>NC_069499.1:405474739-405834739 GCF_027579735.1 Bombina bombina
AAAAACAAAACTTTTTGGACTGTGAAACATCAGTCTGCTTTTTTGTGTCAGGCTCACAGCGTATACTGTTCCCACTTGCCCAGTGCCACCACTCATATCTTGTTTAATAGTAGAGTAAGTGTACATTTAAAAAAAAAAAAACCTTTTTTGACTGTGAAACATAAGTCTGCTTTTTTGTGTAAGGCTCACAGTGTATACTGTGCCCACTTGCCCAGTGGCACCACTCATATCTTGTTTAATAGTAGTGTAAGTGTACATTTAAAAAAAAAAAAACTTTTTGGACTGTGAAACATCAGTCTACTTTTTTGTGTCAGGCTCACAGCGTATACTGTGCCCACTTGCCCAGTGCCACCACTCATATCTTGTTTAATAGTAGTGTAAGTGTACATTTAAAAAAAAAACATTTTTGACTGTGAAACATCAGTCTGATTTTTTGTGTCAGGCTCACAGCGTATACTGTGCTTACTTGCCCAGTGCCACCACTCATATCTTGTTTAATAGTAGTGTAAGTGTACATTTAAAAAAAAAAAAACTTTTTTGACTGTGAAACATCAGTCTGCTTTTTTGTCTCAGGCTCAAAGCGTATACTGTGCCCACTTGCCCAGTGGCACCACTCATATCTTGTTTAACAGTAGTGTAAGTGTACATTTAAAAAAAATGACAGGCAGAGGCAGGCCACCCCGCAGGTGCCGTCGTGGTCGTGGTGCTGTGATTCCCTTTTCCATTTCCCGGTTCCTAAAATCCATGCCATATACACGTCCCCTGATAGGGGACGTAACAGGGATTAAACTGATAAGAATAGTACTAATTAACACACCATTCATATCTGGTGGCACAGTAGATTGCACGCGCAGTGCCCCAAATTTGAAGTGGGAGGACCGACCAAGCATCTTTTTCCATCTCCCGGTTCCTAAAATCCATGCCATATACACGTCCCCTGATAGGGGATGTAACAGGGATTAAACTGATAAGAATAGTACTACTTAACACACCACTCATATCTGGTGGCACAGTAGATTGCATGCGCAGTGCCCCAAATTTGAAGTAGGAGGACCGACCAAGCATCTTTTTCCATCTCCCGGTTCCTAAAATCCATGCCATATACACGTCCCCTGATAGGGGACGTAACAGGCATTAAACTGATAAGAATAGTACTACTTAACACACCACTCATATCTGGTGGCACAGTAGATTGCATGCGCAGTGCCCCAAATTTGAGGTAGGAGGACCGACCAAGCATCTTTTTCCATCTCCCGGTTCCTAAAATCCATGCCATATACACGTCCTCTGATAGGGGACGTAACAGGGATTAAACTGATAAGAATATTACTACTTAACACACCACTCATATCTGGTGGCACAGTAGATTGCACGTGCAGTGCCCCAAATTTGAAGTAGGAGGACCGACCAAGCATCTTTTTCCATCTCCTGGTTCCTAAAATCCATGCCATATACACGTCCCCTGATAGGGGACGTAACAGGTATTAAACTCATAAGAATAGTACTACTTAACACACCACTCATATCTGGTGGCACAGTAGATTGCATGCGCAGTGCCCCAAATTTGAAGTAGGAGGACCGACCAAGCATCTTTTTCCATCTCCCGGTTCCTAAAATCCATGTCATATACACATCCCCTGATAGGGGACGTAACAGGGATTAAACTTATAAGAATAGTACTACTTAACACACCACTCATATCTGGTGGCACAGTAGATTGCAAGCGCAGTGCCCCAAATTTGAAGTAGGAGGACCGACCAAGCATCTTTTTCCATATCCCGGTTCCTAAAATCCATGCCATATACACGTCCCCTGATAGGGGACATAATAGGGATTAAACTGATAAGAATAGTACTACTTAACACACCACTCATATCTGGTGGTACAGTAGATTGCACGGGCAGTGCCCCAAATTTTAAGTAGGAGGACCGACCAAGCATCTTTTTCCATCTCCCGGTTCCTAAAATCCATGCCATATACACGTCCCCTGATAGGGGACGTAACAGGGATTAAAATGATAGGAATAGTACTACTTAACACACGTTATAATAATGCAGAGAGAGGCAACGCAGAGAGAGGAGTCTGAAGAAGAGGAGTCAGAGGAGGAAGGTGGCTTTGAGGAGGTGGAAGACCAAACACAGCAGGCGTCCCAGGGGGCTTGTTGTCACCTTTCGGGGACCCTTGGTGTTGTACGTGGCTGGGTGGAGGAAGAGACCTTCAATGACATCAGTGAGGACAAGGAACGGGACATGGCTAGCTTGGTATCCAACCTTGTGCAAATGGAGAGTTTGCGGTTGTGCAAATGGACTGTTTGCGGTTGTTTGCGGTGCGTTAAACAGGGAGTTTGGTCTGTCACTTTGAAGCGGGCGTAACCCTTACACTACCTGATCGATACAACATCATACCTGATGTTTTAAAGCACGTTATTCCAAACAATTTAGGAATGTTAGGTGATTTATGCCCTTATGGATTAAAACCAGACTCTGCATCAACTATGTAATTTTCTGTGGGAGTTTTGCCATGGATCCCCCTCCGGCATGCCACAGTCCAGGTGTTAGTCCCCTTGAAATAACGTTTCCATCACTATTGTGGCCAGAAAGAGTCCCTGTGGGTTTTAAAATTCGCCTGCCTATTGAAGTCTATGGCGGTTCGCCCGGTTCGCCCGTTCGCGAACTTTTGCGGAAGTTCGCATTCGCGGTTCGCGAACGCAAAATTTTATGTTCACAACATCACTAAATATGAACGCTACTTCCATTGCAAGCAAACAGCCACAATCAACCTGTTATTGCTCTAACACAACTGTTCATTTGATCGGGTTGATTTCTGTCCCCCGCCTCAGAGCAGGCGCATAAGTTATGGAGCAGCAGTCTTTAGACCACTGCTTCATAACTTCTTGATAACTCCTGAAGGCTCGCCGGAAACAAGGGGCCTCAAGCTCTATACGGAGCTTGATAAATATGCTCCATATACATTTTTTGTTTATCCAGTTGTAATTACTCAGTGCAACTTATAAAATCCAAGTGAAAGATATAACACCAACATGTCAGGCAAAAATAAAGACAATTCAAAAACAGAATCACTGAGTTGAAAAAATTTTCACCCCTTCCTAAAAGTACTTGTAAACTCAATCATGTGTAGCTAATCACCTTCTCAATGGCACACACAAAGCCATTTGACCTTCAACTGGGATCAGCTGTTGGCATATTGATTAGCTCAGCATGAAAAGAGCTTTCCTGGAGCATCTCAACCCCTGGTAGTGCAGATGAAGCAAACAATCAACTATGGGTGGCAAGGCACTGTCCAAAGATCTCTGGGATAATGTTGTGGACATTCATAAGTCAGGAGATGGATACAAGAAAATATCAAAGCCTAGAAGCACAATGAAATATATTATTAAGAAGTGGAAGGTATTTGTTACAACACAGATACTCTCTGGATCAAGACGTCGCTCCAAACTGGATGAAAGAGCCAGGAGGAAACTGGTCAGAAAGGCTACCAAGAGGCCCACAGCAACTCTGAAGCAGTTGTAGGAATTTATGACAAAGAGTGTGTGCATGTGACAACAATATCACAAATTCTCCACAAATGTGGCTTCTATGGGAGGGTTGCAAGAAAAAAGCCACTCCTCAAGAAAGGCCACATGCAGTTACACATTGCCATAACACACCTAGGAGATTCTGAGGACACATGGAAAAAGGTGTTATGGTCAGATGAGACTAAAATTTAATTATTTGGCCTCAACACCAAACGATATGTCTGAAGGAAATCCAATACAGCTCACCATCCAAATAACACCATACCTACAGTAAATCATGGAGGTGGTAATATCCTGTTATGTGGGGTGTTTCTCTGCAGCAGGTACTGGAGCACTTGTCAGGATAGAAGGAATAATGGATGGGGTAAAATACCATCAAATTCTTGAGGAAAATCTGCTGCCCTCTGCCAGGAATTTGTCAATGAGAAGAAGGTTTACCTTCCAACATGACAATGACCCAAAGCACACAGCAAAAAGGACCACACAGTGGTTGAAGGAGAAAAAGGTGAATGGCCTTGCATGGCCTAGTCAGAGCCCAGACTTAAAGGGACATGAAACCCAAAATTTTTCTTTCATAATTGAGATAGAGAATACAATTTTAAACAACTTTCTAATTTACTTCTATTATCTAATTTGTTTCATTCTCTTGGTATCATTTGTTGAAGGAGCAGCAATGCACTACTGGTTTCTAACTGAACACATGGGTGAGCCAATGAAGTATATATATGCAGCAACCAATCAGCAGCTAGAACCTAGGTTCTTTGCTTCTCCTGAGCTTACCTAGATAAACCTTTCCGCGAAGGATAACAAGAGAAGGAAGAAAATTAAATAATAGAAGCAAATTGGAGAGTTGTTTAAAATGGTATTCTCTGTCTAAATCATGAAAGAAATTTTTTGGGTTTCATGTACCTTTAAACCCCATTGAATATCTATGGCATGACTTGAAGACTGCAGTCCAAAAACGGTTACCATCAATTGTAACGGAACTGGAGCAGTTCTGCAAAGAAGAGTGGGCAAATATTGCACAGTCTAAATGTGCAAAGTTAGTAGAGACATACAGTATCCCAACAGGCTGTAATTAAAACAAAATGTGGTTCAAGAAAATATTGACACAAGGGGGTGATTCTTTTTCCAACTCAGTGATTCTGTTTTTGAATTGTCTTTATGTGGCTGATCGCTCTCCTAACCATGAATGTCTAATTTATGACAATTCTGAGCAATCTAAAATTCTAGATCAAGGGTGTTTGTATTCGTGTGTATTTATATATTGAAAATTAGTTTCAACCAAATGTCTTACTTATTTTTTTTTTCTTACTGGTTCTTTTACAGAGTCTTTTATAATTTGTTTGTTAATGTAAAAAAATTAAACAAAATGTACGATTACCTGATAAATTAATTTTATGATGGTGAGAGTCCACAAGCTATTACTTGTGGGATTAATGCCCAGTCTAATAGGAGGAGGCAAAACAATCATTCTATGTTTCTATGTGTTTTTATTTTGGATAATTTTGTTTATTTTTTTCTGTAATCTTAGATTTTTTAATTTTTTGCTATTTTTTTTTTTTTCTCCTTTTAAATAAAGTTTTTATTGGGATATCATAAACAAGATACAAACATTGCAATGACTTTTTACATAGTTTCGGTTAATTAGCAAATACAGACGTCCAAAAATTATATATGGTTACAAAAATATTTTGTGACAATAACTATCTTGCTATACATTCAACATGTAATCCAGATAATGAAAAGCTATTTGTTGTGACAATTTTTACCCTTTCTGATCCATGGTTGCCGTAAGGCTTATCATAATCTTGCAGCTCAATGTTAAAAAAAAATAATTTCTTGCATACCAAATATCCCCTTCATCTAGACTTCTCCATATTTCTATAATATCTGCCGTTTACCTCTGCGCTCATTAAACAATGACCGTAAAATTTAAAAATGAGCTACAAAATGGAAAAAAAAAAAAAAAAAAAAAAAGGGCTGCAGATTACATACAATTAGAAGAGCGTATTTGCAGTAATAGTCGTTTTGCTTCAGTATTGGCATGCAATTCAAACAATAAGTTACAGGTACAATAAGACTGTTTGTTTATTTCTGCCTACCAAAAGCCCTCTCAGATGCTTATGTAAAATTATAAATGAACCTACTATTCAATGGCTGTCAACAGGGAGGGAGGAGAGTTAGATTCTTGCATCTCATTGGTGGAGAGAACATTTCTTACATAACAAACATCATAAACGTTCAATCTTTCAAATATAATAATAGCGTCTGTCTCACATTACAGTTCACGTTTAACAAAAACCTTGAATATTAATTTCCCCACTCAAAAAGAAGTCACATGTGTACCTTTATGACTAGCAAAAAAAAAAAAAAAACAACTTCAGGGAGAATTTTTAGTATAGATGGGAAAGTATTCGTTATAATCCCGTACAACTATCACAAATAATTAGTCTAAACTAAAAAAAAAAAGGGGATATGTACTATGGAATAACGTAGGGCTACTTCTTACAACAAATGGAGGTCTTGTGTAGTTCCAATCTGCACCTCACCAACAAGCATTGGAAGCCTTGGGATGTTCGGAACAAAAACAATTAATTGCCCCCCCCCAGAGGCTGTATGACTTGACCATGAGTATTTTCAAAAAAACATGTAAAATTTCGTCAATATACTGTGTAAAGTATAAACAAATAAGTGTATGTATACAGAATCCCCAAATTAGGCTGATGATATTCACTTAAACTTTATAGAGCCTATCTGCCGCCAGAGAAACGGATAAAAAATATATACTTATAACATGACATGCAGGCTTAAGCAAATATGAATAAGCAGTAACCCAAGCCTCCTGTATAACTATAATACCATGGCCTAAACGCTTTAGTAAGTGGAAATAAACAATAGCCTGAGTCTCTTATGTAACTAAAATTATAAGTCCCAGATCTATCGTGGGAGCCTCACAAAAAGGCCAGTAACAAAACCGCATATACCCATCTAGGTAGTCCCTGTTAGCATGTATTGTCCATGCCCATCCAGGTAGCCTCTGTTAACATATGTTGACCTACCCCACATCAAAGTGCCAGAATAATTGTCTCAGAGGGGTATCAGCGTAGAAGGAACAAGATGAGGTTCTCTGAACGGCTGCTTCGGCTGCACCAGAACACAACACCCACCATGGGATCAGAGACTCTTGTTGAAACTGTTTGTATGAGCGTCCGGCGCTCTTCTCCTCCCAAAGCCACAAAACAAGTAAGTGCGGTGTCATGATCAGATGGCCAGGGCCCCTCGCCACTGACCACATCACATCGGGCAGTGTGATGAAATAATCTTGAATGTCGCTCTGTATGGGTAATGCTCTGCCGGGAGATTGAAACTCCTGAGCTATGGCCCGTATCTCCGGATCGGCCGCTCTCCACGAGGTCGGGTTATCTTTCAGCTCCTCTGTATAATCAGGCTCTCTCTCTCGTTGCTCTAAAAGTAGTATCGCATCTGTAGGTAGTTGCTGAATGTCCTCCATATTACAAAGCTTTATAAACCGTAGAAAGTAACCCTACTAGGTTATGAATAGAAAACAAGGGCATGAAACAGTAATAGTATCTGCGTACTTTTTGACCTGTTGGTCTGGAGGGGGATTATATGCGGCAGCCTCAGTCGTTCTATTTTCTTTCTCAGGATGCGAAGGCCTCCCTAGCAGAAGTCATAGGCGACTTACTTGAATAACATAGGTCAGAATATCGTTCATCAGCTCCTGAACTGCAGGGAGAGTATTAGCTTCTAAATTTGCCGGTCCCAGTAGAATAACTTTAACCATTTGCAGCTAAAAAACAAATTTTAATAAAATATGATCAGGAGCTTCACAGAGACACGTCTAGCCGCTCCAAGTGTAGGCTCCGCCCCCCTCAATTTTTTGCTATTTTAGCTTTTTTTATTTTCTTGTAATCTTAGGTAGTTTTTTTTTACTGTAATGTTAGGTTTTTTATTTTACTGTCATTTTAGGATTTTTTATTTTAATGTGAATTTAGGATTTTTTTATTTTGGTAATTTTTATTAGGAAGATAGTCTTTTTTTATTTTATGTAATTGTATTTTATTTGGAGTAAACTTAGGGGGTGTTAGGTTAGGGGGCTTAGGTATTAGATTAAAGGGACATAATACTCATATGCTAAATCACTTAAAACTGATGCAGTATAACTGTAAAAAGCTGACAGGAAAATATCACCTGAGCATCTCTATGTAAAAAAGGAAGAGATTTTACCTCACAATCTCCTCAGCTCAGCAGAGTAAGTTCTGTGTAAAAAGTTATACTCAGCTGCTCCCAGCTGCAGGTAAAAAAAAAATGAAGAAATGAACAACAGCCAATTAGCATCAGCAGTGCTGAAGTCATGAACTCTTTTACTGTGATCCTATGAGATTTCATTGTTACACTGAATAGGGAAATAACATGAGAGTGCACGAGGCTCATCCTTTCAGCTGTCCCGGGACAGACATACTAATATGCTGCTTATAAATCCTTTACAATGGGATGTGGCTACTGAGGAACTTTTGAGGTAAAATATCTTTATTTTTTACATAGAGATGTTCAGGTGATATTTTCTAGTCAGCTTTTTACAGCTATGCTGCATCACTTTTAAGTGTTTAAACATTTGGGTATTATGGCCCTTTAAAACTTTGTGTTGTGGGGGGTTGGCAGATTAGGGGTTAATACATTTATTAGCTAGTTTGCAATGTGGGGGTTGGTGGATTAGGGGTTAATATTTTAAATAGGTAGATTGCGTTGCGGAGGGATGGCGGTTTAGAGGTTAATACATTTTATTATTAGTTGAAATGTGGGGGATGGCGGATAAAGGGGTTTTGACGTGCCAAGTTAATTTTTTGGAGGCAGGTTAAATTTTTACAGGCGATTAAACATTTTTTTGTTTTTTTACTTAGGCGCCGGCAGTATATGATCTGCCAGCACCGTATATGTGATTCACCCGATGTGCGAGGTGAACTTACGGGCGGTGTGGGTTTCAGCAGTTGCGCTGAAACGTACGCCGTATATGTAATCTCGCCCCATATCATCAGATGTAATGTTGAGGAACATGAATAAAAAATAACATTGCAATATATTCATTGTTTGCTTTGCCTGCTATTGCTGTAAAAGTATATTTATTCTTCTTCCTTTAGAGAGACTGTTGTATCTCCATTATACTTTGGAATGGTTAACTTTATCTGAGCCTCCTACATTTCAATCTATATAGTAATTGGTTCTTTGGTTCTGAGAAACTACTCAATGACACACCAAGGCTTGTCAAGGGGTGTAACAGCATATGGTGTGTACTGCAATGCAGTTTTAAGAGACTTTCCAATTTACTTCTATTATTCATTATTGCACAAACTGTGTAAACACTTTCTGAGGTTCCAGAAAGTGTGCACAAGTTCACAGGGTATATGTATTCTAGTCTGTGATTGGCTGATGGTAGTCACATGATACAGGGGGCTGGCAAATGGGGAAAAATACATTTGTGCAAGAAAAATCTACAGCTTATTTGAAATCCAGAGTAAGTTTTATTGGATTGTCTTTTTACTATACACTTGTTAATTATGCAATTATATTGTATGTAATGGACTTTTAAGAGCTAGTGTTTTAGGATATTTTATTTTATGGGATTTTTGTTTTTTGGGACTTGTGTTTCTTAGGTAATGATTGTTCTTAGGTGTTTTATTGATTTGATATTGTGGGCATCTCTTGTGTGTTATGATAGAGGCCTTAGCTGCTAGTGGTGTTTTGTACTTGTGTAGAGATCACTTTGGATGTTTCTTAGGCACTATGTAAATATTGTATTGGATACTAGAATGGCAGGTGAATTAGTGCTTAAGGATGAAGGGGGGGGGTTGTAATAGCAATGGATCTGGGACAGATTGTAATGGGTTAATCCCCATAGATGGAGGCAAAATTGTTATTAACTTGTGCTGTAGGGTTCAATGTTGTGGAGATATACTATAAAGTAGCTTTTGGGGGGTTAATATTGATCAGAGGTTCTCTTAACAAAGGAAAAACACTGGTATATTTATTCAGCAGATCATTTAATAACAAATTAATCTTATTTTTTCAGTATCAGCTGCTGTTTAAAATGTTAAACTCACTGGTTACCTCGTTTTAAATGCTGCCAATAAAAATGCGATAATTACAGCTTCATGGCAGCCATAGGCTAATAACAGCAGAATTTAAAGGGATACTAAACCCAATTTTTTTCTTAAATGATTTAGATAGAGCATGCAATTTTAAGCAGCTGTCTAATTTACTCCTATTATCATTTTTTCTTTGTTCTCTTGCTATCTTTTTTTAAAAAGCAGGAATGTAAAGCTTAGCATTTTTGGTTCAGAACCTGGGTTATACTTGCTTATTGGTTTGCTAAATGTAGCCACCAAACAAAGCAAGCACTATCCAGGGTGCTGAACTTAAAATGGGCTAGCTCCGAAGCGTTACATTACTGCTTTTTAAATAAAGATAGCAAGAGAAGGAAGAAAAAATTATCACAGGAGTAAATTAGAAATCTGCTTAAAATTGCATTCTCTATCTGAATCATTAAAGAAAAAATGGGTTTAGTATCTCTTTAAAGAAAAAAAGATAAAATCATAGTCATTATGATTGAAATTATATCTGTAAAAATTACAAACCATAAAACATAAGGAGCAATAAGTTACCTAGATAAAAATATAGAATACAACTTTAAAACAGAAGCTATCAATGACCACCATATAAAAGTACAATTCAAATTTTTCTTTGTGATCTTTTTGTTTCTAAATCAGTGATGAACTGAGAGGCCAACAAGGCAAGAAAGGTAGTTTCTTGTCGGAATATTGATGCTTTGAATATTGGGGCCTATGTGAGCAGTGCTCCTGTTTCCATGTAAAGCATTATCTTTGTCTGTATTATTTTCACTGACTTTGCGAAGTTTTCTACTCATTTATGAATCATAGAAATTTTTCATTAAAGTATGCTTTACTAAAATAAAAAAATAAATAAAAGCATGCATCAACAACAGTTACATTTCTATTGTAACAGTTAACTTTCTTAAGCTTTCTGAAAAACTTCTGGAGATAAACATGTGCATCTGTACAACTCATTTAGGTTTCCATGACAACACTTGCAGTCTATTGCCTAGGTGACTTTCCTCTTCTCTAAGGAGAATTCCCAAGCAAAATACTTTTTTTAGCTGATTCCCTTTACACAGAATTCTATGCTTCACCTGGTAAGAAAACGCATCTGCCAAGAGACAAGGCAGCAAACATTTTGAGATGAATAATAATTACATTGTCTAGTATATAGTTAGAAACCCCTAAGTAGTTGAAATGATTTTAAGATATTCAATTTTTTACTTATCACATTTCTTTAAAAAGTCTCTTTTGCTCCACCTAGAGAAAGATTGCTGCATACATTCAGTACAAATGTATCAAACATCTCAATTGCCCCTTTTGTGATTGAAAAAAATATGCTTTACTAATGGAATATCCCAAAACCCTTGTGTCGCTTTAGGAAGGGTGGTCCTTGTTTCATGTGAACTAAATCTTATCTAGCATAGACATCTTACTATTTATTATTGAGATAGATAGATAGATAGATAGATAGATAGATAGATAGATAGATAGATAGATAGATAGATAGATAGATAGATAGATAGATAGAGCCAGCGTTGTATTTGTTCATATTTTTATAGAACTAAAGAACACTACATGCAATAATGATTCTGTTCTCTTAATTTAAAAAAGAGCAGTATTTAGTGCAACTTTTATAAACAAGGACATGTTTCTTTCATTTGCTGCTGAAAATGGGCTAGATTATCAGTGGCCCGCAAACTGTTACGCGCAAGCGATATCCCCTGTATACACTGCATTGGATAATCAATAAAAACACTTTGGGCTAAATTACAAGTAGAGCACTAAATTATCGCGCGCCCGTATATATATAAGAGTACATTATTTTCTATGTGCCGAACATAGGAATGTAAAATATGTGTAACGAGCATCAAGGTTCGCAATTTAGGTCTAACATGTTAGTTAGTGCACATGAAGAATAGCTAATTTCAATGCACATTCTTGAAATATTAAATAGCAAATATTAAAATATATATTTATAATAATTATTACAAATTATTATATTCTACAGTATGTATAACAATATTTAAAAAAATGTATTAATATTTTTTTAATATTTTAAATGCAATGTTTAAATAACACGCTTTGAAGTAAGCAATTCTTCATGTGCAATAACCTGACCATGTTAGACCTAAATCGTGAACCCCCATGCACATTACGCATATTTTACATTCCATTTTTCACATTGAAAATAATGTACTTTTTATTATTAAATATATATTTCTTTATATTTCTGATACTGTTATTGTAAAATAGATATATATCCATATATCTATAGGAATAGATATACAGGTATAGGTTTATATATATATATAAAAATATGTATATACAATAAAAAGTACATTGTTCTGTATGTCAAGAATATTGGAATGTGAAATATAAATAACTCCTGTCGGTTTAGCCTCGCGAGCGTTAGGTGTTACGTTTTTTTTCTTCTGTGCTTTCCATTGACTTCTGTGGGGATAAGAAGTTAACAAGGTCACGATATTTGGATAGCGTGTGTCAGATTTTGCTCATGTGGAAAAAAAATTACCTCCAACTTGCAATATGCGCATAACCTGACATGCGCCAAAAGTCTCCATCTAGCGAAGTTTACGCTTAAGCAGGATTGCTAAATAGCACTTCACTCATAATTTATCCCACTGTTGGTTAATGTGAATATTCAAACATGTAAAAACAAGTCAATCCATGGGCCCATATTTATCAAGCTCTGTACGGAGCTTGAAGGGCAGTGTTTCTGGCGAGTCTTCAAACTCGCCAGAAACACAAGTTATGAAGCAGCGGTCTAAAGACCGCTGCTCCATAACCCTGTCCGCCTGCTCTGAGCAGGGGGCGGCGTTGCACCAGCAGCTCTTGTGAGCTGCTGGTGCAATGCTGAATACTGAGAGCGTATTGCTCTCCGCATTCAGCGAGGTCTTGCGGACCTGATCCGCACTGTCGGATCAGGTCCGCAAGACCTTTGTTAAATAGGTGCCTTGGTCTGTTGCTGCCCACACTACTCAATTGACTTTAGACTTAGTTAGAACAGTGATGGGTAAGCAGTTTCATTTAAAGGACTGTATATATGGTTACCAAGTCCCTAAATTACAGTATTGTAGTTTTAATCTTTACCCAGAACCCACAGTAAAGGTGTTAAAATCTCCAATATATGGAGAAATTAAGTTAAAGCGGAAAGTGTGCTTAGATGCAGTGCATTTGTTTTTTATGCAGAAAAAAATATGGGTTAGATTACAAGTGCCGCTGTATATCTAATTGTTGCGCTCGCAAAAACCTTCTAGCTTATGCTTTTTGTGCTTTTTGGGTTTTGCCCGTATTACAAGTTGAAAAAAATCTTGATTTTTTTTGCTAGCGGTAGCCCGAGAAGCTCAAACATTGCTAGCAGAGTTTTCACGTGTGCATGTGCGTGGAGAAAAAAAAAGTGGAAAAAAACCTAACACCATACTGGCGAAAACAACAAAGAAACTGGAAAAAAAAAACCTTCTTTTTGTAATGTAGGTTTTTTTATTGTTTGTAATGTAATTTTTTCCTTTCATCCTATTGGCTGATTTGAGTTTGAAGATTCAAATCAGCCAATAGAAATGCAAGGGTACCCCTATAGAAAAGGGGTACCTTACATTGAATCTTCAGTGTGCAGCTGGGGACTGCATAAAGAGGTCCTCCGTGTCACTGGTCTGAAGAGGAGGACCGACGTCGCCGCCAACATCTGGATGAAGATAGAAAATGGACCGCCAACGCGGATAGAAGAAGATGAAGATGGATGAAGATGGAGTGCTGCCGGATGAAGATGGGGCGCTGCCTATCATCATTGGAGAATACCAATTTTGGAGTTAGACTTAATGTTTTTTTTTGGGGGGGGGTTAGATTAGGATTTTTTTGTTTTATTTGGGTGGCAAAAGAGCAGAATTCCCCTTTAAGGGCAATACACATCCAAATGCCCTTTTCAGAGCAATGGGTAGTTTCAGATTTTTTTAGGTAGGTTTTTTTGGGGGGTTGTATTTTTTATGCAAAAGAGCTGTTTGCTTTAGGTTAATTCCCTACAAAAGGCACTTTTAAGGGCTATTGGTAGTTTATTTTTAGAATAGGGCGTTTTGTTTATTTTGGGGTGGTTTTTTTAAGGGGTATTTTAAAAAGATAAAAAAAATTGATTTCAGGTAATTTCATTTTTGTAAGGGAAAAATTTTAAAAAATTTTTTGCAATGGTAGGGTTTTTTATTTTTTGTAAATATTAGTTTTTTTGGAATGTTTTTTTTTTAATTTTTTTAATTTTTTTTTAATAATAGTATTTTTTTTAGGGTAAGCTTAGGTTTTAATTTAATTTTATTGGTAAGATTTATTTATTTTAATGTAGTTATAATATTTTTTAGTTAATTTATGGGTATTTTAATTGGGGTTAAGTTACTGGGTACATTTCAGAAAGAACACACAAGCAGAAAGTTTCTCTGATAATCTCAGTATAGATACTTACTAGAGGCTAATGCGGAGTTCCCCAAACCACATTTAAAAATAGTTGCATTTACTCTTCGTGGACACTGCTCACTAAATAAGTAAGTAATGTACTGTATATAAGCAGTTACAAAAACAAATACGCATAAGTGAAGATTTAACAGTACATGTTGTAATGATTTACAGACCTCAAACAAGATAGGTATATGTAGTAACGGATGTGGAGTTATAATATATAGAATATGGAATGTAGAGTTATAAATGTAATTAACATACACCTAGATTACAAGTTTTGCGCTATAGATGGTACAAAACGAACGCTACAAAAGTAGCGTTATTTCACCCTCCATAGCGCTGCCATTACAAATTTTTAAAAAGCCGGCTTGTGCATGCGATATGGTTGCGTTGAGCTCCATACCACACAAAATACAAGCAGTGCTTTGACGTGCTTGTGCACACTTTCCCCATAGACATCAATGGGGAGAAAGAGTTAGAAAAAATCCCTAACACATGAAACGCGGAATGAAAATCTCCGTAACACAACCCCATTGATGTCTATGGGGAAAAAAAAGTTAAGTTTAAACCTAACACCCTAACATAAACCCCAAGTCTAAACACCCCTAATCTGCTGCCCCCAACATCGCGACACTTACATAAAGTTATTAACCCCTAATCTGCCGCTCCCGATATCGCTGCCACCAAAATAAATCTATTAACCCCTTATCTGCCGCTCCTGATATCGCCGTCACTATACTAAAGTTATTAACCCCTATTCCGCCGCTCCCCGACATCACTACTACTAAATAAACCTATTAACCCCTAAACCGCCAGCCCCCCACATCGCAACAACCTAAATTAAACTATATTAACCCCTAAACCTAACCCTAAACCTAACCCTAACCGTAACCCTAAACCTAACACCGCCTAACTTGAACATAATTAAAATAGAGCTAAATTCAAGTTACAATTAATAACTAAATAATACCTATTGAAAACTAAATACATAGTTACCTGTGAAATAAAAATAAAACCTAAGCTAGCTACAATATAACTAATAGTTATATTGTAGCTAGCTTAGGTTTTTATTTCACATTTATGTTTGTATTTATCTTAACTAGGTAGACTAGTTAGTAAATAGTTATTAACTATTTACTAACTACCTAGTTAAAATAAATACAAACTTACCTGTGAAATAAAACCTAAGCTGCCTTACACTAAAACCTAACATTACAAAAATAAAAAAACTACCATTACAAAAAATAACAAACGAAATGATCCAAAACAATAAATATTATTCCTATTCTAATACCCTGTTTAAAAAATAAAAAACCACCCCAAAATAAATCTATAATAAACTACCAATGGCCCTTAAAAGGGCCTTTTGTAGGGCATTGCCCTAAAGAAATCAGCTCTTTTTCTACAAAAGAAAAAAAACACCCCCTAACAGTATACAAACCCCCACCCCCCAAACCCACAAAATAAAAATAAAGTAAAACCTAATCTACCCATTGCCCTGAAAAGGGCATTTGTATGGGCATTGCCCTTAAAAGGACATTCAGCTCTTCTTCTTGCAATTAAAAGTGCATTTAGCTCTTTTAAGAAATGCCCAAACCCTAATCTAAATAAAAAACTCACCCACATTTTTTTTTTAAAAAAACTAGCACTAACCCCTCTTTAGGTGCTCACAGTTGCTGAAGTCCCACTTGAATGATCTTCATCCCAGTGGCTCCATCTTTATCCAGGCGGCTCCATCTTCATCCATCGCGGGACTGGCATCTTCTTCATCCATGCAGAGGCAGAGCGGTCAATGCGCAGAGGTGGAGGTCCAGGCGGAGGTCCAAGGCGGAGGTCCAGGTGAAGGTCCAAGGCGGAGGTCCAGGTGGAGATCCAAGGCAGAGGTCCATCAATCCGACGTGGAGGTCTTCTTCATGCGATCATCTGCCGCACACTGAGGATTCAAATGCAAGATACCCCTTTTATACTGGGGGTACCATTGCATTCCTATCAACTGAAAAATTTAAATCAGAAAATAAGAATTATGGCTGCTAAAATCCTATTGGCTGTTCAAATCAGCCAATAGGATTTAAGCAGCCGTCATTCCTATTGGCTGATTCAAATTTTAGAAAAAGAGCTGATTTCTTTAGGGCAATGCCCTACAAAAGGCCCTTTTAAGGGCTATTGGTAGTTTACTGTAGGCTAGGGGGTGTTTTTTTTTTTTGGGGGGGGACTTTTTTATTTTGATAGGGCTATTAGATTAGGTGTAATTTTTTTTTATTTTGGATAATTTCATTTGTTATTTTTCATAATTTAGTGTTTGTTATTTTTTGTAATTGTATATTTTATTTTTTTAGTAGGGTTAGGTTTTTTTTAAAAGTAATTTAATTAATTTAATTGATAGTTATTTTAATTTTAGTCTAATAGTAATGTTAGTTTAATTTATAGTTCAAACTTAGTTTCACAGGTAAGTTTTTATTTATTTTAAGATCTTGACAGCTTAATTTAAAGTTAGGGGGTTGTTAGGTTTAGGGGAGTGGCAGAATAGGGGTTAATATATTTATTATAGTGTGGGCAATGTTGGGGTGCATGGAAATAGGGGTTAATAACTTTAGTATAGTGGCAACAATGTCGGAGAAAAGCGGAATAGGGGTTAATAATAGGGGTTAATACATTTTATTAGTGGCGGTGATGTCGGGAGCGGCAGATTAGGGGTTAATAATTTTAATTTAGTATTTGTGATGGGGAGGGCCTCAGTTTAGGGGTTAATAGGTAGTTTATGGGTGTTAGTGTACTTTGTAACAGTTTTGCTGCGTAAAACTCATAACTACTGCTCTCAGATGGTGGTACGGAACATGTCGGTATAGGGTGTAGCGCAAGTTTTTTTAGCCTCACTGCAAAACTCGTAATGGCAGCGCTATGGGAATCCCATGAAAAAAATGTCATTTTTTCGAGTGCAGGACTGACATTGCGTACAAGGCTAAAAGGCTTGCGGTACAGCTATACCGACAAGACTCCTAATGGCTGCGTTGCTGTTTTTACGCTGAAATTACCTTTTTTCAGTTCAGTTAGCAATGGGTTAATCCTTTTTCAAGGGCATTACATTTAGAACTGCGACATGTACATTCAGTTGCTCTTCTCAATCAAAACCCTACTTACCACTAGCTACATACAAATTGACATTTACATTTAGTTGCTCTTGTCAATCAAAACACTATTTAGTGCTTGTATACAGAAAAAAATATTATTAACTCACTATAATCTATGCATGAGCAAAAGTTAAAATAGAATTTTCTATATGTCAGACAAAATTATAAAGACTTTTTAAGGTAGTTAACATATATAGAATTAGCCTTTCACTTATTGTATGGTCTAATTTCATTGTGTATATAAGCTTTGAATTTGTATTAAGCTGTTATCTGTTACCCTCAGATCTCTAGGTATGTTAATCTTGTTGTGATTAATAAAGTAATTTATGTCAACTAATATTTGATAGATATGAATATCAATTTAATCTGTTAGCTGTCTAGACAAGGCATATAATATTTAATATTTTAAGAATTATTCTTACAGCATCTCCTTCTCTATCCTCTTTTGTGAGAATCATACATACATCTGTTGCTAAATACTCATTTAGTGACAGCCCCTAGGCTGAGGAATACGACAAACTGTTACCTTAATACCCTTTGACTCTGTACCTAGGCCTTAAAGTTCCACTGTGACGCTCCACCGGCAAACACACTGAAGCTGAACACGCCAAACTTTGTTTCACTAGTGCTGGTCCCAGCTCCTGAGTAATAGTGCCATGCTGCCAAGGTAATTTGTCAGAAATAGACATAATATGGTCGGTCATGTGACCTGGGTATAACTAACGTTGATTGTGAATGGGGATTAGTAAAACAGTCCCAATACTCCTATTCAGTGATCCCAAATGCTGTTATATTAATAGAAATCCACAGAGCAATAGAAAGGAGTAGAGAAAGAGGCGTCCAACATCATGTAGTTAAAAGGTGATCTTTATTGAAGTCCATTAACAGCAATTAAAGACACCATCAAAGCTCACACCACACACGGGTTTCCTGCTTAACAAGCACTTCATCATGATATCAGCGGGAGAAAATGGATCTCGAAATTGTGAATGCACTAGCGCAAAATCCATTTCGTTGCACTTCTAATCTAGCCCTATGTGTTTTCTAAAAGTGAAAACAAGACTTTCTTTCTTACTTCAGGGGAAAAGATAGGTACTACATAGGAAACCTTTAGGGATCATAGTGGCTACTTATACAGTATCCCCTAAATACTAAGCTTATGCATAAGATCTCTGATGTGAGTAAAACAATCAGAATTTTAAGTTGACCAATTTTGCTAATGTTTAGCTAGCTTAAAACATATTCATATTATGACAATGTACTGTGTTAAATAGATACAATCTGATTGTCATTATGAATCCAATGCAACAGTTTAGACCCCCTGTCCTTATCTTCTACTCCCCCTTTTATTTACAGTTCTCCTTTAATGTTGTACTGTCTGCTCCAAAGACCCCTGCAGGTGAGGTTTTCTGGAAATAATTAACATTTTCTAATTTATTATTATTTATATTTTGAAAGAAAAAGAAAAAAAATATTCAGGTGAGAGAAATGTCTTTGGATTGAATATGGCCATGGCCTATTCAAATGATTGTATAACCAGATTAGAAGAAAAACAGATTTCTTAGGAAGTGAACATAAGTATAGAGTACTTCTGGAGGTTAAAGATGATCAATTTATTGTATACAGTGTGAATGAATCTGAATTAAAAAGTTGTCTTGAATATCTGAATACAAGATGATTAAAGGTTACATTCAAAATAGAATATGATATACACCAGATACACTATTTGGATCTGGAGATAAATATGAAAGCTACAAAAATTAGATATTACTGGTACTAACACATAATTAACGTATAGGATTTTTTATTACATTGTTGTACCTCATAACCTAATATATTAAAGAAGGTCACCCCATCCTCACAACTTATTAAAGTTATATGCTGTATTTATGTAGTTGATTTCTGCAATAGACAATTGAAGGAAATTGAACAATTGTTAATTAACCAGGGCTATCAGCAGGAATTGATGGACCAGTTAGGTAAAATCAGAATTCAAGGTGAGCTACAAACATCTGAGAGAGATAGTGTGAAAACTGTTAGACCTAATGAAGCCTTATTGTTTGGACATATGGATCCTCCAGGATAGAATGGAAAACAGCTGAGTTTCATGTTAAACTAATCTTAGATTAATTTAAGGAACTAGGTCATATCACCCTTCATCTACACAGTTGTTTCATATAAAGCAAACATTGTGTTATTCTGAATTTGTTGTATATATACCCCCCTTTTCCTTCAGAACTGCCTTAATTCTTTGTGGCATAAGGTCAACAAGGGGTTGGAAATATTCCTCAGACATTTTGGTCTATATTGACATGATAGCATCACACAATTGCAGCATATTTGCTGGCTGCACATTCATGATGCAAATATCCTGTTCCACCACATCCCAAAGGAGCTCTATTGGATTGAGATCTGGTGACTGTGGAGCCCATTGGAGTACAGTGATTGGAGTACAGTGAACTCATTGTCATGTTCAAGAAACCAGTTTGAAATGATTTGAGCTTTGTGACATGGTGCATTATTCTGCTGGAAGTAGCCATCAGAAGATGGGTACACTGTAGTCATAAAGGGATGGACATGGTCAGCAGCAATACTCAGGTAGGCCGTGGTATTTATTATTATTATTATTATTATTATTATTATTATTATTATTATCAGTTATTTGTAGAGCACCAACAGATTCCGCATCATTTAAATGATGCTCAATTAGTACTAAGGGGCCCAAAGTGTGCCAAAAATATATCCCCCACATCATTACACCACCAGCCTGAACCACTGATACAAGGCAGGATGGATCCATGCTTTCATGTTGTTTACACAAAATTCAGTCCCTGAATGTCGCAGCTGAAACCGAGACTCATCAGACCAGGCAATGTTTTTCCAATCTTCTATTGTCCAATTTTGATGAGCCTGTACAAATTGTAGCCTCAGTTTCCTGTTCTTAGCTGACAGGAGTGGCACCCGGTGTGGTCTTCTGCTGCTCTAGCCCATCTGCTTTAAAGTTCAACGTGTTGTGCATTCAGAGATGTTATTCTTCATACCTTTGTTGTAATGAGTGATTATTTGAGTTACTGTTGCCTTTCTATCATCTCGAACCAGTCGCTTCCCATTCTCCTCTGACCTCTGACATCAACAAGGCATTTTTGTCGATACAACTACCGCTCACTAGATATTTTCTGTTTTTCCGACCTTTCTCTGTAAACCCTAGAGATGGATGTGCATGAAAATCCCAGTAGATCAGCAGTTTTTGAAATACTCAGACCAGCCCGTCTGACACCAACAACCCTACCACGTTCAAAGTCACTTAAATCCCCTTTCTTTCCTATTCTGATGCTCAGTTTGAACTTCAGCAAGTCGCCTTCAGCACGTCTAGATGCCTAAATGCATTGAATTGCTGCCATGTGATTAGCTGATTATCAATTTTTGTTACCAAGCAATTGAATAGGTGTACCTATAATAAAGTGGCTGGTGAGTGTGTGTGTATATATATATATATATATATATATATATATATATATATATATTGTTTTTTTTCTGGAAAATGTTATTCTGAAAAGATGAGTACTTGGTTTCATGAGGGTTTAGCAAAGCACTGCAGTTTAATATGTTTGGAATACTAACAAGGATTTGCTGATGAGCCAGTGTTCTTACATGCTTTGTCTATGGTGTTTTTAGAACTATGTGAGCTTACCATGCTACAGAGTGTAGAACGACAGGAATTTAAATAATTTACAACTTGGTGTAACTACCACCTGGAAACTTTGGTTCTTAGAGGTCTTGATATTATAAAATATTAAAAATGACTTTATTAAACTAATATTGTTACGTTCAATGAATGATGAGTTAACAACTGGTGCAAACACTGATAAAGGGACACTGTATTCAAGCAAGCAGTTGATAAGAGTGCATTGTATTTCAAGCAGATTCTGGAATAGTGTAGCAAATGGGCTGAGCTCTCTTTTCCCCAATCCCCAGCTAGGAGCTTTATTGCTGCTGCAACCTTGCATTTACATAGCTTTTCAATAGTAAAAAAAGCAATATTTATATTTTTAGTATAGGTGGTGGTTTCAACAGGCAAAAGAAGAAATCTCAAATAAAAAAAAAAATTAAAGGAACTATTTGTACCAACTTAATACACTCCAGTAGGTGAAACTGATCATTGGAACACATTAAAGGGGGAACATTTTCAATAGAATATCTATTTAAGTTGAACCAAACAGAGTGTTATCATTACACTGGTGGATATACTATACTATGTAAAGACAAACTATGCCTTTAGGTGAAGATAATTATTGTAGTTGAGTGCCTTTGGGAAGAGATTCAAATGGGTTTTATGTTCACTTTAATAGCTCTAATCAAATAATGTTATTTGTCTTAATTATGCATGTATTTGGAGATTGTGATAATTTTTTTATATACTAATTGCCAACTAGGTAATTCCTCTATTCATATTGATCTAAATATATTTTTTCCATTTAGTAACTACGATATGAATTAAAATCATGGGCCTGATTATCAAAGTATTGTTGCATCTAAATAGAAATGTAATTTTCCATCTTGCAGTGTTCACACCAGCTGAAATCTTCTAAAAAAAGTGAGCTTTTCCTCACTGTACAGACAATTGGTTATTTTTTTTAGGAAAGTAAATATCTTACTATTTTATAAAGATTTTTACTTACTGTATCACGTATGTTCGTTAATCTAAAAATAAATTAGGTTTTGTTGTACGTCAAATAATTAAAAATGCTCATCTCTTCAATGAAACAGAGCCGAGACGTACGATTCTTATTTATAAACATTTACAAAGTTCACATACTGCAAATAGGGATATTCAAAAATTGTGAAATTTCTAACATTTAATCTATTGAGCTGCTTCAATAATGCTAAACTGTTCTCACTGTACTTTAGTGGGGTTTATGTGTAGGATACTGTTCAATACAGTGAGAATGGGATCCTGCACGTAAACCCTGTCCAATGAGAACTAAGAGTTTGAAACAATTGAAGCAGCTTAAAAGTTTCAATGTTAAAAAACTCACAATTTTAAAAAAACTAGGGCCCAGATTACGAGTTTTGCGTTAGAGGCTGTGCGGTGCTAACAAGCAGTTTTCCCTCACCGCTCACTTACCTGCAGCGCTGGTAATACGAGTTTTCAGAAACCCATCGTTAAAAGACAAGAAGTGAGCGTTGAGCAAAATTTTGCTCATTACCGCACTCCAATACCAGCGCTGCTTAAGTCAGCGGTGAGCTGGTCGTATGTGCCCGTGCACTATTTCCCCATAGGAATCAACGAGGAGAGCCAGCTGAGAAAAAGTCTAACACCTGCAAAAAAGCAGCATAAAACTTACTAACGCAGCCCCATTGATTCCTATGGGGAAACAAAATTTATGTCTACACCTAACACCCTAACCCTCATCTGCCACTCCCAACACCGCCGACACCTACATTATAATTATTAACCCCTAATCTGCTGCACCGGACACCACCGCCACCTACATTATATGTATTAACCCCTAATCTGCTGCCCCCAACATCACCAACACCTACATACTATTTATTATACCCTAATCTGCCGCCCCCAACGTCGCCACCACTATATTAAAGTTATTAACCCCTAAACCTAAGTCTAACCCTAACACCCTAACTTAAATATAATTTAAATAAATCTAAATAACTATTACTATCATTAACTAAATTATTCCTATTTAAAACTAAATACTTACCTGTAAAATAAACCCTAAGATAGCTACAATATAACTTATAGTTACATTGTAGCTAGTTTATGGTTTATTTTTATTTTGCAGGCAAGTTTGTATTTATTTTAACTAGGTAGAATAGTTATTAAATAGTTATTAACTATTTAATAACTACCTAGCTAAAATAAATACAAAAGTATCTGTAAAATAAAACCTAACCTAAGTTACACGAACACCTAACACTACACTATAATTAAATAAATTTACTAAATTAAATACAATTACCTAAATTAAATTAGCTAAAGTACAAAAAAAACAAACACTAAATTACAGAAAATAATAAACCAATTACAGATATTTAAACTAATTACACCTAATTTAATAGCCCTATTAAAATAAAAAAGCCCCCTCAAAATTAAAAAACCCTAGCCTAAACTAAACTACCAATAGCCCTTAAAAGGGCCTTTTGCGGGGCATTGTCCCAAAGTAATCAGCTCTTTTACCTGTAAAAAAATACAAACAACCCCCCCAAACAGTAAAACCCACCACCCACACAACCAACCCCCCAAATAAAATACTATCTAAAAATACCTAAGCTCCCCATTGCCCTGAAAAGGGCATTTGGATTGGCATTGCCCTTAAAATGTCAGCTCTTTTGCAGCCCAAAGTCCCTAACCTAAAAATAAAACCCACCCAATACACCCTTTAAAAAAAAAACTAACACTGGGGGGCGGAGCTAGCCAGTCAAGGAGGTGGCCGCGGCTTAAGAGAGCTCCTGAGCCCAATCTGGCTGAGAGTCAATAAAAGTTAAGAGGAGCTGAAGGAAAAATGACCCGAGTAGGCAGAACGGTCCCACCATCGAGGGGACAACATAATGTGAGGTTAAGAGAGGTATAGGTGGTATTTCTAAGGCGCTCAGTCACCAGCGCACTGATACAGGCCTAAACTCACCAGAACCCGCCTGAACTACCCGCCGGGACACGAAACAGAATTATCGACAGAGGCGAAGGTAAGGAGCATATCAGACGCATTATCGGAAGATAGAGCCGATGCACTAACAAAAGACTTTAGCATAGAGACGGCGTGCTAGGCCGCACTGTACCTTAGCACAACGGTCATTGCCATAAAATTGAATCAGCATGGAAGGGGAATAGCACTGAAACAACCAAAGAGAGAGAGAGGCTGAAACTAGCACCAAAACTGACCAAAACTTATACTTGAGAACATATGCGTAAAGTTGAAAACATACCCAAAGCCAAATGGCCTGATTCACAGTGTGACCCAGTGTTACCAGATTCAAAGGTGTTGTTTCACTTCGCTGTACTTAAGCGGTCAAGAAAAGTTATATACATATGTAAATCAATGGTATCCAAAAACAGTTCCCGAATAGGGTATACGGCTATGAACGGGTGTCTCACCACCCAGAGCAGAGTCCCATAGCATAACATTGGATAACATACATTGCCGCTGACAAATGCAAAGCCCTTCTGGTGTTACTCACTTGGCGTTTCTTCGTAGCGGCATTCGGCGTCCTCTCCCCCTTCGCTCAGTGTCGCTCAGATCCCGCCTTCCTCCAAGATGCTTCCGCGGCTAGAGCCTATCAGACACGAGCCGACAACCGTGTCATCATGGGTGGACTGCCAATCAAAGCGCTCCAAAAACGGCAAGACGAAGAGTAACACAGGCTGCGTGTGAAAGATCCTCCTCCGTATCCAGCTGTCATCTGGTCACACTGGCTTAGCGTAGTGAGGGTATATATGAGTTATAGGTCAGGCAGGTGCTGTGCTCAAACAGGCCCATAACAAAGTTCCAATGAAAGAAAATCGAGCAAACCAGCAAATGTAATAAAACGTAGCATTTATTCCAAAACTTTAAAAAAGCAGGATCACAGTGACATCCTATGAGAATGATTAACACCTCGGGGCTGGCAGGCTTACGCGTTTCAGCATTGCGCCGTAGTCATAGCTATGACTACGGCGCAATGCCGAAACGCGTAAGCCTGCCAGCCCCGAGGTGTTAATCATTCTCATAGGATGTCACTGTGATCCTGCTTTTTTAAAGTTTTGGAATAAATGCTACGTTTTATTACATTTGCTGGTTTGCTCGATTTTCTTTCAGGGGAATGGCACTGCCATACAGCAAGCACATAATTATGAATATTTGGATATGTGATCCCCTTTAGAGGGTGAAACAGTGGACCCATTACCTGTAGGACTTCAGGGCACAACATGGTATAAACAGGCCTTTTAAAAGCCTCCCTGGAAAATGCAGAACACTGCGGCCCTGTATAATAGCACCATGCGTGATGCTGAATAAATGAGGGATCTAACCACAACACGTTAAAGCATATAGAGAACAGGGTAATATTACTAATATCCCACCATAACTCTAAATAATAGATAAGATTTGCAGGTATTCTTCTATATCTAATGAGCTACTGGTGGTGGGTATAAGCACATCATAATATATTAGCTCAGTGAGGTTCTGAAAGCTAGCCCACGAGTACAACATACAGTGCAGTGTTAGGATACTACTGACAAGAGACATAACTATGTCCCCCAAAAAACGTAACAGAAAAGGGATTGGCCTTAAACAAAAAAGCCATGCAGCGCCCTCAGTCAACAATTTTTTTAAAATCTGTAAAGGCCAAATCGGCTTCCCTCAATACCACAGAAGACCCTGAATCTATCACGGCTTACTCTTCCTCTGAGTCAGAATCAGAAACCATGATGGATACCCTAACAGTGCCAAAAGCTTTATTTGAGTCTTTACCTTCAAAAAAGGACTTTTCTACCTTAGTTCTGCAAGTAAAACAATTTATTAAGGATGAAATAAGTGACCTAAAAAAGGAAATATTGGATATTGGCCATAGGGTAGAAGCAGTGGAAAATACTCAAGACACACATGCTTCAGCAATAACAGATCTGCACAATATCATACATAAACAGAATAACGTGATTCAAGACCTTGAAGAAAAAATGGACGATGCTGAAAACAGAAGCAGATGGCATAACATTAGAATCAGGGGTGTTACTGAATCTATTCCGATTTCTGGTCTGGAGCAATACCTGTAGAATCTTTTTAATTTTCTCAAACATGCTGAGACACCTTCCAAAATTGACATAGACAGGGCACACAGGGTCTTACACCCTAAACCTCTGGATTCACAACCTCCCAGGGACGTGATTGTCTGTATCACAAACTTCCAGGCTAAGGAGGATATCATGAAACTAGCCCGTGAACAACAACCTGTCAAATATGAGAATGCAGATATTCAACTATTCACAGACCTCTCACAGAGAACTCTTGCTAAGCGAAGGAAGCTTAAACCTCTCCACTTGCTTCTTAGGAAAATGAACATTCCTTACAGATGGGGATTCCCCTTTCATCTTATTATCGTCTGGCAGGGGAGGCAAAATATCTGTTCCTCATCAGGGGATATTTCTAAGGTCTGCAAGGATTTGGATATCCCTCCTCCAGAACAGTAAAAATCATGGGAAGCACAGGAACAGCAAAGCATAGGGAACAGTGGGGTTCCGCTATCCCAGAGGAAAGAATGGCAGCAAGTGCAACAGAGAAAGACACACAGACACAATCCGAGCAGCCAAACACAGATACCAGAGAAGGGAAGAGCTTGAGCCAGATGAGCTGTATCCTTTTTGCTTGTCTTTCTGTTATATATTTCTCTTATGTCTTTCCTTACATGAAAAATATCCGGAGGACTCTCTCAAGATATTGCGCAAACTGAGGTGTGCAGGTTACTACTGTTGTATCCAGGCGGAGAAGCTAAATGTTGTGCGTTTTCTTCCTGTTCTAGTTAATGTTAACAAAGGTTATTAATATTGCCAAGTTCTTTTACAGGTTTTGGGCCACAGGCTCGTACAGACTTTGAGACTCTTTGTCTTTTGTTTCTTTTCTGTTCACGAAAAATTTGTTGCCAGTTCATGATTATTACTAGAAACCCAAAAGTTTTCAGCCAGATGGGAGAACTATTCTCCTATAGTTTTAAATCATTGTCTCATTTAACTCTTCCTGACACAGGAAGTGGAAACTGTATTGTTGGTTTGTTTTTTGTAATTTTTCTTTTTAATTTTATTTTTATGTTTAACCAAGTGTACCTAGAGTCCAATGAGGGGAAGTATGAAATGTTGACAAACTTGATTAACCGAGATCCTTATAAAGAAAACTATTATGGGTAGTGACACTCAAAAAGATCTCATTATTCCTACCCAAAACACAAAAGGTTTAAACTGTCCAAATAAATGTAGAATGGCTATACTAGACTTACAAAGGAAGGGAGGACATATTCTCATGTTACAAAAGACGCATTTCAAGACTAAACATATACCTAAATTTTTCTCATCAAATTACCCGAAACACTTCCACAGCTCTAATTCTGCCAAGAAAATAAATGGTGTTAGTATATTAATACATAAAACCATTCCTTTTACTAAAACACATGTAGAGCACGATAGAGATGGGAGATTCTTATGCTTCACAGGTCTCCTATTCGGCAAACCAATTACATTAGTGAATGTATACGCTCCGAATAAATTTCAAAGCAAATTTGTTAATTCTATTACCAACACCATTATTGCCCATACTAAAGGTGCCTTGATTATGGCAGGTGACCTTAACATCCCTCTTAACCCTTTAATTGATTGCACCAACCCGGATACAAGACATAAAATACCCAATATGCAAAATATCTGGCAAAATCTTAAATTGCTTGGGATTCATGACACATGGAGATACTTAAATCCCCAAAAGAAAGATTTTACTTTTTTCTCAAATCCAAATAGATGCTACTCTAGACTAGATTATATTTTTGTGGATCATTTGGTCCTTTCCTATTTGAAAGCAGCTGACATCTCACATACCACCTGGTCAGATCACTCACTAGTCTCTTGTAAGATTACGTGGCCCTCAGCCCCTTTTAAAACTTTTCAATGGAGAATGGATGAGTCACTACTAAAAGGGAAAAAACAGGTAAAAATCTTAGCTAAACAAATAAAATCCTACTTCGCTTTAAACAACACCCCTGACGTTCATGTAACAACCTTGTGGGAAGCTCACAAAAGCACAATTAGGGGTGAACTTATTAAAACCAAAGCACATATAACAAAGAAGAGAAGGGAAGAATTTACCTCTCTGGCCAAAGAAATAACTGACCTAGGCTACTTACATAAGCACTCTCCAGATAAGGCCTTAATCCTAGAAAAGCTTACTGCTAAAAGAGATCAATTAAATAGATTGCTCCAGATGAATAACCAAAGACGATTACTGTCCTTTCAACAGACATTTTATAGGGAAGGAAATAAACCTGGCAAATGGTTAGCAAGAGCTTTAAAAAAGAGACAGCAACACAGTTATATACACTTGATCAAAAGCGAGTCAGGTAGATAGGTAGAAGATACTCATAAAATTGCTGAGGAATTTAGAGCCTTTTATCATAAACTTTATAATTTGTTTCCAGGGAGGAACGCCCAGGCCCACTTTTATAAATGTCAACAATATTTTGACCAAGTAAAAGTTCCACAATAAAGTGCAGAACAAAAAGAGATCCTAGATCAACCTTTCAACATTAAAGAGGTGATAGATGCAATAAATACTTTAAAACCGAACAAGACACCAGGTCCAGATGGATTTTCGGGCCTTTATTATAAAACTTTTTCAAAATGACTAGCCCCACATTTAACCTCTCTATTCAACTTTGTTGCAGAAAATTCTACTTTCCCAGACACCATGCTGCAGGCTTTCATTACAGTATTAGAAAAACCAGGCAAAACCCCAGATAAACCAGCCAATTTCAGACCAATTTCTTTGCTTAACACTGACTTGAAATTATATGCCAAGATTTTAGCTTCTCGAATAAATAAAATCCTCCCACAATTAATTCACCAAGATCAGGCAGGCTTTGTGCCTTCCAGGAAGGCAAAAAATAACACTGTAAAAGTTCTTAATCTTATAGACTATGTTTCTGCAACAGATACCCCAGCCTTATTCCTATCCACCGACGTCGAGAAGGCATTTGACAGACTTGACTGGACATACCTACAGACGGCCCTTGGACGGTACAATTTTCCAATTCAGTTCATACAAAAAATAATGGCTCTATATACTAACCCAACAGCACAGATAAGAATGAATGGATCGCTCTCTGAGGCTTTCAAAATTAGAAACAGGTCCAGACAGGGGTGCCCCCTTTCTCCCCTTTTATTCATTTTATTCCTAGAATCTCTTGCAATTAAGATTAGGGCAAACCACCATATTCAAGGTATTCAGGTAGGACTCAGACATCATAAACTAGCTATTTATGCTGATGATTTATTACTGATGTTGACTGACACTCTTAATTCTATCACTCATGCCATGACGGAACTAACCTCATTTGGAAAGGTTTCTAATTTTTCAGTTAACATGTCAGAATTTTTGCCGGTTAAGGTACCACAACAGATGCTAGAGGACATTAGAGCTCATTGCCCTCTCAAAGCGCAAACCAAATATCTTAAATACCTGGGTACTTATCTAACATCAGATAGACAATCCACTCGTAAGCATAATTATGGGGAGTTGATCAACATATTCCACTCTCTGACTTCCTCTTGGTTATTAAAAAACATCTCTTGGTTAGACAGGATTCAGGCTGCTAAGATGGTGTTATTACCCAAAGCTCTGTATATTCATCAAACTGTACCCATTCAACATATTTCCAGAGAGATAGACATTTTACAAAAGATAATGAACGGTTACATTTGGCGACGCAGACCACCACGCATTAATAAAAGCATGATATAAATCGCCAGCACAAGGGGGCCTGGGTGTGCCTCACCTTAGTTTATATAAGCTAGCTATATCTCTTCAAAGAGTACTAGACTGGTGCGGATAAGAGGGAGAACAGTCTAAAGGGTGGGTGCAAATAGAAACATATCTGTCAGGCACACAACACTTGGGCAATAAATGTTGGAACCCAATAGCCCTGAAAAACCCAATATTATCTCAATCATATAACACTAATGACACTTGGAGGGACTGGTTGTTGGTTCTTAAGTCATATCGAAAAATCTCTACAAAATACTCCCCACTTACAAATGTATTATTAAAACCTGAATTGCCCCCAGGGCTTAAAGCGGAATGGTGTGTAGACCCCTCTTTCTCATCTTTGATCCAGATACACACATTACTGGACAAAGATAAGCTAAAAACAAAACAGCAAATTGACATATTGTCCTTCCCCTTTTTTGCCTCATGGTTTATCATCAAGCCAGACATTTCGTTCTCTCACACAGATATAAGGCTGACCTTATACGTCCCCTCACACAGTTTGAACAGGCATGCTTGACCAACTCGAGATCTCTCAAATCGGTTTCAACACTATATAAATTAGTACTAGAAAACAGATTTTCAAAATTACCATCTTACACGTTAGGTTGGGATAAGGAAATGGCCTCAAACACACCACCCAATGAATGGCTTGCCAGATTTAGAAGGCTTGCGCAGTCTGCTCACTCCTCAGGAGCAAAAGAAACAAATATTAAAATCTGAATGCGGTGGTATCTGACCCCAGCAAAAGTTAAACATATATATAAAAGAAGCTCAGGCACATGCTGGAGAGGTTGTGATCAGGTGGGGCATATGAAACATATCTGGTGGGATTGTGCACCAATAAAAGATTTCTGGTTTGAGGTCTTTAGGGATATCAACCTGGTATTGCACACACAACTGAATCCAAACCCGGAGCTGATTCTACTTCAAAAAGTCCCACAGATAGCGTGTAAAATATGTAGACAATTATTTCAAATTATGATAAACACAGCAAAACAAATGATACCCAGATACTGGAAATCAACCAAAATACCCAACATTAGTGAATGGAGGAGACTAGTTAACTCAGACCTTGTATTGGAAAGCTTTCACTACCTACAAGTAGGCAATTTAGACTTCTTTGACGATAAGCTTTTCCTTTGGGAGTCCTTTAAATACAGTTTGCACCAAGATTGAATTTCTTAGGAACCAAAATACCCAACATTAGTGAATGGAGGAGACTAGTTAACTCAGACCTTGTATTGGAAAGCTTTCACTACCTACAAGTAGGCAATTTAGACTTCTTTAACAATATGCTTTTCCTTTGGGAGTCCTTTAAATACAGTTTGCACCAAGATTGAATTTCTTAGGAACCGGATGGGCATACCATTCCAAAGCTTTAATACTTCTTTAATACTACTTCCCTACACAGCTGCATACGGGTTCAATGGAAAACCCAACTTGCGCTCGAGTACACTTGGTTTATGTGGTTTATATTTCTTTATACTCTAATAACTGTGACTTTATTATTGTTATATTCTTTTGTATAGATTATTTTTTCTCATTTGCATTGTGGAGTTAAGGCTATAGTTATCTGTTCCATTGTTAAAGACTGGTATGTTCACAAATTACAGTCTTGCATTCAAAAGAATGGGCATCCAACATTAAACGAACTGTAAGAATTACTCATAAGGAAGGATTGCCGAGGACTATAGCACGAATGAAAAGATTATGCATCACATAGACTGGTCTCTTGTGTACTGAGAGTCAGTGCAATTCTTAGCACTGACTCTGTATTTATCAACAGTCTTTGTATTAATGTAACTGTGCCTTTTATATTATTTTTTTTTGTTATGTAAAATTTTAATAAAAAGAACATATATATATATATATATATATATATATTTAAAAAAAAGAATCTTTAGGAAATGTAAACTCACTTTTTTTCTTTTTTGAACCTAAATGAGAGTACTTCTAAAATGTATTATTCATTTAATAACCCAGAATAAAAACAGAGATTGCATCAATATAGACAATGAAATCACAAGTACTTAAGTAAAATATTGAAACAACGCTTGCAGGATATAAAAAGTTGCCACTGAGGAAGAGGCGTGGCCTTGAAACACGTTGTGAGGAGCGAGTCTGGCCAGACTCCCGAGTGCTACAACCATTGTTGCAGCTTTCATTAGTATAATTTTCTATAACTGCTACTAGTATAGTTCATTAGTCATTACTTGATTGTTGGATTTGGAACATATTGATATTGCTGCAACTTTTTATGTATAGTGTTGTTTTTGTATGGTATTTGAGTGATTTTGTTGTTTGTAGTGATGCGGTTTCTTTCAATATTAAAATTGCTTCTTTTTTTTTTATTTTCTTTTTTTGTCCACAAATATGAGCTCTGTTTTCTTTCTGGGTTGTGTGGTTTGCTTTTAATATTTAAAACAGCAGCTCCATTTGTTATTTATTTAAAATATGTCTGCAATGTACAGTACAGTAATTAAAAATGTCTGTATAATATTTAGGATGCTCTCTGTGTTTTAATGAATGTAATAAAACATGACCATGTGTTTTATAAACTAAGTTGTTTCTTGCTTCTGGAGGTTAGTCCCTGTCAGCCAATAAAGCTGAGGGAATTATTAACTAAAACTTAAGTAAATGTTGTGAATAAATATGCATTTCCTGGAAGGCTCACTATAAATTTAATAAAAGTTATCTTAATCTTTTCATGAAAAAAATAAATAAATAACCCTAACACTAACCCCCTGAAGATCGACTTACCGGGAGAAGTCTTCATCCAAGCCGGGCCGAAGTCCTCAATGAAGCCGGGAGAAGTCTTCATCCAAGTCGGGCGAAGTGGTCCTCCAGACGGGCAGAAGTCTTCATCCAGACGGCATCTTCTATCTTCATCCATCCGGCGTGGAGCGGGTCCATCTTCAAGACATCTGACGCGGAGCTTCCTCTTCATCCGATGACTAAAGCTGAATGAAGGTACCTTTAAGTGATGTTATCCAAGATGGCGTCCCTTAGATTCCGATTGGCTGATAGAATTCTATTAGCCAATCAGAATTAAGGTATAATAAATCCTATTGGCTGATGATGAGCTCACATTCTATTGGCTGTTCCAATCAGAGGTGAACCTTTACCTTCCGGTATCACTGAGAAACAAGCTTGGAGATCCGATAACCACCTGCGTAACCTGAGTATTAAGTGCAGGAGGAAAACAACCGGTCATATGAAAGCTTGGAGATCTGATTGCCACCGACGTATACCTAAGTACTAAGTGGAGGAGGAAAACAACCGGTTGTATGGTAACTTGCGCAAGTTTGAAGAAACCGGGATTAACGACTATTATCAGCAGGAGCACCAATATCGGAAGTTATTTGAATCAGACCGCACACAGAAAAGGGTGAGATTACCTGCATAGCGTGCTAAGAGAGACTCACTACAAGGTACAGTTTTGTCTGATTTATCTCATTATCGTTATATGGTGCCTTAATATTTTTACCAACACGGATCATTTTAAAGTTAAATAGTGGCTGGCCACTACTATTTTTCCTAACAATTGCTAAAAAGATAGGAGTGATCTTGAATAGGAACGTCATCCCTCCTATTAGAAACTGATACATTCTGTTTGATACAGTGTTGTTTTTAGAGGATCACTTTGTATACAATATTATAAGACCTTTACCTGTTTTATACAAAGAACATACTCTGCAGATCAATTTGGGAATAATCTGCTGCCATCCCATTAATTTTGGATAACCCTATATTTATCAAGGATCAAATCATACGCTACTTAGCGTTTTTATATTTGGACATATTAATTATCTGGGCTCTCTCATTTTATTGGAATATTGGAATACGCCGATATTAACATCATTTTATTTATATTGCCATATATTAGTTTATTTTTAATATTGTATGCATTTCCATTGTTTTTTATGAGGTATTGCATTTGTTCTTGATTTTGTTTTTATAAGTAAAATCTGTTATATTCCATCCTGCTCTCCTCTTTTATTTCCCTTTTTAAAGCGTGAGATTGTTATTTGGGTTATCCCAACATTGGGAACCTGCTTTGTATTTTTAATTTTAAAATACACCGAATTGACCATTAGTCATAGCTTCATTCCTCCTGTCTCTTAGTTTGTTAACACTTAGAGCTTTTAGTAGCACCTCCCTCACACATACTATCCACTATCAATCATCCTGATCGAATTAGATCAAGATGATTTAAGTTCGCCACCTTTTAGGTGGGGTTTGTAGTGAATATTATCCTTATTATTATTATTATAATAAATATTATTATTTCAGTAGTGTACCCGCAAAGTGTTTTATGTGTTTAGATACAATAAATATTATGCAACCTCTATATCAATCTGATAATGTAACTCAATATATTAAATATATATATATATAATAGCAGTTACCAACTTTGCAGGGGCAATGTGTGCAATTTAATAACACTCTGAATTATATCATTTGCAAAGGATAATACATAGAAAACCTCAATCCTTTTAGTTCTGATTTTTTTATTAATTAAACTGAGACCAGATCAATAAACAAACTTACAGCTAGATTTAGAGTTCTGCGTTAGCCGTCAAAACCAGCGTTAGAGGCTCCTAACGCTGGTTTTGGGCTACCGCTGGTATTTAGAGTCTTGTAGGTAAGGGTCTAGCGCTCACTTTCCAGCCGCGACTTTTCCATACCGCAGATCCCCCTACGCCATTTGCATATCCTATCTTTTCAATGGGATCTTACTAACGCTGGTATTTAGAGTCTTGGCTGAAGTGAGCGTTAGAAATCTAACGACAAAACTCCAGCCGCAGAAAAAAGCCAGGAGTTAAGAGCTTTCTGGACTAACGCCGGTTCATAAAGCTCTTAACTACTGTGCTCTAAAGTACACTAATACCCATAAACTACCTATGTACCCCTAAACCGAGGTCCCCCCACATCGCCGAAACTCTATTAAATTTTTTTAACCCCTAGTCTGCCGACCGCACACCGCCGCCACCTACGTTATCCCTATGTACCCCTAATCTGCTGCCCCTAACACCGCCAACCCCTATATTATATTTATTAACCCCTAATCTGCCACCCCCAACGTCGCCTCCACCTACCTACAATTATTAACCCCTAATCTGCCGACCAGACCTCACCGCTGCTATAATAAAGTTATTAACCCCTAATCCGCCTCACTCCCACCTCAATAACCCTAAAATAAATAGTATTAACCCCTAATATGCCCTCCCTAACATCGCCGACACCTAACTTCAAGTATTAACCCCTAATATGCCGACCGGACCTTACCGCTACTCTAATAAATTTATTAACCCCTAAAGCTAAGTCTAACCTTAACATTAACACCCCCCTAAGTTAAATATAATTTAAATCTAACAAAATAAATTAACTCTTATTAAAAAAAGTATTCCTATTTAAAGCTAAATCCTTACATGTAAAATAAACCCTAATATAGCTACAATATAAATTATAATTATATTGTAGCTATTTTAGGATTAATATTTATTTACAGGCAACTTTGTATTTATTTTAACCAGGTACAACAGCTATTAAATATTTATTAACTATTTAATAGTTACCTAGTTAAAATAATTACAAAATTACCTGTAAAATAAATCCTAACCTAAGTTACAATTAAACCTAACACTACACTATCAATAAATTAATTAAATAAAATACCTACAATTATCTACAATTAAACCTAACACTACACTATCAATAAATTAATTAAATGCAATACCTACAAATAAATAGAAATAAATAAACTAACTAAAGTACAAAAAATAAAAAAGAACTAAGTTACAAAAAATAAAAAATATTTACAAACATTAGAAAAATATTACAACAATTTTAAACTAATTACACCTACTCTAAGCCCCCTAATAAAATAACAAAGCCCCCCAAAATAAAAAATGCCCTACCCTATTCTAAAATTAAAAATAGAAAAGCTCTTTTACCTTAGCAGCCCTTAAAAGGGCCTTTTGCGGGGCATGCCCCAAAGAATTCAGCTCTTTTGCCTGGAAAAAAAAAACATACAATACCCCCCCACCAACATTACAACCCACCACCCACATACCCCTAATCTAACCCAAACCCCCCTTAAATAAACCTAACACTAAGCCCCTGAAGATCTTCCTACCTTGTCTTCATCACGCCGGGTTCACCGATCCGTCCAGAGGAGCCTCCGAAGTCTTGATCCAAGCCCAAGCGGCGGCTGAGGAATTCCATCATCGGGCAGAAGTCTTCATCCTATCTGGGCAGAAGAGGAGATCCGGACCGGCAAACATCTTCATCCAAGTGGCATCTTCTATCTTCTTCCATCCATCGACGAGCGGCTCCATCATCAAGACCTCCTGCGCGGATCCATCCTCTTCTTCCGACGTCCTAACACAGAATGAAGGTTCCTTTAAGGTACGTCATCCAAGATGGCGTCCCTCGAATTCCGATTGGCTGAAAGGATTCTATCAGCCAATCGGAATTAAAGTAGGAAAAATCTGATTGGCTGATTGAATCAGCCAATCAGATTCAAGTTCAATCCGATCAGCCAATCAGATTGAGCTTGCATTCTATTGGCTGATCGGAACAGCCAATATCTGCCCGATGATGGAATTCCTCAGCCGCCGCTTGGATCAAGACTTCAGCCGGAGGATGGACGTCTTCAGCCCCTGCTTGGGCTTGGATCAAGACTTCGGAGGCTCCTCTGGATGGATCGGTGAACTGGAATTCGAGGGACGCCATCTTGGATGATGTCCCTTAAAGGAGCCTTCATTCGTCGGTAGTCCGTCGGGGAAGAAGGATGTTCCGCGTCGGCGGAATGAAGACGGATCCTGAAGAAGAAGATTGAAGACCCCGCTTGGAAGATGACATCGCCCGGATGGAAGACTTCTTCAGCGCCGCTTGGAAGATGACATCGCCTGGATGGAAGACTTCTTCAGCGCCGCCTGGATGATGACTTCATCGGATGGAAGATTTCTTCAGCGCCCCTTGGAGGATCACTTCTGCCGCTCTGGGTCTCCTCTTCGGTTCCATCGGTGGGTCGGCTGGCTGAAGACAACTCAAGATAGGATGATCTTCAGGGGGGTAGTGTTAGGTTTATTTAAGGGGGGTTTGGGTTAGATTAGGGGTATGTGGGTGGTGGGTTTTAATGTTGGGGGGTTGTATTTTTCTTTTACAGGCAAAAGAGCAGTTTTCTTTGGGGCCTGCAAAAGGCCCTTTTAAGGGCTGGTAAGGTAAAAGAGCTTTGAACTTTTTTAATTTAGAATAGGGTAGGGCATTTTTTTTATTTTGGGGGCTTTGTTATTTTATTGGGGGGCTTAGATTAGGTTAATTAGCTTAAAATTGTTGTAATATTTTTAAAATGTTTGTAACTTATTTTTTTTATTTTTTGTAACTTCGCTTTTTTATTTTTTGTACTTTAGTTAGTTTATGTACTTGTATTTAATTGTAGTTATTTGTAGTTAATTTATTTAATTAATGTAATGATAGTGTAGTGTTAGGTTTAATTGTAACTTAGGTTAGGATTTATTTTACAGGTAATTTTGTATTTCTTTTAGCTAGGTAGTTATTAAATAGTTAATAACTATTTAATAACTATTCTAACTAGCTAAAATAAATACAAAGTTACCTGTAAAATAAATATAAATCCTAAAATAGCTACAATGTAATTATTAATTACATTGTAGCTATCTTAGGGTGTATTTTACAGGTAAGTATTTAGTTTTAAATAGGAATAATTTATTAAAGTATAGTGTAGTGTTAGGTGTAATTGTAACTTAGGTTAGTTTTTATTTTACAGGTAAATTTCTCTTTATTTTAGCTAGGTAGCTATTAAATAGTTAATAACTATTTAATAGCTATTGTACCTTGTTAAAATAAATTGAAAGTTGCCTGTAAAATAAAAATAAATCCTAAGATAGCTACAATATAATTATAATTTATATTGTAGCTATATTAGGTTTATTTTACAGGTAAGTATTTAGCTTTAAATAGGATTAATTTATTTAATAAGAGTTAATTTATTTTGTTAGATTTAAATTATATTTAACTTAGGGGGGTGTTAGTGTTAAGGTTAGACTTAGCTTTAGGGGTTAATACATTTATTAGAGTAGCGGTGAGGTCCGGTCGGCATATTAGGGGTAAATACTTGAAGTTAGGTGTCGGCGATGTTAGGGAGGGCATATTAGGGGTTATTACTATTTATTATAGGGTTATTGAGGCGGGAGTGAGGCGGATTAGGGGTTAATAACTTTATTATAGTAGCGGTGAGGTCCGGTCGGCAGATTAGGGGTTAATAAGTGTAGGTAGGTGGAGGCGACGTTGGGGGCGGCAGATTAGGGGTTATTAAATATAATATAGGGGTCGGCGGTGTTAGGGGCAGCAGATTAGGGGTTCATAGGGATAACGTAGGTTGCAGCGGTGTACGGAGCGGCAGATTAGGGGTTAAAAAAATATGCAGGGGTCAGCGATAGCGGGGACGGCAGCTTAGGGGTTAATAAGTGTAAGGTTAGGGGTGTTTAGACTCGGGGTTCATGTTAGGGTGTTAGGTGCAGACTTAGGAAGTGTTTCCCCATAGGAAACAATGGGGCTGCGTTAGGAGCTGAACGCTGCTTTTTTGCAGGTGTTAGGTTTTTTTTCAGCTCAAACTGCCCCATTGTTTTCTATGGGGGAATTGTGCACGAGCACGTTTTTGAAGCTGGCCGCGTCCGTAAGCACCGCTGGTATTGAGAGTTGCAGTGGCGGAAAATATGCTATACGCTCCCTTTTTGGAGCCTAATGCAGCCCTTCTGTGAAATCTAAATAGCAGCGGTATTTAAAAGGTGCGGGGGGAAAAAAAGCCAGCGTTAGATACGCGGGTCGTTACCGACAAAACTCTAAATCTAGCCGTTAGTTTATTAAAAGTATTATTGAAAATAATAATCAATATTTGAATAAAGCAAATCAATAAGCATACATCATTACAATGATTTAATGATTATCAAGTTAAAACTAATTAAAACAATTACTAAATGATTTTATTTGCAGTAGCTTGCATGTATAATAGAGAAACAGAAATGCTTGTTATTTAAATTCTCAGCATAGCTGGCAAGAATAAGGTAAACTAATAATCCTGGCAAACCCTAAGAAAATTATATCATTACCAGATTCCTGATTGACCCAGTGTTATTGTCGACAGATAAGACCAGGTTAAGCAGCAATATCTCATTGGTAAATGAATGGTGCTCCAGGAGCACGGCTGGAGAGGCAGCCACTGGACCGGAGGAGGCGAGTCCCATTCCCAGGGAGGCAGTAGGCAGGAGGAGTGGACAGTTTACAAGGAGGTCCAGGCCGCCAGAATGTCTAAGTCTGGATATTGGCACCGCTAGGCCTAGGAGGGGGAGTGCTAGGCCTAGCAGTTGTGAATCGGTGAGAGCGCATCAGGCAGCAGAAGCAGGGGCAATGGCCAGGCCCAGGGCGAGTTTGCAGTCTAGTGCGGCAGTTAGGGATGACGTCACGGACCAGCGTCTTCAGCTGGGGCCCAACACACAATGAGGGACAGTGCAGATTTGGGGCATCATGCAAGTACAAGCATGAATGCTCAGGGTGTGGAGGAATCCATTCCTTCACAAAGTGTTTCTAGAAGGCCTGACAGGGGCTCAAGCCAGGAGAGGTTTGAAAAGATGGTGCTGTGGCTAAAGGAGTACATCAGTAGGCGGAGGTACGTGGCGGACGCCGAGTAATTGTTGCTGGGTTTTACTTCAGGTTTTATTATTCTGTTTACGGAACAAAGAGGGGGAGACTTTGGGGGGAATTTGAAATCAGCCAGGGAGTTCCCATCGGTAGTGAGGGAGAAATTGTTTAAGGAGGTGGCTTTGGGGAGAATGGCCAGGCCTTTTGAGGGTCCACTGTTGGTGGGGCTGTGGATTTCTCCACTAGGGGTGGTCCCAAAGAAGGGGGCAGGGCATTTCTGGATGATCCATCATCTCTCGCACCCTAAGGGGTTGTCAGTTAACAATGGTATTGATCCAGAATTCGTTTTGGTGAATTATGCTTCATTCGATAAGGCGGTGTCTCTGGTGCGGGTGGTGGGCCCCGGGGCTTTGCTAGCCAAGGCAGACGTGGAGTCAGCTTTCCGGCTGTTGCCAGTCCACCTGAAGTGCCTTCATTTGTTGGGCTGCTACTTCAAGGGATCATTTTTTGTCGACCTGTGCCTACCCATTGGATGCTCCATCTCCTGCTCGTACTTCGAGAAGTTTAGTTCTTTTGTGGAATGGGTGGTAAAAAGGTGGTCAGGAAAGTCATCAGTGGTGCACTACTTGGATGACTTCCTATTTGTCGGAGCGGCTGGTTCTGGGGTTTGCGAGCAGTTGATGGAGGTGTTCGGGGAGGTTACGTGGGATTTCGGTATCCCAGTCGCAGCAGATAATTCGGAGAGGCCCTCGACTTCATTGAGTTTACTGGGTATTTAGCTGGATACCATACGTATGGAGTGCAGGCTCCCAGAGGACAAGCTCTGGGACCTCAGAGCGGTAGTGTGGGAGGCGTTAACTTCTAGGAAAGTCACCTTGCGGCAGCTGCAATCCTTGCTGGGTAAACTCAATTATGCTTTTCGGATTATCCCGATAGGCAGGGTATTCTGCCGCCGGCTTTCATTGGCGACAGCCAGGGTGTCAAAGCTGAGGCATCACATCAGGGTGACTAGAGAAATGAAAGACGATCTGAGGGTGTGGTTAACATTTTTGGAGGAGTTCAATGGAAAAGTGATTATCCAGGAAAGGGGGTATTCAGATTACAGCTTGTGTTTGTACACGGATGCTTCAGGGGCCCATGGATTTGGGGCATAACTAAAGGGTAAGTGGTGTGCGGAGGCGTGGCCTGCCAGATGGGGGGAGACTGGCTTGACAAGGAATCTTACGTTCTTGGAATTTTTTCCACTGGTGGTAGCCCTGTGGGTGTGGCCCCACATTTTGTGGGACAAGAGGGTCAGCTTTAATTCAGACAACTTGGGGGTGGTCATGGCTATTAAAAGACTTACGGCTAATTCTCCACCAGTGGTGAAGTTGCTGGGAGTGTTTGAGTTGCAATGCTTGCGCAGCAATGTCTTCTTCAGGGCTGTCCATGTTCCTTGCAAGTTGAATGTTATTGCTGACTCTTTCTCCCATTTTCAGTGGGACTGGTTTCACCTGGTGGTGCCAGACACGGAGGAGGAAGGGGTTGCCTGCCCGAAGGACCTGTGGAGTTTGGGTTGTCTGGAGTAATCAGTTTCGTTCAAGGAGCATTGGCTTCTACAACATGGAAGACATATGCCCGTGTGTGGGAAAAATGGTATCAGTTGGAAGGAGGTAGGCATTTGTCGGGGGACAGGAGGAAGCAGTTGGGGGTGTTGTTGTCCTGGGTGAAGTGGTGGGGAGAGGAGAGGCTGTTACCTTCTGAGATAAGGAAAAGGATGGTGGCACTTGCCTTCCTGTTTCAGTTGCTGGGGTTGGAGGACTTCACAAAGGTGTTTTTGGTGAGGATGGCATCAGGGGTTTGTGCCGGGGTAGGGGGCGGAAGGATGTCAGGAGGCCTGTGATGTTTGTGGTGTTGGAAAAGGTGATGGGTTGTTTGAGGAGATTGCTGCGGTACGGTATTTTCTCAATCTCCGCCCATTGAGGAGTGGCCCATTCTTGATTCATGAGGATGGATCTGTCATGTTCCGATACCAGTTTATCTTGGTATTCAGGAAAGCTTTGGGGGTGTTGGGGCAGCGACTGAGGCTGCCGGTTGGGCCTGGATGTGTCAGTGATTAAGGGGATCGGGAGATGGAGGTCTGAAATGTATCGGGGGTATGTCAGGCTGGGAATGGTGGCATAATTAGGGTGGGTGGCAGCTGATATAGCTTTATTTTTCTTGGCAGGTCCAGTGAAGTGCTGGGTGATCGGGCATTCCTATGTTTATTTGGCCAGGAAGGCTGCTGCCATGAAGGAAGATGGAAATCAATTGGGATTGCCTAGGGAACAAATTGTGTTAAAATGGTTCGGAGTTCGGGCATGAAGTGGGGTCATTTGGTAGGGAAGGTGGTGGAGTATGCCAGGTTGTTTTCTCCTCCCCAGATTTTGGTTGTACATTTAGGGGGGAACGATCTGGGATTCATGTCCCAGAAGGAGTTGGTGGATGAGATTAAGAGAGGGATGGATAGATTGCGGCAGCTCTTCCCTGGTTTTATCATAGTGTGGTCTGAAATTGAGAGCCGTTTGGTGTGGTCTGCCTGGGATTTGAGGAAGTTAGAGGATTCCAGACAAAAGATTAATAGGATGGTGAGTGGGTTTGTGAGGCGGATCAGGAGGGGTGAACTTGAGGCACGTGGAGTTTGAGGGTGAGTCGGGTAGGTGCTTTTATTTAAAGGACGGGGTCCACCTGAATGAGGTGGGTTTACACCTTTTTAATTTCACTTTAAAGGAAGGGATCGAAAAGGCCTTTGATCTGGGTGGCGGCTCTCACCCGGGGGTTGAGTGGTGGCGGGGTGGTTGCTCTGGTTGGTAGAAGCTTACGTCTGTAATGATTTAGATTGTACTTCCTGTTTGAGCAGCAGGGTATTGGTTTAATGGTGGTTGCCCCTCCCCTGAGTTGGGTGGGGCTTGTGGAATAAATAGAGGGGGCAAGCACTGTGATTGGTTAAGAAGTTAATGTTAATTATGTTAATTGGTTATGTTAATAAAAGAGCTGCGGCCTTTTCAATCCCATACAATGTGTGGAGTGTGTTTTGTGGGTGGGGTGGAATGACAACTTGATGATGTGTGGTCAAGGAATAACCCTGGAGAAAGGACTTGAGAAAAGGGTTATATGACCCCACTAGGAAGCAGGGCATGGGGTGAGACAGAGGACAGGGGGCTGAGCTAAGAAAGGGGGGTTTATAAGGCCCCAAATGGAAGTAGCATGACTCAATTTTACAGGAGCAGCACGGTGGGAGAATCTCCTGCCCTTCCTCCCTAATGTTTTGGGGTTTAATCAACTTGTTGCAGCTGTGGCGGGTTGCTTGCTCTGGTTGATAGAGGCTTACACCTGTAATGATGTGGATTGTACTTCCTGTTTGAGCAGCAGGGGGTTGGTTTAATGGTGGTAGCCCCTCCCCGGAGTTGGGCGTGACTTGTGGAATAAATAGAGGGGGCACGCACTATGATTGGTTAAGAAGTTAATGTTAATTATGTTTATTGGTTATGTTAATAAAAGAGCTGCGGCCTTTTCAATCCCATACAATGTGTGGAGTGTGTTTTGTGGGTGGGGTGGAATGACAACTTGATGACGTGGGGTCAAGCCTCAGGCATGCTAGTATTTGGAGGTCAAAATGAGCGGTTAAGCTAAATCCCTCAACTAGCAAACTTTTATGGAGTCTATCTATATATCTATATGCTAAAAGTGATTTTAAGGTGCATTGCGTACGACAAGTTTTATATATATATATATATATATATATATAAAACACCCAAGTTTTAAAGATATACCCAAATGGCCTTTATATTTTGATAACCCCATATTTTTAAAGAAGAGTTAAGAAAGAAAGAAAGAAAGAAAGAAAGAAAGAAAGAAAGAAAGAAAGAAAGAAAGAAAGAAAGAAAGAAAGAAAGAAAGAAAGAAAGAAAGAAAGAAAGAAAGAAAGAAAGAAAGAAAGAAAGAAAGAAAGAAAAAAAAACACTATTTTTTTACAATCTTATTTAATAAAATTTTAATATAAATATGTTTACACATTTCAGGCTAGATTACGAGTGGAGGAGTATTTTGGCTCCCGCTCGCACACAGAAAATGAAGAAAAATGTATAATAGGAGTAAATTAGAATGTTGCTTAAAATTACCTGCTCTATCTGAGTCATGAAATAAAAAAATGGGTTTTACTGTCCCTTTAACCAGAGCACTGAAATCACGCTTTCCCAATGACTGTTAAATTCAATTGAGCTCAAGTGAAAGCTTTTACTTTCAACTTGTATTACGCGCTACTTCCAATGCGCACAAAGAGCCACATTAAACCCCTTATTGCTTGCATACAACAGTTAGTACACCACTCGTAATCTAGCCATTTGTTGTAGAGATCTCATGTGCCATGATAAACACATAAAATAATGGTTTAGTGGGAATCTGAGGGTCTGCTAAAAAAATATATACTGTAGAATATGTTTGGGTTTCTCACTGAAAAATTCCCTACAGTGGGGATGAAATTTGATGAAGTTTAAAACAGCTCAAGACATGGGTGGGAATGGCTCAGCAGTTAAAGGCTTCACTGTTAAAACATTTATTTTAATAAAAAATATATATTTTACTTTTAATATATATAACAATTAGTAAACTGTGTTTTTTTGTTATATTTATCATGTGTTAGTTACTTTTATTCTAGTCCTAACACTTAAAGGGACATAATGTTTAAATACTTGAAACTGATGCAGTATAGCTGTAAAAAGTTGACTAGAAAATATCACCTGAACATCTCTATGTAAAAAAGAAAGATATTTTACCTCAAAAGTTTCTCAGTAACCACATCCCATTGTAAAGGACTTCTAAGCAGCAAATCAGTATGTCTGTCCCGGGACTGCGGAAGGAGCGAGCTTTCGTGCACACTCATCTTATTTGCCTATTCAGTGTAAGGAAGTTTACAATGAAATCTCATGAGAGTTAAGTGTAATCTCATGTGATCACAGTAAAAGTGTTCATGACCTCTGCACTTCTGATGCTTATTGGTTGCTGTTCATTTCTTCATTTTTTTTTATTATTTTTTTTACCTGCAGTTGGGCAACAGCTGAGTATAACTTTTTACACAGCACTTACTCTGCTGAGCTGGGGAGATTGTGAGGTAAAATATCTTCCTTTTTTACATAGAGATTCTCAGGTGATATTTTCCTGTCAACTTTTTACAGTTATACTGCATCAGTTTCAAGTGATTTAGCATATGAGTATTATGTCCCTTTAACTTCAAGTACCAGTAATTTTCTGTACTCGCTAGACATAACTCACCTTTAGTAATTTTTACCATGGACATGCTATTCATTGAAAATATAGGGCTCGCTAAAAAATGTCAGCCCCGCCTAAGATTCTCTAGTTAATCATTTTTACCATTGACTTCTAACATCAGATTATGTGCTATTCTTAGTGCAGCATCACAATATGGATAGCATACCTTCTGCTATCAATAGCACTCCCCTTGTAATCTTGTCCTTTATATGAATACATATCAGCTGATTTGGCATTTTATATATATATATATATATATATATATATATATATATATATATATATATATATATATATATATATATATATTTATATATATCTTTCTAAAACAAGAAGTGAATTCTGGCTAGTTTCATTAATTAAATACATATCAGCTGATTTAGCATTATATATATATATATATAGTAGCAAGTGCTGAAGGATCCAAATGGATGGGTTCCATATCCAGCAAAAACTTCACACAGCAGGCACAACAGGAATGTCTGTCCTGGCTTATGTTTACCATTGACAAAAGCCCATGTGAGGGCTGAAACGTTTGGTTATTTACACATTAAACGGATTATATATTCCTGCTGTGCCTGCTGTGTGAAGTTTTTGCTGGATACGGAACCCATCCGTTTGGATCCTTCACCACTTGCTATTGTTTATTTATTTAGCAGTGCACCAGGTGGTTGCTGATGTGAGGAGTGCCGTTTCCACTACGCTCTTTGTGTATATATATATATATATATATATATATATATATATATATATATATATCTAAAACAAGAAGTGAATTCTGGCTAGTTTCATTAATTGCAGGGAAAATTGTGAACAGTAAACTATTTTAGTGGAAAAATTATTATTGGAAGAAAGTTTCATGTAAAGAAAGTTGTGATCGTCAAATTGAAAACCTTCTTTTAATTTTGCCAGAAGATTTTCAAAAAAGGGAGATAAAACTCAAAAAGTATCTGTTGCTGAAAGGCATACCTAGATAGGTTTAGGAGCTGGGAGCTAGCCACTGATTGGTGGCTGCACAAATATACCTCTTATCGTTGGCTTACTGACGTGTCCAGCTATCTCCCAGTAGTGCATTGCTGCTCTTTCATTAAAGGATACCAAGAGAGTGAAGCAACATTGGAATTAGAAGTAAGTTGGAATGTTGATTAAAATGGTATGTTCTTTCTGAATAATAAATTAACATTTTTAAGTTTCATGTTCTTTTAAGTTAAAAAAAATGCTGCTATTTTTGATTTCACATGAGAATAGTTTCAAACATATTGCCACAGCTACAGCAAAAATTACTCTAGTTTTTTTCTTGAAATAAGGCATGGTTGACAAGTAAACGCAATATATATGCTGCATTTGATTTTGATTTTTTTTTACACATTTGAAGCGCTAAGACTCCTGAAATACGGCTTATTTTTAATATTCATAACAAAAGAATCAGCTGAACCGACAATTTTGCAAGTGCACATGTCTAGTATGTCCAGGAGAATTCACTTGTCTGGACCAATATATTTTAGTACTATATGCCATCTAGTGCTCAAAATGTGTGTTGTTAAAAGCATTCATCCAAAACTGCTGTTGTACAGTGCACAAGAAACATGCACATTCCTGAGCCTATCTAGGTATGCTCTTCAACAAAGGTGTACAGAGACAAACAAAGATTGATAATAGAGGTAATTTTAAAAAGTTTTTTTAATTGTATGCTCTATCAAAAAGTGGAGTTATGTCCCTTTAAATGACCATGGGGTTTATTCTATACTGGTGAGACTTTACAAAAAAGTGAGGAATGCATAGGACAAGTAATTAAGTGTTTCATCCCTTGAGATTGCCGAACCACAGACTACGACAACTTTAAGTTTTAGCAAGTTTCTTAAGTTAGCTACTATCAACTTACAAAGAAAGAATTACTGTATGTATAGTTTTTATAATCAGTGGACTAAATAAAAGCTGCATATAATTATAACTTGGAAAAAAGTTTAGGTTTACTATAAGAATTTAACAGAGTTGAGAGTTAAAACATTGTCACAAAAAGAACAAAATCAGAACATTAGCTTAGGCTGGAGGGTAGCTGGGTAGTGTGTAAGCACTTCTTTACAGAAAGGGCGATCAATTAAATGGTGAATTCTTGTATCTTTTCATTTGCAATGGTGCCTTATATTGCTTCCTTGTTAATATGGTGGAAACATCCAGCAAAAAACTAATTTGAAACCCTTAAACAACCCTGTTTCTTTTATATTTTTTAAGTTAACACAATACAAGAAAACCTGGGTTTTCCTGTTCTGTTGGATATGTAATTTGGGCTGCAAAGTTACAAAGCTGTTGTAAAATAAAAGTTTATAGATTTAAATGGGGGCCTTTTTCTTTCTTTCGTTTTAATATTTGTAAAAAAAATCAATCTCATGGGGGATGGTAAGTTTAAATACTACAGTCTATGCACTGCAGTTAATACAGAATTGTTATAAATATTACATGCATTGTGATATAAATTACAAATTCTATTCATTAGCTGTTTTGTAATATTTCTCTAGGACACAAATAACTATCTTAAATGGTATGCTATACAAATGTAGATATATCACAGTGTTTACTATCACCCATCAATTATTATGTGTTTATCTCATCTTGTCCCCAATTATTTAGCAAATTGAGAACTACCGTAATGGTTGAGATTCAAGTGAGGTTAAATTCTCCACTGCCTCCTCTTTTTTCATACAGGGACTAAGAAAGTATGTTTTCTACTTTATTTCAGTTTTGGTACTTTATTTCAGTTTAATGTTCCAAGAATACATTTTTATTTGAGGTTATACTGACCTCAAGTGGACATTTACTAGAATTGCGGACCATGGAATAGAAAAGTGTCATAAAAAACTTAAATGCCAAAAAATAGAGGTTCAATTTATCCAAGACTGAAGTAATTTATTTAGAAGCTGTTTTTAAAGTTGTAATTCTTTAATATATGTTTGCTACTTTAATATTTTTAACCCTGACAAATTAAATAAAAAATTGGAATGACAACAACTGCATTCTGTGCAGTCAAATGTAAATAATATATATTGTGCTTAATATGTTCCATATTGTATGGTATTTTTAAATATGAGGAAGTGTTGTACAACTTTAGTTTAAAGGGTAACTATTAATGGTATTCATACGTAAATATGCTACATTTTACATAAATAATGTTAAGTAAAACATATTATTTCTGGCATTCTTATCTAAATATGTGATATATCTTTTTTAATAATGATAAAAAAGTAAAACTATTTAAAATTTAAATTTAATTTAAAACAGCTGTAGCATTTATGCATACTATTAATATTAAGACTGGCTAAAAGGTACTTTCTGCTATTATTTATTGGCTGGTAGACACTTTCTACTAATGCTTATTGGCTGATAGTTACTTTTTGTTATCATTAATTGATAGGTGCTCACTAAGGCCTAGATTTGGAGTTTGGCGGTAGCCGTGAAAACCAGCGTTAGAGGCTCCTAACGCTGGTTTTAGGCTACCTCCGGTATTTGGAGTCACTCAAAAAAGGGTCTAACGCTCACTTTTCAGCCGCGACTTTTCCATACCGCAGATCCCCTTACGTAAATTGCGTATCCTATCTTTTCAATGGGATTTTTCTAACTCCGGTATTTAGAGTCGTGTCTGAAGTGAGCGTTAGAAATCTAACGACAAAACTCCAGCCGCTGAAAAAAGTCAGTAGTTAAGAGCTTTCTGGGCTAACGCCGGTTCATAAAGCTCTTAAATACTGTACTCTAAAGTACACTAACACCCATAAACTACCTATGTACCCCTAAACTGAGGTCCCCCCACATCGCCGCAACTCAATTAAATTTTTTTAACCCCTTATCTGCCGACCGCCACCTACGTTATCCTTATGTACCCCTAATCTGCTGCCCCTAACACCGCCGACCCCTATATTATATTTATTAACCCCTAATCTGCCCCACACAACGTCGCCGCCAGCTACCTACACTTACTAACCCCTAATCTGCCGTCCGCATGCCGCCGCCAGCTACATTATCCCTATGTACCCCTAATCTGCTGCCCTAACATCGCCGACCCCTATATTATATTTATTAACCCCTAACCTGCCCCCCACAACGTCGCCGCCACCTACCTACAATAATTAACCCCTAATCTGCCGACCACAAAGAGCCGCCAGCTACATAATCCCTATGTACCCCTAATCTGCTGCCCTAACATCGCCGACCCCTATATTATATTTATTAACCCCTACCCTGCCCCCCACAACGTCGCAGCCACCTACCAACAATAATTAACCCCTAATCTGCCGACCGCAAAGAGCCGCCAGCTACATTATAGCTATGTACCCCTAATCTGCTGCCCCTAACACCGCCGACCCCTATATTATATTTATTAACCCCTAACCTGCCCTCCCTAACATCGCCGACACCTAACTTCAATTATTAACCCCTAATCTGCCGACCGAATCTCGCCGCTATTCTAATAAATGTATTAACCCCTAAAGCTAAGTCTAACCCTAACACTAACACCCCCCTAAATTAAATATAATTTTAATCTAACAAAATTAATTCACTCTTATTAAATAAATTATTCCTATTTAAAGCTAAATACTTACCTGTAAAATAAATCCTAATATAGCTACAACATAAATTATAATTATATTACAGCTATTTTAGGATTAATATTTATTTTACAGGTAACTTTGTATTTATTTTAACCAGGTACAATAGCTATTAAATAGTTAAGAACTATTTAATAGCTAAAATAGTTAAAATAATTACAAATTTACCTGTAAAATAAATCCTAACCTAAGTTACAATTAAACCTAACACTACACTATCAATAAATTAATTAAATAAAATACCGACAATTACCTACAATTAAACCTAACACTACACTATCAATAAAAAATTTAAATACAATACCTACAAATAACTACAATGAAATAAACTAACTAAAGTACAAAAAATAAAAAATAAGTAAGTTACAAAAAATAAAAAAATATTTACAAACATAAGAAAAATATTACAACAATTTTAAACTAATTACACTTACTCTAAGCCCCCTAATAAAATAACAAAGCCCCCAAAAATAAAAAAATGCCCTACCCTATTCTAAATTACTAAAGTTCAAAGCTCTTTTACCTTACCAGCCCTGAACAGGGCCCTTTGCGGGGCATGCCCCAAGAAGTTCAGCTCTTTTGCCTGTAAAAAAAAACATACAATACCCCCCCCCAACATTACAACCCACCACCCACATACCCCTAATCGAACCCAAACCCCCCGTAAAATAAACCTAACACTAAGCCCCTGAAGATCATCCTACCTTGTCTTCACCATACCAGGTTCACCGATCCGTCCTGGCTCCAAAATCTTCATCCAACCCAAGCGGGGGCTGGCGATCCATCTTCCGGCGGCTGAAGAGGTCCAGAAGAGGCTCCAAAGTCTTCATCCTATCCGCGAAGAAGAGTAGATCCGGACCGGCAACCATCATCTTCCAAGCGGCATCTTCTATCTTCATCCGATGAGGACCGGCTCCATCCTGAAGACCTCCACCGCGGACCCATCTTCATCCGGCGACGTCCAACTGAAGAATGACGGTTCCTTTAAGGGACGTCATCCAAGATGGCGTCCCTCGAATTCCGATTGGCTGATAGGATTCTATCAGCCAATCGGAACAGCCAATAGAATGCGAGCTCAATATGATTGGCTGATTGGATCAGCCAATCGGATTGATCTTGATTCTGATTGGCTGATTCCATCAGCCAATCAGAATATTCCTACCTTAATTCCGATTGGCTGATAGAATCCGCCAATCGGAATTCGAGGGATGCCATCTTGGATGACGTCCCTTAAAGGAACCGTCATTCTTCAGTTGGACGTCGCCGGATGAAGATGTGTCCGCGGTGGAGGTCTTCAGGATGGAGCCGGTCCTCATCGGATGAAGATAGAAGATGCTGCTTGGAAGATGATGGTTGCCGGTCCGGATCTTCTCATCTTCCCGGATAGGATGAAGACTTTGGAGCCTCTTCTGGACCTCTTCAGCCGCCGGAAGATGGATCGCCAGCCCCCGCTTGGGTTGGATGAAGATTTTGGAGCCAGGACGGATCGGTGAACCTGGTATGGTGAAGACAAGGTAGGATGATCTTCAGGGGCTTAGTGTTAGGTTTATTTAAGGGGGGTTTGGGTTAGATTAGGGGTATGTGGGTGGTGGGTTGTAATGTTGGGGGGGGTATTGTATGTTTTTTTTTTACAGGCAAAAGAGCTGAACTTCTTGGGGCATGAACAGGGCAAAGGGCCCTGTTCAGGGCTGGTAAGGTAAAAGAGCTTTGAACTTTGGTAATTTAGAATAGGGTAGGGCATTTTTTATTTTGGGGGGCTTTGTTATTTTATTAGGGGGCTTAGAGTAGGTGTAATTAGTTTAAAATTGTTGTAAGATTTTCCTTATGTTTGTAAATATTTTTTTATTTTTTGTAACTTAGTTATTATTTATTTTTTGTACTTTAGTTAGTTTATTTCATTGTAGTTATTTGTAGATATTGTATTTAATTAATGTATTGATAGTGTAGTGTTAGGTTTAATTGTAACTTAGGTTAGGATTTATTTTACAGGTAATTTTGTTATTATTTTAACTAGGTAACTATTAAATAGTTATTAACTATTTAATAGCTATTGTACCTGGTTAAAATAATTACAAAGTTACCTGTAAAATAAATATTAATCCTAAAATAGCTATAATATAATTATAATTTATAGTGTAGCTATATTAGGATTTATTTTATAGGTAAGTATTTAGCTTTAAATAGGAATAATTTATTTAATAAGAGATAATTAATTTTGTTAGAAGTAAATTATATTTAACTTAGGGGGGGTGTTAGTGTTAGGGTTAGACTTAGCTTTAGGGGTTAATACATTTATTAGAATAGCGGTGAGCTCCAGTCGGCAGATTAGGGGTTAATAATTGAAGTTAGGTGTCGGCGATGTTAGGGAGGGCAGATTAGGGGTTAATACTATTTATTATAGGGTTAGTGAGGCAGATTAGGGGTTAATAACTTTATTATTATAGCGCTCAGGTCCGGTCGGCAGATTAGGGGTTAATAAGTGTAGGCAGGTGGAGGCGACGTTGTGGGGGGCAGATTAGGGGTTAATAAATATAATATAGGGGTCGGCGATGTTAGGGCAGCAGATTAGGGGTACATAGGGATAATGTAAGTAGCGGCGGTTTACGGAGCGGCAGATTAGTGGTTAATAATAATATGCAGGGGTCAGCGATAGCGGGGGCGGCAGATTAGGGGTTAATAAGTGTAAGGTTAGGGGTGTTTAGACTCGGGGTACATGTTAGAGTGTTAGGTGCAGACGTAGGAAGTGTTTCCGCATAGCAAACAATGGGGCAACGTTAGGAGCTGAACGCGGCTTTTTTGCAGGTGTTAGGTTTTTTTTCAGCTCAAACAGCCCCATTGTTTCCTATGGGGGAATCGTGCACGAGCATGTTTTTGAGGCTGGCCGCAGATTAGGGGTTAATAAATATAATATAGGGGTCGGCGGTGTTAGGGGCAGCAGATTAGGGGTACATAAGGATAACGTAGGTGGCGGCGCTTTGCGGTAGGCAGAATAGGGGTTTATTATAGGGTTAGTGAGGCAGATTAGGGGTTAATAACTTTATTATTATAGCGCTCAGGTCCGGTCGGCAGATTAGGGGTTAATAAGTGTAGGCAGGTGGAGGCGACGTTGTGGGGGGCAGATTAGGGGTTAATAAATATAATATAGGGGTCGGCGATGTTAGGGCAGCAGATTAGGGGTACATAGGGATAATGTAAGTAGCGGCGGTTTACGGAGCGGCAGATTAGTGGTTAATAATAATATGCAGGGGTCAGCGATAGCGGGGGCGGCAGATTAGGGGTTAATAAGTGTAAGGTTAGGGGTGTTTAGACTCGGGGTACATGTTAGAGTGTTAGGTGCAGACGTAGGAAGTGTTTCCGCATAGCAAACAATGGGGCAACGTTAGGAGCTGAACGCGGCTTTTTTGCAGGTGTTAGGTTTTTTTTCAGCTCAAACAGCCCCATTGTTTCCTATGGGGGAATCGTGCACGAGCATGTTTTTGAGGCTGGCCGCGTCCGTAAGCAACTCTGGTATCGAGAGTTGAAGCTGCGTTAAATATGCTCTACGCTCCTTTTTTGGAGCCTAACGCAGCCTTTATGTGGACTCTCAATACCAGAGTTATTTTTATGGTGCGGCCAGAAAAAAGCCGGCGTTAGCTACGCGGGTCCTTACCTACAAAACTCTAAATCTAGCCGTAAGACCTGATTTTCTAAAGCTCTTTGGTCTAGTGAGATTCTATAAAATGTCTTGTCAATATTACAATGTGTATCTCATTAAAGGGAGTTCATTAATATTCTTTATGTGAGTGAGAGACACTTGGGCCTAGATTTGGAGTTTGGCGTTAGCCGTGAAAACCAGCGTTAGAGGCTCCTAACGCTGGTTTTAGGCTAACTCCGGTATTTGGAGTCACTCAAAATAGGGCCGCGACTTTTCCATACCGCAGATCCCCTTACGTCAATTGCGTATCCTATCTTTTCAAAGGGATTTTTCTAACTCCGGTATTTAGAGTCGTGTCTGAAGTGACAAAACTCCAGCCGCAGGAAAAAAGTCAGTAGTTAAGAGCTTTCTGGGCTAACGCCGGTTTATAAAGCTCTTAACTACTGTGCTCTAAAGTACACTAACACCCATAAACTACCTATGTACCCCTAAACCGAGGTCCACCCACATCGCCACAACTCGATTACATTTTTTAACCCCTAATCTGCCGACCGCCACCTACGTTATACTTATGTACCCCTAATCTGCTGCCCCTAATACCGCCGACCCCTGTATTATATTTATTAACCCCTAACCTGCCCCCCACAACGTCGCCTCCACCTACCTACACTTATTAACCCCTATTCTGCCTACCGCAAAGCGCCGCCACCTACGTTATCCTTATGTACCCCTAATCTGCTGCCCCTAACACCGCCGACCCCTATATTATATTTATTAACCCCTAATCTGCCCCCTCAACGTCGCCTCCACCTGCCTACACTTATTAACCCCTAATCTGCCAACCGGACCTGAGCGCTACTATAATAAAGTTATTAACCCTTAATCCGCCTCACTAACCCTATAATAAATAGTATTAACCCCTAATCTGCCCTCCCTAACATCGCCGACACCTAACTTCAATTATTAACCCCAAATCTGCCGACTGGAGCTCACTGCTATTCTAATAAATGTATTAACCCCTAAAGCTAAGTCTAACCCTAACACTAACACCCCCCTAAATTAAATATAATTTACATCTAACGAAATGAATTATCTCTTATTAAATAAATTATTCCTATTTAAAGCTAAATACTTACCTGTAAAATAAATCCTAATATAGCTACAATATAAATTATAATTATATTATAGCTATTTAAGGATTAATATTTATTTTACTGGGAACTTTGTAATTATTTTAACCAGGTACAATAGCTATTAAATAGTTAAGAACTATTTAATAGCTACCTAATGAAAATAATTACAAAATTACCTGTAAAATAAATCCTAACCCAAGTTACAATTAAACCTAACACTATACTATCATTAAATTAATTAAATAAAATACCTACAATTACCTACAATTAAACCTAACACTACACTATCAATAAATTAATTAAATACAATTCCTACAAATAACTACAATGAAATAAACTAACTAAAGTACAAAAAATAAAAAAGAACTAAGTTACAAAAAATAAAAAAATATTTACAAACATAAGAAAAATATTACAACAATTTTAAACTAATTACACCTACTCTAAGCCCCCTAATAAATTAACAAAGACCCCCAAAATAAAAAATGTCCTACCCTATTCTAAATTACTAAAGTTCAAAGCTCTTTTACCTTACCAGCCCTGAACAGGGCCCTTTGCGGGGCATGCCCCAAGAAGTTCAGCTCTTTTGCCTGTAAAAAAAAAACATACAAACCCCCCCCCCCACATTACAACCCACCACCCACATACCCCTAATCTAACCCAAACCCCCCTTAAATAAACCTAACACTAAGCCCCTGAAGATCTTCCTACCTTATCTTCACCATACCAGGTTCACCGATCCGTCCTGAAGAGCTCCTCCGATGTCCTGATCCAAGCCCAAGCGGGGGGCTGAAGAGGTCCATGATCCGGCTGAAGTCTTCATCCAAGCGGGAGCTGAAGAGGTCCATGATCCGGATGAAGTCTTCATCCAAGCGGGAGCTGAAGAGGTCCATGATCCGGATGAAGTCTTCTATCAACGGCATCTTCAATCTTCTCTCTTCGGGAGCCATCATCTTCCATCCGACGCGGAACATCCTCTTCTCCCGACGCCTACTAGCCGAATGACGGTTCCTTTAAGGGACGTCATCCAAGATGGCGTCCCTCTAATTCTGATTGGCTGATAGGATTCTATCAGCCAATCGGAATTAAGGTAGGAATATTCTGATTGGCTGATGGAATCAGCCAATCAGAATCAAGTTCAATTCGATTGGCTGATCCAATCAGCCAATCAGATTGAGCTCGCATTCTATTGGCTGATCGGAACAGCCAATAGAATGCAAGCTCAATCTGATTGGCTGATTGGATCAGCCAATCGAATTGAACTTGATTCTGATTGGCTGATTCCATCAGCCAATCAGAATATTCCTACCTTAATTCCGATTGGCTGATAGAATCCTATCAGCCAATCGGAATTCGAGGGACGCCACCTTGGATGACGTCCCTTAAAGGAACCGTCATTCGGCTAGTAGGCGTCGGGAGAAGAGGATGTTCCGCGTCGGATGGAAGATGATGGCTCCCGAAGAAAGAAGATTGAAGATGCCGTTGATAGAAGACTTCATCCGGATCATAGACCTCTTCAGCTCCCGCTTGGATGAAGACTTCATCCGGATCATGGACCTCTTCAGCTCCCGCTTGGATGAAGACTTCAGCCGGATCATGGACCTCTTCAGCCCCCCGCTTGGGCTTGGATCAGGACATCGGAGGAGCTCTTCAGGACGGATCGGTGAACCTGGTATGGTGAAGATAATGTAGGAAGATCTTAAGGGGCTTAGTGTTAGGTTTATTTAAGGGGGGTTTGGGTTAGATTAGGGGTATGTGGGTGGTGGGTTGTAATATGGGGGGGGGTATTGTATGTTTTTTTTTTTACAGGCAAAAGAGCTGAACTTCTTGGGGCATGCCCCGCAAAGGGCCCTGTTCAGGGCTGGTAAGGTAAAAGAGCTTTGAACTTTAGTAATTTAGAATAGGGTAGGGCATTTTTTATTTTGGGGGTCTTTGTTATTTTATTAGGGGGCTTAGAGTAGGTGTAATTAGTTTAAAATTGTTGTAATATTTTTCTTATGTTTGTAAATATTTTTTTATTTTTTGTAACAGTTCTTTTTTATTTTTTGTACTTTAGTTAGTTTATTTCATTGTAGTTATTTGTAGGAATTGTATTTAATTAATTTATTGATAGTGTAGTGTTAGGTTTAATTGTAGGTAATTGTAGGTATTTTATTTAATTAATTTAATGATAGTATAGTGTTAGGTTTAATTGTAACTTAGGTTAGGATTTATTTTACAGGTCATTTTGTAATTATTTTAACTAGGTAGCTATTAAATAGTTCTTAACCATTTAATAGCTATTGTACCTGGTTAAAATAATTACAAAGTTGCCTGTCAAATAAATATTAATCCTAAAATAGCTATAATATAATTATAATTTATATTGTAGCTATATTAGGATTTATTTTACAGGTAAGTATTTAGCTTTAAATAGGAATAATTTATTTAAGAAGAGAAAATTAATTTTGTTAGATGTAAATTATATTTAACTTAGGGGGGTGTTAGTGTTAGGGTTAGACTTAGCTTTAGGGGTTAATACATTTATTAGAATAGCGGTGAGCTCCAGTCGGCAGATTAGGGGTTAATAATTGAAGTTAGGTGTCGGCGATGTTAGGGAGAGCAGATTAGGGGTTAATACTATTTATTATAGGGTTAGTGAGGCGGATTAGGGGTTAATAACTTTATTATAGTAGCGCTCAGGTCCGGTCGGCAGATTAGGGGTTAATAAGTGTAGGCAGGTGGAGGCGACGTTGTGGGGGGCAGATTAGGAGTTAATAAATATAATATAGGGGTTGGCGATGTTAGGGCAGCAGATTAGGGGTACATAGGCATAATGTAAGTAGCGGCGGTTTACGGAGCGGCAGATTAGGGGTTAATAATAATATGCAGGGGTCAGCGATAGCGGGGTGGCAGAATAGGGGTTAATAAGTGTAAGGTTAGGGGTGTTTAGACTCGGGGTACATGTTAGAGTGTTAGGTGCAGACGTAGGAAGTGTTTCCGCATAGCAAACAATGGGGCTGCGTTAGGAGCTGAACGCGGCTTTTTTGCAGGTGTTAGGTTTTTTTTCAGCTCAAACAGCCCCATTGTTTTCTATGGGAGAATCGTGCACAAGCACGTTTTTGAGGCTGGCCGCTTGCGTAAGCAACTCTGGTATTGAGAGTTGAAGCTGCGTTAAAAATGCTCTACGCTCCTTTTTTGGAGCCTAACACAGCCTTTATGTGGACTCTCAATACCAGAGTTATTTTTATGGTGCGGCCAGGAAAAAGCCGGCGTTAGCTACGCGGGTCTTTACCGACAAAACTCCAAATCTAGGCCTTAATTTACAATCACCTAGATTACAAGTTTTGCGCTATAGAAGGTATGAAACGAACACAACAAAAGTTGCGTTATTTCACCATCTATAGTGCTGCTGTTTCAAGTTTCTAAAAAGCCGTCTTGTGCGTGCGATATTGTGGCGATGAGCTCCATACCGCACAAAATCCAAGGGCTGAGAATATGTGCTCGTGCATGCTTTTCCCATAGACATCAAATGCCATTTTCAGGGCAATGAGTAGCTTAGGTTTTTGTTAGAGTTAGGTTTTTTATTTTGGGGGGTTGGTTGGGTAGTGGGTTTTACTGTTGGGGGGTTTTTGTATTTTTTTACAGGTAAAAGAGCTGATTTCTTTAGGGCAATGCCTTACAAAAGGCCCTTTTAAGGGCTATTGGTAGTTTATTGTAGGCTGGGGGGGTTATTTGGGAGGGCTTTTTTATTTTTATAGGGCTATTAGATTATTTGTAATTGTTTTTATTTTGGATAATTTTGTTTGTTATTTTTCGTAATTTAGTGTTTGTTATTTTTTGTAATTTGTGTTTGTTATTTTGTGTAATTTTATAATTACATTTTTTAAGTAGTGTTAGGTTTTTTTATGTGTAATTTAGTTTATTTAATTAGTAGTTATTTTAATTTTAGTATAATAGTTATGTTAGGTTAATTGTTAGTTTAAACTTAGTTTTTTTTTTAATTTCACAGATACGTTTTTATTTATTTTAAGATAGAGATATTGTAATTTTAATTTAAAGTTAGGGGGTTGTTAGGTTTAGGGATTAAAAGTTTTATTTAGTTTTTTGCAATGTGGGGGGCTGGTGGTTTAGGGGTTAATGGGTTTATTTAGTGGCAGTGTTGTGGGAGGCCAGAGGTTTAGGGGTTAATAACTTTATTTAGTGGCATATATGTATTATAGTATTGGCGATGTTGGTGTGCAGCAGAATAGGGGTTAATAACTTTTATTAGTGGCGGCAAATTCGTGAGTGGCAGATTAGAGGTTAATAAATTTAATTTAGTGTTTGCGATGCGGTAGGGCGGCAAAATAGGGGTTAATAGGTAGTTTATGGGTGTTAGTGTATTGTGTAACATTTTAGTTATGAGTTTTGTGTAACAGTTTTGTTGCGCAAAACTCATAACTACTGGTCTCTGATGGCAGAACGAATCGTGTCAGTATAGGCTGGAACACAAACATTTTAGCCTCACCGCACAACCTGTAATACCAGCGCTATGGAAATCGAGTGTGGGATTGACGTTGCTTTGCAGGCTAAAATGCTTGCAGTATAGCTATACTGACAAGACTCATAATGACTACGTTATGGTTTTTACGCTGAAAAACACTAAAACCGTAACACAAAACTCGTAATCTAGGTGATAGTAAGCTTATGATATTTCTCTTCAAGCTGGTAAGTTTTAAAAATTGGGCCTGGCTTGGATATTACTTAAAAGTACCTAAAAGTCAATAAACATCATTAGAAAGTGCACAACTAAGACTGGTATTCATAGTTTAAAGTTTGAACAGATTTTACACTTATCTTTGAATGATTAATACTTTTCAGTAAATCCATAAATGTGACTGCAATTTGGCAGTTGGGATTGAAATATACTACTGCAAACCTGAAAAATGATTATGATGCTGATCATAAATTAATAATAATAATCTATACGATAATCGCGTTTGTAACGCGTCTACCTGCACTGGTAAGTGTGATGGTACAAAGAAGGATGTTCATAGCAGTAGCTGGGTCCCAGTAAGAAGGGGCTGCAGCCCATGTTGTAAGCTGATACATCCCAATCGATTTGTGAAGATGTTTGGGATGTCAAGTCAGTCAAGACCAGAGAAGGATATAATCCTTAAAGTATTATAAATACAGTTTTTTACAGGTAGTTAAAACTTGTAAAGTCCTTTTCAGGAACTTTTCTGTTGAAAACGTCTTTGCAGTGGGTTTTCAACAAACAATACAATATTGCATTATGATCACTCAAGAAACTTGGCTCCAAATTTTGGGCTCGACTGACAACCCCACTGCCTCCTCTGCAAGACAACTTCAGCAACTCACTTCCTCTTTTGGCCTGTCTCAATGGACTGACTCTCCCACTCACAAAGATGGTAACTCCCTTGATCTGATTTTAAGCTATCAATGCACTATCATCAAACTTCACAGAAGCATCAAGACATTAGATCAGAAACAGCTGACTAGCTCTCTCAAACCTCTCCTATCTTCCATCCCCTCCTTTTCCTGCCCTGATGAATCTATCTGCCACTATAACTCCACCCTTACATCGGTCCTTGACAATCTGGCCCCACCTACCATAGCTCAGAAATCATACACTCATCCTCAGCCCTGGCACAATCCTCTGACACGGTACCTACGCAGATGTTGCCGTACTGCTCAGTGACACTGGAGAAAATCTCAGAGTTTAGCTGACTTTCTTCACTACAAATTCATCTTGAACTCTTACTATTCTGCCCTTAATCTATAAAAGCAACATTACTTCACCTCTCTTATCGCTACTTTTTCTTCAAACCCAAAACGTCTGTTCTTCACATTCAATACTCTTCTAAAGATTTTGCTAGCTACTTCAATAACAAAATAGACTCCATCAGAAATGAAATCAGCTCTCAACATGCTACTGGTCTCAAACCCCCTCAAAACCTCACTATCATTTAAAACCCCCATAGCCATAAATTTATCTCTTTTGCCCCTGTTAAGGAGGATGAAGTTTCTGCCCTTATAATATCCTCTCACCTCACTACCTGTCCCCTCGACACCATCCTCTCACAGCTACTCCCTGCCCTCTCTACTACCCTTACCCCTATACTCACACACATCTTCAACCTCAGCACTGGTATATTTCCCTCATCTCTTAAACACGCACTGGTCACAGCTATCCTCAAAAACCCTTCTCTCAACCCAACCTCCCCATCCACCTACCGCCTTATTTCCCTACTCCCTCTTGCCTCAAAGCTTCTGGAAAAGCTAGTATATGTTAGCGCTGCAGAATCTGTTGGCGCTCTACAAATAACCGATAATAATAATAATAATATGTACGTCTATCCCATTTCCTTACACTAAACTCCCTCCTTGACCCACTGCAATCTAACTTTGACCCTGTACCTCACAGTCAGAAGACACATTACAGCCAATCAGCAGCAGACCCTCCCTCCCAGACCCTCCCACCTCCTGGACAGCATCCATTTTAGATTCATTTGGAAGCTGCATTCTTAGTGAGAGGAGGGACGGTGTAGCTGCTGCTGATTTAATAGGGAAATCGATAGCTAGGCTAGTGTATTCAGTGTCCACTACAGTCCTGAAGGACTCATCTGATCTCTGCTGTAAGGACAGCACCCTAAAAAGCCCTTTTTAGGACTAGAACATCAGTCTGCTTTTTTTTTTTTCTCTGTGTAATCTAATTGCAGTTGCCTGCCTGCCAGCGTGTGTATCAGACTCACAGGGTATACTGTGCCCACTTGCCCAGTGCCACCACTCATATCTGGTGTAACAGTAGTGTACATTTAAAAAAAAAAAAAAAACTTTTTTGACTGTGAAATAATAGCAGACAGCTGCCAGTACCAAAGATGGCCGCCAATAAGGCAGATGGGGAGGGTTAGAGAGCTGTTTTGGGGGGATCAGGGAGGTTGGGGGCTAAGGGGGGATGCTACACCACAGCATATGTAAATATGCTAAAAAAAAATTAAAAACCTTTTATTTTAGTACTGGCAGAGTGGCAGACTTTCTGCCAGTACTTAAGATGGCGAGGACAATTGTGGGGTGGGGGAGGGAAGGGAGCTGTTTTGGAGGGATCAGGGGGTCTGATGTGTCAGGTGGGAGGCTGATCACTACACTAAAACTAAAATGAACCCTGCAGGCTCTCTACAAACTTCCTAATTAACCCCTTCACTGCTAGCCATAATACACGTGTGATGCGCAGCAGCATTTAGCGGCCTTCTAATTACCAGAAAGCAACACCAAAGTCATATATGTTTGCTTTTTCTGAACAAAGGGGATCCCAGAGAAGCATTTACAACCATTTGTGCCATAATTGCACAAGCTGTTTGTAAATAACCTAAAATTGCGATTTTTTTTTATTTTTTTTAATTTGTTCGCATTTGGCGGTGAAATGGTGGCATTAAATATACCAAAATGGGCCTAGATCAATACTTTGGTTTGTCTACTACACTACACTTAAGCTAAAATTAACTCTACAAGCTGCCTACATGCTCCCTAATTAACCCCTTCACTGCTGGGCATAAAACATGTGTGGTGCGCAGTGGCATTTAGCAGCCTTCTAATTACCAAAAAGCAACGCCAAAGCCATATAAGTCTGCAATAATGGCATGTCTGGCACACAGTGTTGGGGCAAGGGTCCATCTGACCACTGATACCTGGTCTGCAAAGCATGGTCAGGGCAGGTATATCACCTACACTGTGAGCGGGAGTAACTCTTACACTACCTGATCGATACAACATCATACCTGATGTTTTAAAGCATGTTATTCCAAACAATTTAGGAATGTTAGGTGATTTATGCCCTTTATGGATTAAAACCAGACTCTGCATCAACTATGTAATTTTCCATGGGAGTTTTGCCATGGATCCCCCTCCGGCATGCCACAGTCCAGGTGTTAGTCCCCTTGAAACAACTTTTCCCATCACTATTGTGGCCAGAAAGAGTCCCTGTGGGTTTTAAAATTTGCCTGCCTATTGAAGTCTATGGCGGTTCGCCTGTTCGCGAACCCAAATTGTTAGGTTCGCAACATCACTACTCATGGATGATCAGCTCTGTAGACACAAGGAGACCGGTGAGAAAATTCAATTCAAAGCAGATGGTGTAACCCTGCGTTTAGGAATAGGCTGACAGTCTTGCAATATTATATCTAAGGGTCCAATGTCTGAAGTGCTTTGTAACCCACACCAGCAGTTTTTCATTAGCTGGTCTATGAGAGTATATGGCTGTTTACATGTTTCTCAGTGACCCCTATATAACAGGCTTACCTGCCATAACTATACTGTCAACCTTCTCTATGAGGATTTCCTATGAAGGCATTTATTGCCTGAACAAACACGTCCCCAACTGAGATGACTGCCCAAGTTTATATGTCCATTTCATTGTACATTTTTTTATGTTCAATCTTCTCTTCCTATTAGAATTTACAATATTTACAGTGACTCTGGTTAAGAACATTTTATTTCTTAGGCAATTGCTAGTCTTAGCAAGTGTTGTGAACCATGGAGATAACTCTGTTAATTCAGTTTTGAGCTCACCCTCTTCTATTATGTAAATATGCTGAAATTATTAGGGGATTCCATCCATATTTTTACACAATACTGCCTGTAAATAATAACATGTGAGGTTCATTAAAATGCCAACTGTAATGTAGTGAGTCACCTCCCTACCACTAGTGTTTTGTATACTGCCTATCCACACTGGAGTTGCCCCCTATCGTTCAGATAATTATATGACTGATTCTAGTTCCATGACATAACAATGTAAGTAAATACACTGTTATTACTTATTTAGTTTTTACCTAACATGTAATGGTGCTATACTGTATTTGGGTAACTCTACAGGATTGCTTAATATCATAGGTTTACGGTCTGGGACTGAAGCTATTATGACCTCTAGAATTAAGGCTTTTATTACATAGGGTTCCAGCAATTTATAGGTATGGTACTCAGTTGATATAACCAACTTAAGCCCTAATCAAAGCCCAGTAAGACATATGTACTTATGTATGGGCTATAGCAGTGAGATACTCTTGAGCCTAACTCTTCAAGCGTATTATCATTGTTTTGCCTACCTAAATATAATATATTTAGCATTGCCAGATACACTGGTTGCCCCTTATATAAATAACTATCGGCTAGATTTGGAGTTCGGCGGTAGATGGGTTGCTAACGCCACGCGTGTTTTATGTCTAACGCACGGCATTGTTTGACTCCGGTATTTAGAGTTCAAAACAGACCATCTAACGATGCTCCTAACGCGTGTATGTCACACCCGTAATACTGCCCGCGTAAGACAGTCTCCCATAGAGATCAATGGGAAAGGAAAAAAATAGCTTTTTTCAACTAACACTCGATCTCGCGAGAATACGCACAGCTCGGTCATATGACGCATACCACATCATGCACAACAATAACACACCGCAAATGTCACAACAACAATCAATCAACAAAGCACACAAGCATTGCACATTCACAAACGGGGGGATTTGAAATAAAATTTAATACGGGGAATACGCATATACTTTAAGATGCGGAAAATCGCAAAATAACAACAAGGAATAAAAAATATATACATACACTAGCAAAATAATCACATTCAATATCACTATATATTAGGACAAACATACATATACAACACTTCACTAATAACACACCATCGCAAATTCACATTTAAAAAGAATACTATTGGACAATGTTAGAGAAAACGACCACTATGACATCATCGCATTCTACACATTCCACAAATACTAACTCCAAATGAGCATGCGCAAATTCACACAACTAATACACATTGCACTAATATTAATTGCTAATAAAGCACACCTGAACACAATTTACAATGGAAATTGGTACATCATTAAACATTTACACAGGGTATATAAGCACCACACAAGCAGGGCTTCTTTGACTGTGTTGCTGGTGGGTCTTTGGAGATTGGAGGTTTAAGATTAGAGAGTTGGTGCATTATTGTGAGTGAGTTAGTGTTAGCGTGAGAGAGTCAGTTGTTAGTGTTATCGTGAGTGAGTTAGTGGGAGTTAGTGGGAGTGGGAGAGAGTCTGTTAGTGGGAGCGTAAGTGAGTTAGTGGTAGTGGGAGTTGTTAGTGAGAGTTGTTAGTGGGAGCGTAAGTTACTGGTAGTTAGTGAGAGTTAGTGGGAGTGTTTGTTAGTGAGAATTAGTAGTAGTGTGTTAGTGAGAATTAGTAGTAGTGTGAGTTAGCGAGCGAGTGATTTTTCTGTACACGTAACACATTTACACGCAAACACATTCAATACATACATACACTTATCAATAACACTACATACACTCCATACCCCCTACCCCCTCATACTACACTCCATACCCCATTCCCTGTAGTCCCATTCCCTTTCATCCCATTTACTCTTATCCCATACCCCATACCCATCCCCTAGTTACATTTAGTTTACATATCCTCCTTTTAGTCTTCTTCTTCTTTTGGTTTATTTAAATACTCCTTACCCTCTTTGTTTTTTTTTACATCCCTCTCACACTTTCAGCACTTTTTTTGTCTTTTTAGTTCTTTATTTTGACCCCCTTTCATTTCATCACACTCACTTTTTTTTTATTATTTGGGGTTTAGTTTAGGGAACAGATGGAGGCCAGGCAGGGGAGAGGTAGAGGGGGGAGGAGAGGGAGGGGGAGAGGAACAGGGCAGGAAGCGGGGGTGGAAGCGGTGGGTGGACCCAGCCACTTGGTTCAAGATGAACAAGTGGCTGGGCCCAGTGGCGGACAGAGTAGGGCTTCACAGTCCGGGAAACAGAGGGCATCATCACAGGGGAAGGCCAAGGCGACTAGGGAGGCGAGGTTTTCGATGGAGGAGAAGGAGGCCCTCATAGAGGCCTATATGGCCAGGTATAGGAGGCTGCAGCACCAGAAGACTACCCCGACTGACAAGAGGAGGCTCTGGAATGAGATAAGAAATGCAGTCAATGCAGTGGGTGGCCGGAACAGAGATCTGGATTCGATAAAACATCGCTACCGGGACTGTAAGATGGATCTCAAGAAAAAGTTAAGCCTGGAGGCCCGACATGCCACAGGAACCGGTGGCGGACCTGCCCTGGAAATAGAGTACTGCCGATGGGAGGAAATGTTGCGGCCCAGCATCTCCGAGGTGGAAATAGTCGGTATCGGAGGAATTGATACCGGGAACCTGCCACTCTCATCTGACGGTAAGCTCATTGAACAATAATTTCACATACGAATGTATTTCAAGGGACACTATACGCAAACCTTTACTTTCATGATTGAGGTAGCGAATACAATTTTACAAAACATTCAAATGTACTTATATTACCTAATTTGAATCATTCTTGATATATATTTTAATTAAGAAATAGCCATGCACACGGTGAAACAATCACAGGAGGCAGCTATATTCAGCTAACAATCAGCATCTTATAAGCATATTTAGATATGCTTTTCAGCAAAGAATATCCAGAGAATGAAGCTAATTAGATAAGAAAAGTACATTAGAAAGTTGATAATAAATGTATGCTTCTAAATCATGAAAGATAAAACATTGGGTTTCATGTCCCTTTAAGGATCAGATTAATGCTATAACGTTGTTTACACGCATTCAATTACTTTGCGGTTACATCACTTTCTAGGCTATAGGTTAGGTGTGCATTTAAACAGACTGAAAACAAACTCGAAAACATTCAGATTGACCAGAGATATCACAAACACGGTTTTGAAAAAGCGGAAATCGTATTGATTGTTTGTTAGATTTCAAAGTGGATTAATGATTCTGCATTTGTAATTGTATCGTAAGCTAAGTCATTTAAAGCTTGATTTGCAAATATGCTAATATATACATTTTTCTTTTTTTTTTTTTAATATACAGAGTCTGGGGAGGAGGCAGCACAAGAAACACAGCCTCATCTATCTCCCCGGGATGAGAGTGGTGGGGAGGAATTTCCACTTCGGAGGGAAGAGGCCCCCCGTGACGAAGAGCGCACGGAAGCTGATGAAGAGGCCCCGGAAGCAGAGGAGGAGCACGCGGAACCAGAGGACCCTCAAGGACCGCACCCCGCCGTGCACGGGCACCCCACCATGCACGGGTACCCCGCCAAGCACAACAAGAGGAAATAGCGGAGGTGCGGGTTCTACTGGACTACATAGACCAGATGCGTAACTCCCGGATACAAAATATCGAAGGCCGCACTCGAATTCTTGATGGACAAAATCAAATAATTGAAGGACAAAACCAAATAATAAACATACTCAATAGAATCGAACAAGGCCAAAACAGAATCTTTAATCTGCACCAAGAGATGTTCAATTTTTTCCGGGAGGCACATGCTGGTCTACCTCCTGGTCCGCCTCCTGCTGCTGGGCCTCTTGCTGCTGGGCCTCTTGCTGCTGGGCCTCCTGCTGCCGGCCCATCTCCTCCTGCCGGCCCATCTACTCCTGCCGGCCCATCTACTCCTGCCGGGCCATCTACTCCTGCCGGGCCATCTACTCCTGCCGGGCCATCTACTCCTCTTCAGCCATCTCATCCTCTTCAGCCATCTCCTCCTCCTCAGCCAGCTTCTCCTCCTCAGCCATCTTCTCCTCCTCAGCCATCTTCTCCTCCTCAGCCATCTTCTCCTCCTCACCTTGATCGTCCCAGTACTCTTCCTTCCACTCTTCCCACAACATCTCCAAGGAGAACTCTTCGGAGTCGGCAGTTGCCCCTCCCAGAGCCTCAGCCCCATGGGAAGAGGGGAAGGAAGAGGAAGTAAGTATTTATTTTCATCTTTAATTTTTTTTTTATTTAATGTGTAATGGATAGGTATGTGATGATGTGGTTTTCATACACTTGTGGACCATACTCTGTATATAATCTACTTCTATGGGACCGGGTCCATGGAGGAAGATTGTTTGCAGAGTGTGGGTTATAAGTGTGTGAAAACCACATCATCACATACCTATCCTTGTTCATGATATTGATTGGTTTCTGTGATGTGATGTCCAAACTGTTTCCCGAATCGCAAACAAAATTACCATTACAATTATCCATGATGGCATATTACTGTTTGAATGCCAATAACACAGCTTAAAGGGACAGTCAGAAAATTATTGATTACAAAGAAAACACTGTATTACGCATTATCAAGTTGGAAACAACAAAACATGGAGAAATACGTGTGACTTATGTGCTTAACCTTGTATCTATGCCTAGGAAAAATGACCACTTATTTGTTGTTCTGACATAACAACCTTTTAGATATCAATGATCAATACATGGTAAATAATATGCTGTATGAGCACAAGGTTTTACATATACAAATGCTATCCAAATGCCCTCTAGTGGTCAAATTGTATAATGATTACATGCACTCTTCAAGCTCGAAGAAATGAGCACACGAACCTCATAGGTTTAGCTAGCAAATTTAAATAAACAAAGACAAATGATTAATTGGTGAGAAACCTTTGATATCATTGATATTACAAAATTGACTTTTATAATAATGCAAAACATTATTTGTTTTCTAAACTGTCCCTTTAACAAAATTACATATGCTAACACATATTTGAAGCTTGTTTGTATATCTACATGTACTTGGTCAAAAATTAAATATTGAAATCAGATTTATATTGACGTGTTAAATAAAGTATATTTTCTTAAAGAGACGTTATTGTGTTAATTTTTTTTAAGAAAGACATTTGTTTGAACAATGAATATGGTTTAAAGTCCTTTTAGGAGTGGGGGGTGAAAATATGCTAACAATAATATATTTGAAGATTAAACAATGTGGAACTCATACATGATACAAAAATCAACATTTGCATTAAAGGGACAGTATACTATATTTTTAACAGAACTGTATGTAATAGACACTACTACAAACAACAAGATTAACATATACTGATATCAATATTACAAAGCTTCAAACACTTTCAAAGAAAATCGGGTTAGCTCTATTGAAAATATAGATGAACCCCCATTACAACCGTAAAACAAAACAATACCCCATCATTAACATATGAAAAGACCCTTTACACAAACAGGAGAAAGCTGGAGATGGTACTCACATGAAACTCAGAGGCTGGGCGAGGAGTCTGAAAATTAATTACATTTTCTTTGAACAGAAGCAAAATGAAACGTGTATTTGTTAAACAATGGACTATCTAACTAGAGACAAAATAAAAAGTTTTGATTTATAATGTGAGTGTCTAATGAACCTTTAATAAAATATACAACGAAATTACATTTAGAAGAAGTCGGCATCATATATTTAGCATATGATAAAGCTAAATGCATATTGATTACTTTATTCTAACATAATAGCATATATTTATGAATTAGATATCTTTAACATTAAACACAACAGTCATTTTTCATAAAAATGAACATATTGTTGACAAACATATTAAACAACATGGACTATAGAGATTTGCACTTGCCTCGAAATATCATATGCATGAAAACATTTTGCTTTCGTTCGTTTATTCAACCAGACATCCAGCAAAAGAGAATGTGGTGGTCTTTATCAGCTACGGGTCAACAATGTAACATGATGCAAATAATACATATTCGCAAGGTTTTTAAAATTGGCTGCAGTCACAAACTTGTTTAACGTGCACAAACAAATATTGCGGGACTACGTAATCCAATCATACGTTTTTTTACCTTTGCATGTGACGTCTTAACATGGCGCTTCCTTGATCACGTAAGAACGCCATCCAATAAAAGGCACATTCTTGATCACGTAAGAACGCCCCAAAAAAAAAAAGGCGCATCCTTGATCGCGTAAAAACGCCATCCAATAAAAGGCACATTCTTGATCACGTAAGAACGTCAGTCAATACAAGGAATCATTGGACAGCCTGGCAGGTGACGTTTTAAGCAACATGGCGCATCCGAGATAGCTGAAAAACCGCAGCCAATACAAGGACTCAGTTGACAGCTTGGCATATCACTAAAAAACGTATTTATATTTTAGGAACTAGTATGTGTCTAGATTGCTATCTAGGAATGTCACCAAATCATGAATCATCTTTTCGGACTTGACTGTCCCTTGAACTATAGCTATGGTGTATATCTTTAACATTTAAAAGATACACATGAGAAATACATATGCCATTGATGTTTTAAGATATGTTTTGATTGTTTTGGAATAACAATAATGATACATGGATTGATTAAACGTGTCATTTATTCAAGTTTAAATATGGTCAGCCTACCTATAGCCATATATGGGAGTAGAATTATTTTGTTAACATAAAATATTTGCATTACACACAGAGATTTATTTGGTTACACTTTTACAATAAGATAGAATAGAAAATGAAATACATGTGCTGTCAACATTACAATAAGATTGTTTATTAATAAGATTATATGTCCTTGTTCATGTAAAAAGGACAAAAACGCTTTAGAAATGGAAATACATTCATTAACAATTGTGCTCACCATCCCTTAAAGGGACATTATTTTGTTTTTAAAAAGAGGATACACATAGACAATACTATTTCAATAAAATGAACACTTTACAGGAATTATATCATTGTATCAATCCTCAGATCATTTGTTAAAGGTGCATCAATTCATGCAGAGTTTCTAAATACACACATGGATGTGAAAATTGAAATATACATATATACACAAATAACAATCTATATATACATATATAAAAAAATTACTATGCTAATCATAATCATGCAATGATAAAGCTAAGAGAAAAATATATAAAGACAGATAATAAGATTACATTGGAGATGTTAATCTTAAAGTCATTTACAATTGTCTTACATATATGATTTTTAATAAAAAAATATTTTTGGTAGGTCCCTTTAAGGATCAACAAGATAAACTAGAGCTTTAAAAAAATAACATGAAGAATGAGGACAAAGAATTGTGCAATTACATGTCTTTTATTAGTATGTAAGAAAACATCAACAACGTTTAGAAATAATCTTGTAAAAATAAGGAATATTTGAGCCATATGACAAGGTAACAGAGTGCATCACAGTCCATGAAGAGAGTTACCAAGGGACACCATAGCCCCATTGGAGACATATGACAAGGTAACACAGTGCATCACAGTCCATGAAGAGAGTTGCCAAGGGCCACCATAGCCCCATTGGAGACATATGACAAGGTAACACAGTGCATCACAGTCCATGAAGAGAGTTGCCAAGGGCCACCATAGCCCCATTGGAGACATATGACAAGGTAAAAGAGTGCATCACAGTCCATGAAGAGAGTTGCCAAGGGCCACCATAGCCCCATTGGAGACATATGACAAGGTAAAAGAGTGCATCACAGTCCATGAAGAGAGTTGCCAAGGGCCACCATAGCCCCATTGGAGACATATGACAAGGTAAAAGAGTGCATCACAGTCCATGAAGAGAGTTGCCAAGGGCCACCATAGCCCCATTGGAGACATATGACAAGGTAACACAGTGCATCACAGTCCATGAAGAGAGTTGCCAAGGGCCACCATAGCCCCATTGGAGACATATGACAAGGTAACACAGTGCATCACAGTCCATGAAGAGAGTTGCCAAGGGCCACCATAGCCCCATTGGAGACATATGACAAGGTAACACAGTGCATCACAGTCCATGAAGAGAGTTGCCAAGGGCCACCATAGCCCCATTGGAGACATATGACAAGGTAAAAGAGTGCATCACAGTCCATGAAGAGAGTTGCCAAGGGCCACCATAGTCCCATTGGAGACATATGACAAGGTAACACAGTGCATCACAGTCCATGAAGAGAGTTGCCAAGGGCCACCATAGCCCCATTGGAGACATATGACAAGGTAACACAGTGCATCACAGTCCATGAAGAGAGTTGCCAAGGGCCACCATAGCCCCATTGGAGACATATGACAAGGTAACACAGTGCATCACAGTCCATGAAGAGAGTTGCCAAGGGCCACCATAGCCCCATTGGAGACATATGACAAGGTAACACAGTGCATCACAGTCCATGAAGAGAGTTGCCAAGGGCCACCATAGCCCCATTGGAGACATATGACAAGGTAAAAGAGTGCATCACAGTCCATGAAGAGAGTTGCCAAGGGCCACCATAGCCCCATTGGAGACATATGACAAGGTAACACAGTGCATCACAGTCCATGAAGAGAGTTGCCAAGGGCCACCATAGCCCCATTGGAGACATATGACAAGGTAACACAGTGCATCACAGTCCATGAAGAGAGTTGCCAAGGGCCACCATAGCCCCATTGGAGACATATGACAAGGTAAAAGAGTGCATCACAGTCCATGAAGAGAGTTGCCAAGGGCCACCATAGCCCCATTGGAGACATATGACAAGGTAAAAGAGTGCATCACAGTCCATGAAGAGAGTTGCCAAGGGCCACCATAGCCCCATTGGAGACATATGACAAGGTAACACAGTGCATCACAGTCCATGAAGAGAGTTGCCAAGGGCCACCATAGCCCCATTGGAGACATATGACAAGGTAACACAGTGCATCACAATCCATGAAGAGAGTTGCCAAGGGCCACCATAGCCCCATTGGAGACATATGACAAGGTAAAAGAGTGCATCACAGTCCATGAAGAGAGTTGCCAAGGGCCACCATAGCCCCATTTGAGACATATGACAAGGTAACACAGTGCATCACAGTCCATGAAGAGAGTTGCCAAGGGCCACCATAGCCCCATTGGAGACATATGACAAGGTAACACAGTGCATCACAGTCCATGAAGAGAGTTGCCAAGGGCCACCATAGCCCCATTGGAGACATATGACAAGGTAACACAGTGCATCACAGTCCATGAAGAGAGTTGCCAAGGACCACCATAGCCCCATTGGAGACATATGACAAGGTAACACAGTGCATCACAGTCCATGAAGAGAGTTGCCAAGGGCCACCATAGCCCCATTGGAGACATATGACAAGGTAACACAGTGCATCACAGTCCATGAAGAGAGTTGCCAAGGGCCACCATAGCCCCATTGGAGACATATGACAAGGTAACACAGTGCATCACAGTCCATGAAGAGAGTTGCCAAGGGCCACCATAGCCCCATTGGAGACATATGACAAGGTAACACAGTGCATCACAGTCCATGAAGAGAGTTGCCAAGGGCCACCATAGCCCCATTGGAGACATATGACAAGGTAAAAGAGTGCATCACAGTCCATTAAGAGAGTTGCCAAGGGCCACCATAGCCCCATTGGAGACATATGACAAGGTAAAAGAGTGCAACAGGCACAACAATAAACTTTTAAAAAGGCCAAATGGCAACAATAAAAAAAAACATCAACATGTGGACGGAGGATTCTTATCTGCCACCTTGGAGCATCTCCAGATCCTCCACTTACTGGTCATCCTCTTCATCGTCCTGTGCATGTCCAGCTCCAGATTCAGGCCTTGAACTTAATCGCATAATTTCACGCAGAATCAAGTCCTGAACCCGGAGCTGGGCCTGCATGGTGTCGTTCATCCCTCTCAGGACAGCTGCGTTCCTCAACACAGCCTGCTCTACTCTTGCTATACCTTCTAGCATGAGCCATGCTGAGTCACAGCCTAAAATAAATAATAAATTAAATATTAATGATAATTACACAACAGACAAAAAAAATTAGAAAAGATACATTGTCATCATAAAGACAAATCATTCTTTACATCAATTAGTTTAAATTTATTCTTTACACATGAATTATGTTATTCAGACAGACCGAAATCATTAAAGGGACAGTTTACTCAAACATGTTGTCCCCTTTAATTGGTTTTAGATGATCCACTTATACAGCTTGAGTGTATAAAATCTTGTTAAAGGATTTACATTGTACTTACATTAGCAATTTAAATATTTTAATTATACTGTGGTAGGCACACCTATCCTTAAACATTTTGGCATTGAGGACAAGTTGTGTAAACATAGCAACCTGAAGAAATTACATTCCCACTGGGTTAGACAAGAGATAATGTATAAACATTTGTACATTAATTGTTGGATCCAAGTAGTGGTGATTGGTATATGTAGTGATATCCAATTAAAGGGACACTGAACCTAAATATTTAATTGACTGATTCAGATAGAGCATGACATTACAAATATTTAAAAATTACACATATTCTTTAAATGTTTGAATTCTATAGCTAGATTTTGAATGCAAGAATGTCGGTTTTTAGGGCAGGCCATATTTGTTTATCAACTTTGTTTGTCCCTGCTGGTTGATGGATACATTCATCCAACAATAAAGAAATGATGTCCACAATTATTTTATTTTTTAAAATAATTATAGGCATTTCTTTGTTTCAATAAAGATATCAAGAGAATGAAGAATAATTCATAAGAGTAGTAAATTATAAATTTGATTAACATTGCATGCTCTATTTGAATCACAATAGAAAATATTTTCCTTCAGTGTACCTTTAAGTATCTTATAATGTTGATTTTGAATGATACTTACAGCTGTGCCTGGGAAGGACAATCCGACACTCAGGACAATGAAGGTTGAGACAGGGGGGAGGGATGGGATTGGCTTGGGGAGGGATGAGCTGATGCTCCGGGGTAGGCCGTACAGCTGGGGAGTGGGCAGTTGGGGTCTGGGCAGCTGTACGGGCCATAATAAGGGGAGAGCGGCGAAGGGGGTTGTAGGGGCGTTTTTTGGGAGGGGCAGGAAATGATAAATGGGAAGGGCCGGCAGGGGTCTGGGCATGGGCAGGAGTCTGGGCATGGGCAGTGGTCTGGGCATGGGCAGGGGTCTGGGTCTGGGCATGGGCAGGGGTCTGGGCATGGGCAGGGGTCTGGGCAGGGGTCTGGGCAGGAGTCTGGGCATGGGGAGGGATCTGTGACTGGTCAGGGGACTGGGCAGGGGCGGAAACCAGATGACCAGAAGTGGTGGATCCATCTGAAAATGTAATAAATATATATTAACATCTCATACATCATGAAATCAAATCAACGCATTTCAAATTGATTATGTTTTCAATATACTTAGAAGTGTGTTTGAATTTGTAAACAATTATGAAATGAGGATATGGTATGCATATAGGCACTCAGATAAATATCAATTACTGTCTGTACAATTATAACATTATTATTGTGTTTTGGCCTGGAATATGCATGTGACATAATGATGGCATGAATTATACATTTTTAAAAAAAAAAAAAAATCATGCTGCCTGAAATAGAAAGGGGGCAGTAGTGTATTTGAACAGACAAATAATATTCCTTTTTAAAGTGCAAAAGCTGTAGACTTTGAATGTCTTCAATGAAATGATTTCAAATAAAGCAACATGTTGGAAACATGATAGATATATTTCACATACCATTAGATTCCAAGGCAGCCTCTTCCTCCTCCGTCACATATGTTAAATCAATCTCTGTAAAACATAACATGTTGTGTACACGTTAAGAACAGATATTATAACATATGTTACTGTTGTTCAAAGACACACATCAATGTTGCATTAAAGATATACACACCCAAAGTTATGATTTACATCATTTTGATGGAGCATACAAATGACATTAGATTTGTTATTCTCAATGATTCATATTTTCGATGTATTGTTTGTATTAATTTAAAAATTATAAAAGCATAGTACATAGAACATTTAAGATTTCTCATGTGTGTATCACTTGATGACTGTTGTAAAAAACGAACATGGAAACAAACATATGCTATACATCTTCTGAATAACAAATGTGTAGACTAATAAAGTTTTAATTATTAATCTTTCAATATTAAAAGAAAATTAATATATAATCAGAAGAGAAAATTATATGTTTGTTTCAAATGTTATGCTTCATCAGAATCATGCTCATAATATTGATTACCAATACACCTTCAATGAAATATAAATGAGTCAATGGACTTACCAGGAGACCGCAAAGGCGGCTCTATGTCACTGCTGGATTCCTGTGGGCTCACCACACCAACTCTCTCTATGAATAATATAGATATATATTAGGAAACACATTTGGGATATCACTAAATCACATCTGTATCGAATTTTAAGATTAATCAACTTGAAAATGTGAAGAATAGAGCAGTCATTAAACCAGAAAATGCTTGATTGAATCAAGGGGATTCTGTTAAAAATGATGTATTGAACATATGTTTAATTTCAGACTATATTAGACATCAAACTCATCTCATACGATGCTATTGCATATCTAAATATACCCATTGATCAATGTTCTTAAAAGAATACACACAAACCACATTTTGAAGAGCAGCTGTTGACAAATCTAAACAAACACATGTGGCACATCGAGCCATTTGTGCAATGTACAGTAATCTTGTTTAGTACACAACACATATTTATCACAATACAAAACCAAATTGATTAGTACAAATATGTAATCATGGTGCTGTTAGAGTATGCTGATATCTATAAAGTAATATCTATATATGTGAATTATATATCAATATTGTTTAATCCAAAGAATGTAAAGATGAATGAATCTATTGTTTATTAAAGGGACACTTACATGATTAATTTAAATCATTGATTTCTCTGTTCAAACTGTTCAAAATGATTTAACATTGACTCCTATTATAATTTGAATGTTGCTACATTTTAATCTTAAAGGCAGATAAGCAATATTGTATTCAATAAATATTGTTTGTTGAAGGTATCCACCAATCATCAATAAAAACCCAGGTTGTTCAACCAAAATTGAGATGCAGATAAACGTACATTCTTGATTTTAAAATACATTTAGCAATAGAATATTTCACATATGATGATAGTATTATATTTAAATGTTTATTAATATTGCATACTCTATCTGAATGACAACATTAATAATTGTAGATCAGTATCCCTTTAATATAAAATTATATTGATTTGACAATGTTGGTGTTAATGAATTCTCTACTCCATATGTTGATGTAATGAATGGGATTGAGCATGCAATTCAAATCTAATATGTTATTTAAGGATATCCGAAGAATTATTTAATTTTCATCTATTAAAGGGACATTACATATAAATATTGAACAATGTGGATTTAGTATGTAATGTTCTGTCCATGTTTCTAAGACAAATGTCAATTAAAATGAGACATACCATACTGTGACAAGCCCTGCCTTAAGGATCCAGCAGCAACATCCATATCTGTAATATATTAAATGAGGATTGCATATCATTAATACAAATCATGCCATGTTTAAAATCTTTACATTATTAGCAAATCAATTTAAAACTATTAATCCTTTGGTAGCCCCATGAGTTAATTGTTTCCTCAATTCAATTCATGATAAATATATCCTGTACTCTTATTTTCAATCAGTTGTGTTGTTTACTGTAGCTTTAATTATTTTTTGGTGTTATTTCATTCTCATCAATTGATGTGCATATGTTATAATTTATTTGGATTCTTCTTTTTTTATTATGTATAATATTGAAAATAAGAATACTGTATTCTTCACATATATAATAATTCACATTTCATTTTGACCAACATGTATAAAGCAATGCCACTTACAGCAAAGCCATGTTAACGTGTATGCGCAATTCCATTTTCGCGATCATTGCGCAATGATTCAAAGCGGAATTACGCATCCGTCATTTGACCAACATGTATAAAGCAATGCCACTTACAGCAAAGCCATGTTAACGTGTATGCGCAATTCCATTTTCGCGATCATTGCGCAATGATTCAAAGCGGAATTACGCATCCGTCATTTGACCAACATGTGTAAAGCAATGCCACTTTCAGCAAAGCCATGTTAACGTGTATGCGCAATTCCATTTTCGCGATCATTGCGCAATGATTCAAAGCGGAATTATGCATCCGTCATTTGACCAACATGTATAAAGCAATGCCACTTACAGCAAAGCCATGTTAACGTGTATGCTCAATTCCATTTTCGCTCTGTGACGCATATTCTGTAGAGCGCAAGACACATCATTCCTATTTCATGTGTCACTAATCTAAAATCAGATATCTAAACATCATATGTAGTGTATGTTGTGAGATCTGTATAGGTTTAGTATCTGACTATATACACATTTATTGATTAAAAAAAATAAAATAAGATATTATATGAAGTTGGATAATTACCTGGTTCAGATTCTCCATCTCCTCCCAGGCCACCGGACGGAGAAGCAGCTGCCCTGGCCCCCGCGTCAGGACTTTCAGATCCCGCAGCTGGGAGGGAAGAAGAGGAGGCCGAGGATGGCGAGGATCTGAATCTTTTGGGGACCCGGAGATTGAGGAGCTCGCATAAAGTCACCTCATAAGGGAGTAGGTACAGTTTCCGCGGGGCCTCTCTTTTGCCACCTCTTTTACGGGCTTGTACCCAGTCCCTTATGAGGTTGACTTTTTTGGCTAACCGCAACCTCATATCTCCGAATCTCCTCATGATCTGATCCTGGGTCCTCTGGACGTCACACACCAATCTAACCGCATTGGTGATAGACTCCCAGAGGGCCTTCTTAACAGGCGCATCTGTCAACCTCCTCTTGTTCCCAAACAGCTGGGGATAAAAGTCCTTGACAGCGTGGACCAGTGCAGCGCTCTCCTCCTTGATGAACCTGGGAGCTGACATGCCTGCTGGGTTGTAGAATATATGTAGGGATATAATATATACTGCCTGCAGGTATTAGAGAAATGACAAAGATGGCAACGTGTAATGGACTTTTATATGGTGAAGTAAACATGAGATGCACCATGGGACAAGTTATCTGTACATCTGATTGGATAAAAGTTTGAAATATTGTTAGAATGTCTGTGAGACCATCCTGACTCAAGTTGTGTTTGTGTGATGAACTCTGATTGGCCGTTCCTTAATGTTTCATATCTTAGTAACTTCCTTACACATACCTCATGGTGGTGCTGTAACTTCATTTTTCATGTAGACTTATTTGTAACTCATGGGCCTGTCATGCGGATATGTGTGACGCAGATTTAATATCCGTGATCCGTTAAATATTAATGATTAAATTTTATTTAACATCTAATACTGTCACATTATTAATGTTGTAGACATTTCTCGGTTTAATAACGGTCTGTTTCTTTAATACAAATACACATTTAATATTGTATGTCTTTATTGTTCATAAAATCCATTTATTGACTTATTGTGAAGTATTGATATTGCTCTATTAAATGTATTTCATAATGCACATTGATTGTGTGCTATTGCGTGACATTAGACTCTAATGTTTAAAGATGCTAATCTGGTGTTTCAAGATGCGTTTCCCACGCAATATTTCTGAATGTTCAAATTCAGGTTATAATGTCATTAACTTGGATAATCTGTTTATAAATGTTAAACTACAGGTTTGTTTGTTATTAGTAAATAAACCTCGAGCTTGTATTTGTCTGAAGTGCTCATATATGTTATTGTGCAATGGCGTCTTTATTTTTAAATAGACATTACAAACAAACAATTGTATCAAATGATCTGTAGAGATAGAAAATTGTTTAGACTTTAAAATGTAAATCAATTTATCTTAGTATTTAGATATCCTCAACAGAAGAAATTTAAATGCACATGGTTGAGCCAATCACATAAGGCATCTCTGTGCATCCACCAATCTTCATCTACTGAGCCTATCTCGATATGCTTTTCAAGCAAAGTATGTCAAGATAGGAAGAGAAGTAAATACACTCTTTAAATCTCTTAAAGGGACACTGTCCAAACAAATTTAGCGTTGGTGATTCAGATTGAGCATGAAATGTTAATCAACGTTATAATTTAATCCGATTCTCAAATGTTAACAATTATCTTGTTATCTTTCTTTGCAAATCAATAATGATATTTGAGATTACGGACAATTTTTTCAAAAACCTGGGTTGTCCTTCATGATTGTTGGATAAATTAATCCACCACAAAAAACCAAGTTCAGTCCAGAGTACTGAAGCTAATAAATTATCTATTTAATGCCTTATTTTTAAAGTAATGATAGCAACATCACAAGGAGCATTCATAATATGAGACAATTTTTAAAGTTGCTTAAAATAGAATACTCATTCAGAATGTATAAATCATTAATTTTTTAACTGTCTCCCTTTAAGTATATTTTTAGTTCATGTCCCTTTAAATAAACATTTCACAATAATGCTTGAAATATCAGAAACCTAGGCACCTTCCTTTTGATAAATTAGTATAACATATGAGTCAATACAATTTAGATTAACTTCTGGATTGTTTTACACACTGACTGAAATATATATTGTAAAGGAGGTATTTCGGAGTCTTCAGCTTAGAGGGACATTAAGCTATATGTTATGTATGCATTTTGGATAAGATTATAATATTTGAACAAGTTAATATGTTTTGGTATTCAATCATTAGATTGTAATTATATATATTTTTGGATTAAATACATATTTACATAGGCTATTTTGATGCTGATTGTTGGTTGCACATAGATACCTTATGTAATTGACTAAGATATGTGCATTGATTTTTTTTTACAAAGTATATTTAAAGACTGAATGTAATTCTATAGTACTTTCTAAATATGTTTAAATTATTTTATGAATAATTTAAAAATCAATACACAATATACTTTGTGAATGTCCCTTTAAGGACCAAAACATTTGTAATGTTGATTTAACATTGTCAAAATAAACTAAAGGGGAATGAAAATTATATATAGATATGTGATGTCTAACCCAAGAGGTAAGATTTTAAAAACTACATAATATTATTAACTATAGTTAAATGACTCCACTAGAAAATCAAATCGATTAACCTGCCATCCAATAACTAGCTTGTGAAAAATTTAAAGTTAAATGACCTACCATTTATAAATGTAAAAATTAAAATAATTTTGCAAATAATGTTTTGAGATACCTAAGGAAGATACAAGATCTTATAAAATTAATTTTACATTCAACAACACTGTCACTTTAATGTAATTGAACCACTTCCCCTTCTTAAAAGTGAAAAAAATTAATTTTTGTGAAATTGACTACATATCCGAAATTATTTTAACATCTAAGAATTTCAAAAGAAAAGCATCGATGGATCTCACTCCCCAATGAATGTTAAAAAAGATAGTTTAATGTAATATTCTCTGAATCAGTGGATTTTCAACAATTAAAGCATTATTTGATCTTATGCATGTGCTTGTCAAATAGACAACTACCAGTCATGGGAGTCAAATTGATTTTTATTGACAGATTATATGGATATTTATTATAATCTGTTCCAAATAGTGTATTTAATACTAAACTTTTTATTATTACCATTTTAAAATTTAATAGTTTCTGAACCAAAAATAAAAATATATTCCTGGAAGTCATCAGATGCCAATCTGAAATGTAAAAATTTTTTTTACAAAAGTTAATACACACGTAGTCAAAGAATCATAAAATACATTTACAATCATCTTGTGTCTATGCTCTAACTTTGTTCAACATTTTTTAAAGATATTTATTAATTATATTTAAAAAAAAAATATATGATTTTCGAATTATACATAAAAATGTATATCCCAAATTTCAATAATATATATGTTGAACATAAATGTCATATTTCATGTCCATTCAAATACCTCTATATCAACTATAATATGTATTCCTTTTTATGATTGTGATCCTTAAATATCTAATGATGAAATATGTATGACTAATTTATGTAAGCTACCAATAATCAACATTCTTCCTGTGATTATTAACTAGCATGCATTGGTACACCAACCTGGATAATGCATGGTCTTTGAAAGTCAATTCAGGGCTAAACAGTTGATCTTCAATAGGTGTCTTATTCATCATTTCAAAAATAGAGGACTGAAATCCCATCTAAAAATTAGAAATTCATCTAAGTGTCTGATTGTGATTCCTAAATATCTAATTAAGAACTAAATATGACTAATGTATGGAAGCTACTAATATTCAACATTCTTCCTGTGATTCTTAACTAGCATGCATTGGTACACCAACCTGGATAATGCATGGTCTTTGAAAGTCAATTCAGGGCTAAACAGTTGATCTTCAATAGGTGTCTTATTCATCATTTCAAAAATAGAGGACTGTAAAATACCATCTAAAAATTAGAAAATCATCTAAGTGTCTCCAATAGGATGCCTCAACAGCCTTATTCTATTAAATAGTTGGCACTTACCATGTGAACATGTCTTTGTATGCTTTTCAAGGTCAGCAGATTTGAAAGATAATGCCAGACATGATCCCATTGGTATACTTCAATTTCAATCTTGGCTTTTTCCGCTGTCAGTCTGGGCAATCTTCACTGTCAGGCTTCTAATTCTTCCCTTTCAGTCTTTAGATTAAGTCAGCTCCCTAATGGCATAAAAGGTTTATTCAAAATTACTACAAGTGTGTGAATCATTTCTCTAGCCCTCTCCCACCCCCCATTTCATAAGAAATTTCTGTCACTAGCTTACTGTGTAGCATCTTGTGTTATGTTCTATCAAGTGTGAAGATGAGTCATATTGAGCAGAACAAACCTCTAATGTGTGACATTGAACCATAGTCATGCTAGAGGATCCCTTTCTGAGTATTTACATTTTAAGTAATGTGTAAACTAAATACTAGTTTAGAAAATGTATGCCATATAATGTATTTGTGTACAATTCATGCCAGCAACAGTCCAGACATTTATACTTACCAGCTGATGTCCTCTTTAAAAACCAGGTGGCAAAGACTCGCTACAGGACCCAATGGCCAGAGCATCACCTATATTAATAAATGAAACACATTTTTAGCATTTGATGAACAATCCTAACATGTTTGCACAATTCTCTACTTGTCATTTCCCTACAGTTCACATCTATTGATAATACTCCAGTCTAACTTCTATTCTTTACCGTCTAAAGTTGCGGTTGATGATGTCTGCTCTGACATTGAGGCCCTCATCCCGGAATGGCCCCTCTAGAACAGGATCATCCTCCTCATCTCTGAGGAGGTTTCTGTCCGGCCGGACGGCCTGCAGCATCCCAGCCCGCTGTGCAATATTATGCAGGACGCTACAGGCTACAACGATCTTAGCCACCTTCTTTGGGTTGTACTGGAGGGCTCCTCCCGACTTGTCCAGGCACCTGAACCTCATCTTCAGGAGCCCGAACATCCTTTCAACCACTGCCCTGGTTCTCTTATGAGCCTTATTGTAGCGCTCCTCAGACACATCAGTCGGGCTACGCAAGGGGGTAATGAGCCAAGGCCGGCTCATGTACCCAGAATCACCTATAAATTATGAACAGAACATAATTCCAACAGAATCCTCAAAATAGTATTTGTAGTACAATAAAAAGTTTTGTACACGATAATCCATTAACAAATGTTTATTTTAACTTTAAAATATCTAGTTCAATATTATTCTCTATCTTCCCATTTCAGCTAAGACATGTTACATATGCGTATTTCTCCTAAATCAAGCCTTGTGTAAAATGCTAACTACATGGTTACATTACATTCTCTGAGCATTTAAGGTAAGACATGCTGCATATCTGCATTGAACTAAAAGACATTTGCGGAAAGAGACAATGACATGGTTAAATTGCATTAGCTAATATCTTCACATTTCAGCTAAGACATGCTACATATGCGTATTTCTCCTAAATCAAGCCTTGTGTAAAATGCTAACTACATGGTTACATTACATTCTCTGAGCATTTAAGGTAAGACATGCTACATATCTGCATTGAACTAAAAGACATTTGCGGAAAGAGACAATGACATGGTTAAATTGCATTAGCTAATATCTTCCCATTTCAGCTAAGACATGCTACATATGCGTATTTCTCCTAAATCAAGCCTTGTGTAAAATGCTAACTACATGGTTACATTACATTCTCTGAGCATTTAAGGTAAGACATGCTACATATCTGCATTGAACTAAAAGACATTTGCTGAAAGAGACAATGACATGGTTAAATTGCATTAGCTAATATCTTCACATTTCAGCTAAGACATGCTACATATGCGTATTTCTCCTAAATCAAGCCTTGTGTAAAATGCTAACTACATGGTTACATTACATTCTCTATCTGAGCATTTAAGGTAAGACATGCTACATATCTGCATTGAACTAAAAGACATTTGCGGAAAGAGACAATAACATGGTTAAATTGCATCAGCTAGTATCTTCCCATTTCAGCTAAGACATGCTACATATGCGTATTTCTCCTAAATCAAGCCTTGTGTAAAATTCTAACTACATGGTTACATTACATTCTCTGAGCATTTAAGGTAAGACATGCTACATATCTGCATTGAACTAAAAGTAGACATTAGCGGGGGGAAAATATATGGTTAAATTGCATCCTATAGCTGAACATTACGCTAACATTTTAAAACTACAGTGGCAATTGTCACAATAATTAACCATGTTGTGCACAAATACTCACCAACGAGATAACCAGGGGGCATTTGTCTTTCCTCAAACTGTCTCCACAGGGACGACAGAGAGAGGATGCGGGCATCATGACAAGCTCCTCCAAAATTCGCACACACATGCATAATCCTCATCTGTGCGTCACAAACATACTGCACGTTGAGGCTATGAAAATGTTTGCGATTTCTGAAGGGCGAGTCATCAATTGGAGCATGCAGCGCAATGTGGGTACAATCTATGGCTCCCAAGACATTGGGCATTTGAGCAATATCAAAGAATTCACGCTTCAGGCGCCTCCAATCACCATCATTCTGTGGGAATCCTATGTATTGCTTACTGATACGTACCATGGCGTCCAGAAAGTTATCAAACACCACAGAGAATGTACCTTGAGCCAGGCCATGCATGTACAGTTCTCCGGATTGAAAACTCCCGGAGGCCAGGACGTATAGACAGCTTAGCATCCTACTCATGGCGGGAACAGCAGTCCTTATTCTTATACGTGGCTCCAAATGAGGTTTAAGAAGATCGTAAAGGCCAATGAGCTGTTCGCGATCGAGCCAATACTTATCAAAAACCTCAAAGTCACTCATGTTTTCCAAGGTGGGTCTCACCCTGTAGACACGAGGACCTCGAACCAGATGACCCCTTCGTCTCAGTCTGAGCCGCCGAGGCTGCCTGATTCGACCAACAGCTAGTTCGCCAATAGCAGCACCAGCAGCGTCTACCATGTCATCGTCATCCATCTTTCAAAACAGCGTAACAAGGTAAGCACTTGATCTGATGTGGATCACAAGTGATGCATTGGACATGTTGTTTGGGGGATTTATAGTACAATTAGTCCAATGGTAGTGAGTTTGTAATGATTGCTGATTGTATTCACCTGTTTGTATGTGAGCGGCGCGAATGCTTTCACAGTGGGCGTTTATTTGTTGTTTGCTGAAATGTTAGTTTCAAACAATGATTCTCAATGTGAAAGTGTACAATATCACACATACAGTGCATGTTTGTAATGTTTGATCATATGCGTAATCAATATTTCTTAAACGCGATCTTATAGTAACAAGCACACGTCCAGGCTAACATGAATGAAAGTGCATAGTTGTGTATAATGTGCATCGAATGTGATCGATCAATGTTGCTGCAATATTGTTTGTAAACGATAAAGTAACAGCTGCCATCTGTAGCATTGTATATATACGTGATTGCTGAGCAGTCAATATTGTATGCGTCCCTTTAAAATCGCAATAATAATTTCGAACTTCCCGTCTGCCATCTGTAGTATTGTATATATAAGTGATTGCCGAGCTGTAAATATTGTATGCGTCCCTTTCAAATCGCACTAATACTGAATAACTTCCGGCTGTCATCTGTAGTATTGTATATATAAGTGATTGCCGAGCTGTCAATATTGTATGCGTCCCTTTAAAATCGCAATAATAATTCCGAACTTCCCGTCTGCCATCTGTAGTATTGTATATATAAGTGATTGCCGAGCTGTAAATATTGTATGCGTCCCTTTCAAATCGCACTAATACTGAAGAACTTCCGGCTGTCATCTGTAGTATTGTATATATAAGTGATTGCCGAGCTGTCAATATTGTATGCGTCCCTTTCAAATCGCACTAATACTGAATAACTTCCGTCTGCCATCTTTAGTATTGTATATATAAGTGATTGCCGAGATGTCAATATTGTATGCGTCCCTTTCAAATCGCACTAATACTGAATAACTTCCGTCTGCCATCTGTAGCATTGTATATATAAGTGATTGCTGAGATGTCAATATTGTATGTGTCCCTTTCAAATCGCACTAATACTGAATAACTTCCGGCTGTCATCTGTAGTATTGTATATATAAGTGATTGCCGAGATGTCAATATTGTATGCGTCCCATTCAAATGGCACTAATACTGAAGAACTTCCGGCTGTAATCTGTAGTATTATATATATATAAGTGATTTGCGATCTGACAAGATTTATTAATTGTCCCATTGAAATCGCCTTAATAATGCTGTTCCAAACTGTTGTTTACGTATATGTTGTATTGTAGTATTGAGTGTTAAAGTTCCGAAAGGGGCGGTACAGTGGTGAATCTGTGATGTGTATGGTTGAATCTTCTAATGACGTCATGATATTATTAACCTGCCTATGTAGTTCTGAAATTCTCATTGTGTTGTTGTATTTGACTACATTGTTATTGTGTGCTGAATAAAATCTAAATGTGTGGTTTGTGGTTGCGTGATGGGTGATGCGTGTTATGTACATGTACGTATATATTGTGATTGTGTCCCACATATGCTGACTTCTATATAGCGGTCTGGCATTGTTGTTCCTTCCCATAAAGTGACATCTGTAATCTGGTGTAATGATGTTCTTGTTGTACGTAATTCCTAATGGTTTCTGGTGATGGAATCATGATGTTAAAAGTACAGTAAAATCCATATGTTGTGTTTTGTGATTCCTCTAGAGAATGTAATGTGTTTTTCCCCCATCATTTGAATGCACATGTATGAGTGAATGTTAAAAGTAATGTATTTGCATCCATGAGTGATCATGTGTTAAGCCTATGTAGATATGCTGTTGCTGCAAGCATATGAGTTGAATAACTGAAATGCAATAATAAAGGTAAATGAGAATTGTTTCCCATTGTGTAGTGTTTGTGAATCCTGAAAAGTTGACATTATTTTTGTGTCTGTTTAAATGTAATATTTTTAAAACAAAAATGTTGTTACTAGTGATGTTGAATTGTATTTGATGTAATATAAAAGTCTGAAAGAATTTAATGGTGTTGTGAATATTCAAACAGTAAAATCCATAAATCCACCATAGGGAAATAGTCATTTCTTGATCTATTTATCATAGCTGGGTCTAACGCATGAAATCATGTCTTTTCTAGCGCTGGTATTTGGAGTTTTTCTGTCTACGCTATTTGCGTGCGTTAGGGAAATGAGGGTTTCGCGTGCACGAGCACGTCTTCCCAATAGAAGTCAATGGAGGCTCTGAAAATTGGTCATTTTTTTTTCTAAGACTGGTTTTCATCGTAAAGTGAGTGACGTCATGAGCTTTTGTGAAAAAGTAACTAAATCGTGTTCTTTTTGTAATAAATAAATATTTTGTGTATGTCATGTGGTGTATATTGTTTGTATGCATCGATGAGTGTATGTTTGTGATAATGTTATTAGTTAGATGTAGGTATATGAGGGTCTTTTCCCGTGTGTCAATGTAAGTCAATGGGAAAATGGATTTGTGTTGTTTTTTTTCAAACACCCAAGATCTCGCAACTTTAATCCTTTGTATTTTGCTGAAAAATTATTAAATATGAAAAATAAACATAGTGTAGTGTTTGTATGACTGTAAGTGTAGTTTGTGTAATTTTTTTTATTTGATTCGTGGATGGTTTTTTTGTCGGTATATGTTTACTACTGGGTCTGAGGTGTCAGTAGAAATGTGAGCGTTAGGTTTTTTTTGAGTGTCGGTAACTGAACTCTAAATACCGGAGTCCGTAAGAAACCCGCGTTAGGAGCCTCTAACGCTGGTTTTCACGGCTAACGCTGAACTCCAAATCTAGGCCTATGAGTCTTAATACTGCCCACACACCGCAAATTGAAAGATAACCACACCCATTTCTGAGCCATCTTCACTATTTATGTAATATATATCCGGTATTAGCCCTCTAAGTCCTCCCATGTAGTCTCTCTATTCCAATTGAGTGCCTTTGAAGGAGCTACGGCTCCCTGTTGGAGGCATTCCCTGTGCTGTTATTGATGTTTCTTTGATGGGGGAAGCTCAGTTGTATTTCTTTTCTTTAATTTTAAGTTAGGTATAAAATGTAGGTTTGTCTAGTTTGAGGCCCAAAAGTGGTCTCCTGAGCACCCTGGAAGGTTTCAAATCTTATAATCCCTCCTCTGAGTCATTTAAGCCTTTATGGGTCCATGAGTGGCCCTTTGAAGCTATGGAGGCACATATATTCCTAAACATAAAAAAGAGGTTCCATTAATATTGTTCATCAGCACTAAGGTAGATAGTGTTGCTCTGATTTTCAGATACCTCACAGTTTTGTATATCTTCCTTTATTATATTGTATAAGCTTGTACCAACAAAACAATTGATGTACTCGGTGTATATAATATTGACAAAGTGTTTAATGTTGATTTTTTCTTTTTTCTGAAACAACCTCAATAAAAAGATTAATAAAAAATAAAAAATAAACTATTTTTAAAAAATTGCATAAAAAGGTTATAAGGTCTCAAAGATATGTAGTCTCAGGTGTTAGAAAAAAAAGGACTGCAAAAGGCTTTAACATAGAGCATACATCTATCTATCTATCTATCTATCTATCTATCTATCTATCTATATATATATATATATATATATACTGTGCATGTTTATATGTGTGTACATATGTATGTTTTTATGTACTTGTATGTGTATATATGTATTTGCAGACATATATGCACATATAAATACATAAATACATATGTAAACATATATAGACACACACATATATATATATATATATATATATATATATATATATATATATATATATATATAGTCAAGTAGCTGAAAACATGAAATGTATGTATGCAATATTCATTTTTAATAAAGGGGTTAACTAAAGGAGGAGAGGAATAAAGATAGGAAAACGTTAGTGTGTATTATATTCATACCTGAACAGTAGAGTCTTTAAGGAGCACTTGAAAGTTTGTAAACTAGAAGAGATTCTTGTGACATGAGGCAAAGAGTTCCGCAAAATAGGGCCAGTCTGGAGAAGTCTTGTAGACGGGAATATGAGAAGGTAACAAGAGAGGAGAGAGAAGGAGATCATGAGCAGAGCGAAGTGGACGGGAGGAAGAGAATCTGGAGACTAGGCTGGAGATATAGGGTGGAGCAGTGTTATTGAGAGATTTAAAAGTTAGAGTCAGGATTTTGTGTTTTATTCTGGAGTTTAGAGGAAGTCAATAAAGGAACTGGCAGAGAGGTGCAGCAGATGAGGAGTGATGTGTAAGGAAGATTAGCCTTGCATAGGCATTTATTATGGATTGTAAGGGAGATAGATGGCAGCTAGGGAGGCCGAAGAGGATGGAGTTGCAATAATCAAGGCTGGAAATTATGAGAGAGTGGATAAAAATCTTGGTTGTGTCTTGTGTGAGGAAGTTTGGAGATGTTTTTAAGGTGGAGGCAGCAATAATTGGCAATAGACTGGATGTTGGGGGTAAAAGAAAGATTGGAGTCAAGTGTGACCCCAAGACATTGAGCATTCTTGGTTGGGGTAATGATGTTATTAATAACAGTTAGAGAAATTTTGGGCGTAGGGATTTTGGAAGAAGGGGTGAAAATAAGGATATCAGTTTTGGAGAGATTTAAATTAAGGTAGTGAGAGGACATTCAGGATGAAATATTCGAAAGACAGTTAGTGACACAAGTTAGTAAGGAAGGGGATAGGTGTGGTGCAGAGATTTGGATTTGGGTATTATCAGCATACAAATGGTATTGAAACACATGTGACTGTATTACTGATGGAATCTATTTTGTTGGTGTAGTGGTTAGCAAAATCTTGAGCTGAGAGAGAAGTGGGAATAGGAAGTGGTGGTGGGCAGAGAAGGGTGTTGGAAGTGGAGAACAGATATTTTGGGTTTTAAGAAAGAGCAGAGATAAGAGTAGAGAAGGAATTCTGTTTGGAGAGGTTAAGGGCAGAATAGAAGGGGTTTAAGATGAACTTTAATGAAGGAAGTCAGCTGAACAATGGGATTTTCTCCAAAGTCGCTCAGCAGTTTGGGAACATCTACATAGGTAGCGTGTCAGAGGAGTATTCCAGGGCTGAGAATGAGAGTGTGAGCTATAGAAGGAGGTGCCCAATGGTCAAAGAGTAGAATTATAGTGACTTTTTTTTTTTTTTTTAAACATTTTATTTCGTAAATCACATCATACATTGAAGTTCATAGATCATAAAAAAAAACACCTATGGCAGATATTCCCATTATCTAACCATAGTTTGCATACATATTTCTTTAGCATTCAAAATAAACCAATAAAGAACAGTCTATTATATTACTGACATTGTATCATTACATGAATATTGAGTTGAGTCCATACTTATACAATACTATTTAAATACAGTACAACAAACTTGTAAGCATAGGACCTGCCTATTTATCAAATTGTCTACCCCTATTCTTGGAAAAGGTATACCATTCCCTAGTGATAACTGTACATTCGAGCTTCTAAAGCCACTCAAATTACAAAAAAAAAAAAGAGAAAGGAAAAGAGAAAAGAAAGAGAAAAAAAAAAGAACAGCAGGTTACGTACTGTCAGTACTATCATGTACACATCAACTTAAAACCTAGAACCAAATGCGCTTCTACTTCCTTTATTATCCTCCTACATCCTATGAAACATTTACAATTAACAGTAAAGCACAACCTCCTGACAAATATTGTGATAACGTTTCTTATACTACCGTTATCCACATGACAATATAGGAGGTGAATATATATATTTTTGGTGTTACTTACTATGTCAGTATATTTAGTTCCAATCTGGTTTACACCATAACCTAAATCCTAGATATCGCTCATAACTATTAACTGTCCCACTTAACTGTTTAGTCAAACAGGGACACACTATCCATTCTACTCTCTCACTCACAAATCTACCAGTAGTGCTAAGTGAATCTACTCTATCAAGATATTTAACTTTGATGTACTTTACTGATTAGTATGTGATCTTTGCACTTTGGTAATGATTGGATGTGTTATTTTGAACTAACAATTGGCTACGTAAACTATTTATAAACTACAGTCGGTATTTAAGTGTGATTTTAATTGTTTTTTCCTATTTTAATTTTTTTTTAATTTTTTGAACCCAATAAAAGTTATATTTTATATTTAGTTAATCTTCCTGTCTCCGCACTCCATTCTTGGATTATTAACTCAGTGATTATTACTTGCAACATGTTTGCAATTTGACCTGGGAGTGCTTTCAATGTGTATGCTCTCTTCTTGCAAATTTAAGTATCCTATGAAACAATTTGTCTGGAATGAAATGTTGTGTCCTACCAAATCCGAACCAGTCAACAGGCAGGGAAGGAGAGACGAACCAGTCCTGGGGGGGGACACAACAAAAAAAAAAAAAAAGAAAAGGGGAGGGAAAAGGGAAAGAAACCCAAACCCATCAAATGGGTGAGAAAGAAGGGACCCTAATCGTTATTAAACCAAGTTGTCGGAAGCATCCCTTGTTCCAGTTGCCCTTGGACCCAACCGGAATTTTTAAAGGGGAGAGAAAGCTGACGTTGTACACCTAAAGGTAAGTAGCAGACATAGCGCTTCCATTTACTATAAAAATTGGCTATTTGTTTAGAGGTAGGATTTTTCAGATTGAACTGTTCCATGATCGAATGGTACTGAATATTACTAAGGAACTCTGTAAAATTTGGTCCTTTTTTGCTTTTCCATGACCTCAATATTAAGTTCCTACCGACCAATATCAATAAATTTATAAATCTTATATTTGTCATCAACACCGAATATTTGCAGAGAAAAAGGACCTGTGACAAATCCAACTTAAATCGAATTCCTATAATCCTAGAGCCCGAAAATGAGACCTTTTGCCAAAATTGATAGATTTTGGGACATGATCAAAAGCAATGCACAACATCCGCCCCCGTTGAACCCCACCTAGAACAGGTTCCTTGGCCCTGTGTCCACCTTGACACTCTAGTTGGAGTCAAGTAAGATATATTTACTAGTTTCAAGTGTGATTCTTTAAAACTGGTTGAGAATGTTGCTTTTGAAGCCAGCATCGTACTGAGAATCAAGGTATCAGTGTCTACATTCACTTTGGCTCTATACCATTTTGCTTGAATATTTGCAATATTATTCTCACCAGCTGAAATTATCAATACCTTATATCTCTGTGAGATGGTCCTTACTCCCTCCTGGTATTTCCTGATCACATTCCCAAGCTCTCCTTCATCTAAGTCCGGCCCTGTTCATTGTTTTAATTCCCCAATCCAGTGCCTAACCTGAAGATAGGCATAAAAATGAGATCTGGGAAGATTATAATCCTGTGCTAATGTCATAAAGCTTTTTGTTCTCCAAGATTCCTTTTCGCACATTTGTGCTACAAATTTTAATCCCTTTTCAGCCTAATCTCTATATACTGACGGACCTATTCCGGGCGCAAAGTCCGGGTTCCCTATTATCGGGAGCAGTTCTTATTTACCGTAATCTACCTTCAGTTCCCCACACACTTGCTGCCATGCTCGTATGATATCTTTAAAGGTATACAGCTGAGCAATGTTACTCGGGAGCTTAGCCACTGGGTAATGAAGAATTGCCTGTGTCGCAAATGGTAAAATCATACTAGATTCTATTCCATAAAAAGTAACCCTTTCTTCCTCCGAGATCCAATCTAAAGCGTATTTACAAAGGGTTGCATAATTGTAGAGCTTCACATTCGGGCAAGCCAACCCGCCGTGACACCTTAACAAAGACATTTTATGAATAGATATGCGTGGCTTTTTACCCCTCCATATAAACTGATTAAAGATCCTATCAAGATATCTAACATCTTTTTTATAAAGAAGAAGCGGTATATTTTGGAGGAAATTCAATAATTTTGGGAAGAGGACCGTCTTAATCAACATAATACGTGCCGTCAATGAAAGAGGGAGGCCTGTCCAAATCTGTAATTTATCTGTTATTGTTCTGAAACACTGTACATAGTTTAATTCATACCATAATTGAGGGTTCTGAGCCAAAATAATACCTAAATATTTAATCTGGTCGACTTCCTGAAACCGGTGTAGTATAGTTTTGCTAGACTTAATTACCCAGAGGAGTTCTGATTTCTCATAATTTATTTTGTACCCAGAGAAAGAACTAAAAAGGTTACAGAGTTCCAACACCAAAGGTATTGACACTACATTATTACTCTTATATAGAAGTAAATTGTCCGCGAATAGGGACAGCACCAATCTTTGCTTGCCTATTTTGATGCCCTGTAGTTCTTGTCTAAGGAGAATTGCTAATGGTTCCAATGCTATATTAAAAAGAATTGGTGATAACGGGCAGCCTTGTCGCGCACCCCTTTGTAGTTGGAACCTCTCTGTAATCTCTCCATTAACAACAATTGCTGAAACTGGTGCCCTATATAGCTGGGAGATAAACTAGTGTAAAACTCCCGTTAGGCCAAACCTCTCCAGCACTGAAAAAAGATGGTCCATATAATAGAGTCGAACACCTTTTCGGCGTCCACCGTGAGGATGGAGAGGTCCGACCCAACATAGGAGCCCCTGTCCTTCGTTTTGTTCCGAAAAAAATCCAACACCAGCTGCGCCTTGCGAAGGTTTTTGACCGGATTCCTACCTGTCATAAAACCTGTTTGGTCTATATGTATGATCTTACCCACACAAGCTTTCAGCCTGTTTGCAATTATTGTTGTTAAAATTTTATAATCCTGATTGAGTAAGGATATCGGCCTGTATGAAGCTGGTGATTCTGGATCCTTTCCTTTCTTATGAATCAGTACTATATTAGATTCTGCAAATATAACTGACTGGGTATAACTCTTAATATAATAGTCATTAAAAAGTGCGGAAAGTCTAGGGGGATCATATCAATCAATAATTTATGAAATTCGGCTGGAAGAGCATTGCGCCCCGGAGCCTTACCATTTTTAAGTTTTTTGATTGTACTAACTATTTTACACATCGTAATAGGTTAATTAATTTTCTGTAAGTCGCTATCCTCTATTCGCGGGAGCCTTATCTTCTGCCAGAACATTTTTTTGTTTACATGATCAATCTGTTTAGCTGAATATAGATCCTGAAAAAACTCTAAGAAAGCTGCCTTAATTCCTGCAGTCCCCGTACATCTATCATTTTTTTTTTTTTTTTAAATATTTTTTTTTTAAATATTTTTTTTTATTGAGGTTTTGGATAACATAAAACATAAACCGCCTTCTGGTAATAGAACATGATACAAACACAATTGAATAACATATTTCAACGAGTATACAAATCACAATAGATAGGCAGATGAAACCTCGATTTTATGATGCATTAGCATAAGTGTCTGACCTATTGTAACCTTAAGTTTTAGGCCAAATGGCTCATGCATGTAGTAAATAGCTGAAGGTCAGATAGATAGCTCTTTATGAGCTGCAAGAAGAGAAGGAGTGGGGGGGGGGATTCAGCGGATAAGCACCGCTATCAATATAAGGGGAAGGTTGGAGGGCGGAGCCTTACTAAGATATATATCAGCAGTCAGATGTTCTAAGGTATATAAAATATATCAGTACTTCTCATAGACTGTTATTGGAGAGTTAGTTTTATGAGATAATGTCAATGACAACTTGGTATGTCTAGGGTCCATAAGAGAGCGCGGCAGCAGGGGTTGGGAATATATACATAGGCTAGTAACTGATATGTATGCATATTAAGATATTAAGGATTAAGTTTGACAAATAGAGATGCGCTATAAACACATGTAATTGCCACTATGATAGAGATATGTTGAGCAGAGTATCCTGGTCTAACAGTAAGACGTGGCCAATAAATCTAGATTCACATGTTACTCTGCTTGAGCAGTGACTTTGGCTAATATAGGTTTCTATAATTGACATATAATAATATTATCTTATTCTACAAGTTAGGTTATTATATGCTGGTAATTCACAGTTAAACTTGAAGTTAACACATGTACCTGGGAAAACAAGAGAGCAGAAATCCTACATCAAGGTGACATAACCTGCCTAGTGAATATAGTAAATCTAGGTTCAAGCATGCGAATATCTAGAATAATAATGTTTGTAGCCTTATTGCGATATGGGTGTACAGTAATCTTAGACCTAGAATATCCCAAACAGGCGGTAATGCCAGTTTATTATGTAGAAGTCTATTAGACATTCAGTATATTTATGCTAAGATAGTTTAAGTTAACCTCAGAGGGATCTAGGTAATATCACTGCTCCACAGCGTCAATGCTTAGATAAGGCGTAGTTGCAGCACCTATCAATCCTAGAGTGTTAGTAGAGAGAGAGTTTCAACAAACAACTGTTATCTTACTTCGGTTTAACTGAGTACTGCATTAACATGACTTCATATAGTCTGATTAACCTTATGTTGGAATTTTTAAAGTATACAAAGGCAAATAGGGTAGTATAAGTAACCACGTTAGGGGAAATTTGGATTTAGGCAGTCTGATAGATAGGTATAAAATAAGGATAACGACCCTATGTAAGCGAACATAAGATAGCCTATGACACAAATATATTAAACGTAGATGAGTCATTAAACATGGACTAGGCATATTCCTCAAGTATAGTCATTCTTATTAAAGTGTCCCAAAACAATTGTCATAAAAATATAGCCCTAAGTATAGTTTCAAGGACTGAGTGGCACAAGTATCAAAGTTTGTGGGTTGGAGTGTGTATTGCCCTAATAAAACTTCATAACTACTAGAACCCTATTAAAAATAGACTGCATATGGGAGTGCAAAGAACATTGATAATAACATCAACCAGAATATTGTGAACTGGCACTATATATCATAGTATTTGGGGTCTAAGCAGCATCAATCCTGCTGTGTAAATATAAATCGTATACATGGCATAATAAGGTTTGCTGATTGGAGAACAGTGAAATTACATAAGTAATATGAGATCCTACACCTGGTGAAAGGAGGCACAGTAGACTCAAGTGGTGCCTAACAGGACTAATACAATTGTCACGAAGATGCTGCACAATATATAGTTTCAGGGACTGCGTGGCAAAGGTACTAAAGTTTGTAGGTTGGAGTATGTATTACCCTAATAAGATTTACATCTATCATTTTTTATACTTCAAAGATGTAATATAAGTTTTAGACTGTCTGATTTTCGTTAATCTGGCCAGATATTTAGCCGAGATCCCTTGAGTCCCAGAGAAAAAGGCTTTCTGTTTTTGCTCATCTATCATTGCAGTTTGTTTAAGGAATATCTCTCGAACAGTCTTACTCTCTTTGTATTTATTCCATGTATTGACAGAAGGCGCATTTATATAATTTTGATAGCTATTCCTAAGAGTGTTAGAGAGTTGCTCTTCTCTCTTAATCCTAACTTTCTTCATCTTAACCAGATATGCTTTAATCTCTCCTCTGAATACTGCCTTCGCAGTTTCCCATTATATTTCTGGTTTACCTTTATAATCAGCATTCTCTACCTCAAACTGTCTCCATCTCTTCTGGAGCCATGTTTTGAACTGAACATTATTAACTAAATATTGTGGAAAAAAGACTCTATTATTTGTTGGTGCTGGCTTTTTAAGGATTATTTCAAAAGAGATAATTGCATGGTCCGAATCTTTGGTTTAATTTCCAACCTTGTTAACTGTTTGGCAATCAGAAAAAAGTTGATTCTGGAAAAGGATTTATGGGCCCCTGAAACACACGTGTATTCCCTATTATCTGGATTGTAAGCGCTCCATATATCTACAAGTGCTAGTTTTTGACAAAATTTCCATAATATTTTAGATTCTCTTGTTTTCCTAATACTTATTTTGATTTTTGACCTATCTAATATGTATGAAGGGACCATATTAAACTCACCTCCTATTATTATATCTTTACCTATATGTGGAAACAATTTCAGACTGATATCCTCCCAAAACTTTGCTTTCACATGGTTAGGTCCATATACATTACAGAGAACAAGATTACTCCCATCTATATTGACTTCTAAAATGTGGTACCTCCCGTTATTGTCATTATCTATTGAGACTATATGATACTTCAAATTTTTGTCATAAGGAGTAAAAACCACCTCACCGACCCACTTACTTTTCAACCTAACTGCTTCTGAAGGTTTTAAGTGCATTTCTTGGATAAGCGCTTTATCTGGATTCCCAATCCCCAAGTGTCTAATCATCAGCTTCCTCTTCCTGGGGGAGGATATCCCTCCTATATTCCATGATACTAAATCAATCTTATCCATTTATATAAAAAAAAAATATAAAAACTTATATACCATAAAATTCCTTGTGCTCCGTGCCCCTCCTGCCTCTCCTCCCCCCCCCCCCCCCCAAGCATGTCTCCTCCAGCGAAAAAGATGGGCTAGGCACAGTGCAGGCAAGACAGCTCTGTCCAACTCATCATAGGTTCCTCTATTCCCTAAGATAAGAAATAAAAAATAAAGTTTCATAGTTTCATGTTCCCCCCTATATGGGGATTTAGTAATGTATAGGGTCATTGTATATCTTTATTATGTGCTACCTAGCAGCACCTTCCACTTTATGACTCATTCGACCCCTTGATTATGACAAAATGTCTTAATTTCTTCCAACTTATTAAAGATCATAGTTTCACCTTCCCTGTCCATTATCATCTTAGCTGGCTAAACCAATCTTGCCTTGTAATTAGCTTTAATTTGTTTGGAACATTATGGGGCCATTTCCCTGCGACTGTTCTGAGTTTCTACAGAGAAATCCTGAAATAGGAGTATTTTGTGGGGCCCAATCATAATCTTGTTATTTTTACGATATAGCCTCAAAACATGATACTTGTCTTGGTAGTTCAAGTATCTTATAATGGCTACTCTTGGTCTAACTGATCCGTCAGGGTTCTTCCTTACTTGACCTATCCTATGGGCTCTTTCTACTGGTAGTCTTATGTTGTCGGTATTGCTGCCTACTAACTGAGGTAATCTGATAGAAGCAAAACTGATTAGGTCCTGAAATTCTCCAGTCTCAGGTAGCCCAGTCACCCTAAGATTATTGCATCGTGACCTGTCTTCTAGTTCTTCTAGTTTCCAATTAACTACACTCAGCCTACTTTCATGGGCACTGATTATTTGATCCGTAACCATTGACCGATCTTCCAGATCAGAAACCCTGGTTTCTAATTCAGTCATTCTGGCAGAAAACTGTTTAACTTCGCTAGTAAGTAGGGCCACCTCTTGTCTTAACGCTTCAAACTGTGGAGTTACAAGTGCTGAGATTTGCTGAATTAAAGGCATATTGTCTTGCTTAGCCACACCAGATTCAGTATGTGCTTCTAGGGAGCTATCGTTAGGTTTCAATTTTTTATCTTTCTGTTTAGGTGGCATTGTAGGTGAATTCCCTTTGGAATGTGAAATAAATCTTTCCATGTACCTTTAGTATTGAGAATAGAGTTCGTGAATAAAAAACACTGCAGCAGAAAATTTAAGAAATACAGAAAAAACAATACAAAAGAATATAAATCAGATCTGTGTGGTCTTCCGGGGGTGGAGCTAGCTGAGAAGTGGAGAGCTAGCGTTAGGCTCTACATCAAAAGCCTCTTTTTTTGATCTCCTCAGGCTGCGCTTAGTCCTTGGCCGTTACAGAGGTTGTGTGGCCCGGACACTTTTCTCTGCAGCGCCGGAAGTTACGGTTCAACAGGTTGGCTCCATTGGCGTTCCTTCTTCATACCCAGACACAGAGTTGACCCCCTGCTGCTGCTGCCAGCACCCCGACAAGTGGCAGTCACAGACCAGGTCGAAGCCGCATCCTGCCTCCCGTGGAGGCACAAAGTAAAGGTACGGAACTAGTGTGGCTAGTTGGACAAATCCAGCAATTCAGGACGGAAGCTGTGAACCATCTGGTTGCCCCTATTGAGGAGTAAGCGGGGAAAGCGGAGAGGGTATATACCCTATTGTGATACCGGTCAGTGTGTCAGTGTTTGTCTTAAAAGTGTCGGCAGCCGGGAAGTGCAGGGGGAGTGGAACCCTTATATGAAGTATGAGCTGGGTATGAGACCGCAAAATGACTTGTGACATTGTGCTAGGCTGGAAGAGTGTCTAAACGGATTAACACATACTTAAAACACTGCTCCATGTAAGCTGCAAACCACGACTCTTAGAGCTGGAGATTTGGAGAGTGGGGGCCTATATAAATACCATACTAGGCAATACTATGATGGTACTCTAAAAATTAGGCTGGTAAGGAGAAGTACATAGCTTTGTTGGGCAAATCAGACCGAGGCTAACCCGCTTTCTAACTTTGCCAATTTTGCTTCAAAATACACCAGCTAAAGACTATCTAAAGACTGAGGCGATTTATTGTCTGGGATACTAAGACCTGTTTTTGAATGTTAATAATCCCCAAAGTGAGCTGGCTATTAAGTTCAATTTTTGAGAAGGGTGGCTTCTGATGCTTTCTAACTGCTTTACTAACCTGGGTGCTTGCATATAAGTGCTAAAAGAGGCTATAACAGGTCAAATCTCAACTAAAAGTTAAGTGTGGATAACTCTGCTGCTTTTCATTAATATACCGCGCTTTGGACTGCTTCAGTGACGTTGAAATTGTTACAAAAGACTCATATACAAATTCTATAATAAAAGCTAACAGAGCTAACTGAAGAAGACAGTAATAAGAGACTTTATTGATCAGGACAAATGATTGTAACAGGACTGTACTATGACCTATGGTAATAGGAGTTTTGGTATAAGATTGCAATTGTCCTAACAGTATGAAAGTCCTTTTTTCTCTCGTATCTTTTAGGGGCCAGAGAAACAATAAGTGCTATTTAGACAGTGCTTTAATTTTACTCTGGTTCCATAGATAATAAATATACCTCCAATGTTTCCTGTATACAGATCTGTAGACACAGATTAACCAGGTTTTAGTAAGTGAGAAACCAAATATAATAATATTTGGAAGGGCCAGGGTTGGTGGGGCAAAAAGGTATATTATCGTGGTATTAAATACCAAGCTCATATTGACTCTATATAATTGTATTGAGGCCTATGATAAATTTGTGAGTAAGTTTGGCTGCTTATTAAGGAGGTTTCAGTTAAATCCCTTGTAAAGAGGACCACTACTAGGGGACAAGAGAGCGGGTCCACACCATTTGAGCCAGGAAGGATAGGGGAGAGAAGAAAAAAGAATTGTAGGGGAGGAAGGGGGAGGGAGGTCTTTTTTCCTTTCTCTTCTTCCTTTTCCCCTTTTCAAATATTCAAGGGCTGGTTAAGTGTGGTCTGGCTCCTTATTTTACATTAATATAAATCATCTGTTATAATCGCTGAGAAAGTTCATACATACTACATGGTGCTGTACATAAAATAATCTGTGCTGAAGGGTTTTCATTTGGAAAGAGATATTTAGGTTTCTTGCACTTTTTCACTAACATCACAAATTCACTTTATAAGAACGATTTCTGCCTGCTTTTTTTAAAGCTGATTCTTATTTCGACAAAAATACACATTACACTCATTTCCTTTCAGGAATAAGGGGTGTGGTTCACCTCCTTAAGTAGCTCACTCTTTTTTACTTACACTTAGAATACTTAGTGGACTGATCCACAAGGCAACACGTTTTTTTGTTTTATTTTTATATTGTTTTGTATTGGAATTATAGTGACTTAATGCTCCAGTGGAGTTTGGTGTGAGGGTTAGGAGGGCAGTAGGAAGCACTGTGATATTACAAGTGAGGAGATGATGGTCAGAAAGAGGAAACAGGAAATTTGTGAAGTTTGAGAGAGTGCATCTATAGCGTAAAATTATATCAACGGAGCATCCACCATCTTTTTGACTAGGAGAGTCATACCATAATGACAGACCGAAAGTGGAAGTGAGCTGGATAATTTTTTTTGCAGCAGAGACAGTGGGATTGTCAACAGGGAGGTTGAAATCCCCTAGAATGAGGGCAGGGATGTCTGAGGAGAGGAAATAAGGTAGCCAGGGTGCAAATTGATTGAGAAATTGAGTCAAGGAGCCGGGGGGTCAATATATAATTGCAACACATATATAGAGAGGAGAGAATAAATTAATTGTGTGTGTTTCAAAAGAAGAAAATGTGAGGAAAGACATGGGATGTATTTGTTGAAAGGTTCAATGAGAGGAAAGTAAAATACCTTCACCACCTCCTTGCCTGCTTCCAGGCCTCAGGTGTTACTGAAGTGTAGACCCTCATGTGACAGTGCAGCAGGGGAAGCTGTGTCTGAGGAGAAAGCCATGTTTCTGTGGGAGCCAGAAGGTTAAGGGAGTGGGAAATGAAGAGGTAATTGATAGAAGTGAGTTTGTTGCACACAGAGTTAGAGTTCCATGGTGCACAATTGAAGAGGGTGTTTGTTTTAGTTACAAGAGGAACTTGGGTAAGGTTTCCAAAGTTCTGGTGTTTAGGACAAAGCAAGGCATACAAGGGTGGGTGAGTTTATGGATTTGTTGGGGACCAGGGTTGGGGGATATATCACCAGCAGTTAGTATGAGTAAGAGTGATAGTGATGCATTTGAAGGTTCCCTGCAAATACATTATTGGCCAGATTATGAGTGGAGCTCTAATATTTGTGCGGAAGAGATAAGGGGTTTATCATGGGTGCTTGCACTCATTGGGTTTACCACTGGTGTTCCGAGTTTAAAGTAAACACAATCACTTGAGTGCAATCGTGATTTATGCTAGAATGATTACCATGTCCTCAGAGCTCTGGTTAACTATTTAAAAAACTAAACAGTGTCACAAACACATAAAAAAACATTACAAAGTACACTTAGAGTCATAATATCACCATCTAATAAAAATTATTAAAATTCAATTGTGCACACAAAAGTTATAAAGGCTCAAATAAATTAGATTTCAGGTGTTGGAAAAAAGGCATACATTTAACATTGAGATACAAAATACATGACTAAAAATGTTTATGTTTATATTCACTCACCGGACACTTTATTATGTATACCTGTTCAATTGCTTGGTAACAAAATTGCTAATCAGCCTATCACATCTCAGCAACTGAATGCATTTAGGCATCTAGGTGTGGTGAAGACGACTTGTTGAAGTTTAAACCGAGCATCAGAATGAGGAAGAAAGGGGATTTAGGTGGCTTTGAATGAGTCATGGTTGTTAGTGCCAGATGGACTGGTCTGAGTATTTAAAAAAACTGCTGATCTACTGGGATTTTCATGCACAAAAATCTCTAGGGTTTACAGAGAATGGTCCAAAAAGGAGAAAATATCCAGTGAGTGGCAGTTGTGTGGACGACAATGCCTTGTTGATGTCAGAGATTAAAGGAGAATGGGCAGACGGGTTCGAGATGATAGAAAGACAACAGTAACTCTAATAACCACTCGTTACAACCAGGGTATGCAGAATATCATCTCTGAATGCACAACATGTCGAACCTTAAAGCAGCTGGGCTACAGCAGCAGAATACCACACCGGGTGCCACTCCTGTCAGCTAAGAACAGGAAACTGAGGCTACAATTCACACAGGTTTACCAAAATTGGACAATAGATGATTGGAAAAATGTTACCTGCTCTGATTTCAGCTGTGACATTCAGATGGTAGGGTCAGAATTTGTTGTAAACAAAATGAAAGCATGGACCCATCCTGCCTTGTATCAAGGGTTCAGGCTGGTGGTAGTGGTGTAATGGTGTGGAGGGATATTTTCTTGGCACACTTTGGGCCCCTTAGTACAAATTGAGCATCTTTTAAATGCCACGGTCTACCTGAGTATTGTTGCTGACCATGTCCATCCCTTTATGACTACAGTGTACACATCTTCTGATGGCTACTTCAAGCAGGATAATGCACCATGTCACAAAGCTCAAATCATCTCAAACTGGTTTCTTGAACATGACAATTAGTTCTCTATACTCCAATTGCCTCCACAGTCACCAAATCTCAATCCAATAGAGAACCTTTGGGATGTTGTGGAACGGGAGATTCACATCATGGATGTGCAGCCGACAAATCTGCAGCAACTGCGTGATGCTATCATGTCAATATGGACCATGGCAAAAGGGGGTCCAACCTGGTACTAGCAAAGTGTACCTTATAATGTGGCTGGTGAGTGTATATGTATGTATATATATATATATATATGTGTGTGTGTGTGTGTGAACATATGTATTTATTTATTTATCTGTATATATATATATGTATTTACAGACATATATACACATATAAACACGTAACTACATATGTACACATATATAGACAAAGATATTAGTGCATTGGAGCCCTTTGCAGTTAAGTAGAGGAAAACATGTTAAAATATATTTATGCAATATTAATTTTAATAAAGTTAATATAGTGTATATTTACTGTAAATATTTCACATTCTAATGTTTTTCACATAGCAAAATATATTCTATGTATTTATAATAGATATTGATATATATATATATATATATATATATATATATATATATATATATATATCAGTATATAGCTATACCTACATGTATTCATCTGTATATGTAGGGAGAAATATATATTGTACCAAAAAACATATACCACATGGATATAAAAGTAAAATAAATAAATCCAAGCCAATGTGGCTAAATAAAAAACTGTTAAGAGAAATTTAGGAGAAAACGTAGGACATTTAAATTATTCAAAGAAAATAGTGCAGGCACAACATATCAAATATATAAGGAATGCAATAAAGCATGCAAAAAAAGCAATTAAATTAAGCAAAATTTAAAATGAAAGATTAATTGCAATGGATTCTAAGTCAAAACCTAAAAGTTTTGTAGAATGGCAAAAAAATCTATAATATAGGTACATTAAAATGAGTGATGGGTAGCATGATTAACAGTGACAGGGAGAAGGCTGAGGTACACACAAGAGAGGAACCAATGGGAGTTACTTTGAAACAAACTAGAACATTTAAGCCCATACAGTTAACTGGGTTATCTCTAAAGGATATCAGGAAAAGACTGGATAATATTAAGGTAAATAAAATTCCAAGCCCAGATGGAATAAACCCAAGGGTTTTAGGGAATGTAGCCCTGTTATAGACAAACATCTACTCTTAATTTTTCAAGACTTATCAGGCATAGTGCCCCACTGGCATAAAACTGATGTGGTGTCACTCTTTAAAAAGAGAAGCAGGGCTGATCCAGGAAGCTATAGACTAGTTAATCTGACATCAATTGAGGGGAAGATACTTGAATGGATTATAAAAGATTATAATGATGAGAATATTTGTGTAAACTCATGAGTTCAAATGTGCATGGTTTTATGAGAAATAGATCATGTCAAACTAATCTAATTAGATTCTACAAGGAAGTACGTAAAAGTATAAATAAGGGGGAATCAGCTGATGTGATATACTTGGATTTTGAAAAGCTGTTTGATACAGTGCCACATTAGAGATTAATGTACAAAATTATGGGATTGGGAATAGTTGAAAGTGTTAGCTCCTGGATAAATAACTGTATAAAAGGGAGCAATGAGTAGTAGTAAATTGATCATACTCAGATAGGAATAAGGTAATCAGTGGAGCCCCCCAGGGATCAGTACTAAGGCCTGTTCTTTTAATATTTTTATTAATGCATTGGAGCAAGGATTAAATAGCAACATCTCTATTTTTGCAGGTGATACAAAGTTGTGTAAGGTCATTAAGTCAGGGCAGGATGAACTTACTTTACAAGGGGATCTGCAAAAATTAGAAGAATGGGCAGGTAAATGGAAAATGAGATTTAACACTGGAAGTAAAAATAAACAGGCAATCTATTATTTAAATGGGACTAGATTTAGCCAAACAGAGGAGGAAAGGGATTTGGGAGTAATAATAGATAACAAGGTAAATATGGGTGCACAATGCAGGGTAGTGGCTTTTAAGGCTAATAAGATACAATCATGTATTAAAAGAGACATTGATGCAAGGGAGGAAAGCATAATTATTTAACTATATAAATCCCTGGTAAGACCTCACCTTGAGTATAGAGTGCAGTTCTGGGGACCAATCTCAAAAAAAGACATTGCAGACTTAGGGGCCTATCTATCAAGCTCCGGATAGAGCTTGAGGCCCCGTGTTTCTGGCGAGCCTGTAGGCTCACCAGAAACACCAGTTATGAAGCAGCAGTCTAAAGACTGCTGCTCCATAACCTGTCCGTCTGCTCTGAGCAGGCGGACAGAAATCGCTGCAATTCACCCCGATCGAGTATGATTGGGTTGATTGACACCCCCTGCTGGCGATTCTGCAGGGGGCAGCGTTGCACCAGCAGCTCTTGTGAGCTGCTAGTGCAATGCTGAATACGGAGAACGTATTGCTCTCCGTATTCAGCGAGGTCTGGCGGACCTGATCCGCACTGTCGGATCACGTCCACCAGACTTTAATAAATAGAGGCCTTAGAAAAAGTTCAGAGAAGGGCCACAAAGCTAATAAGGGGAATGGAGACTTTAAGCTATGAGGAGAGGTCAGCCAAACTAGGTCTGTTTTCTTTAGAAAAAAGGCGCATGAGAGGTGACATGATTATTTTATATACATATATTATAGGCCCATATACAGAGATGGCCGATGCTCTGTTTATTCCAAGAACATTAATTGTGACAAGAGGTCACAATTTAAGGCTGGAGGAAAGGAGATTTAGTCTCCTGCAACGTAAACATTTTTTCACTGTAGGAGCAATAAAATTGTGGAACTCATTACCTGAGCAGTTAGTAAATTCCAATACTCTAGATACATTTAAAAATGGTTTAAATACATTTCTGGCTAGAAACAAAATTCAGGGACATGATTGATTGTGTTAATGGGTCACCTTTTTAATCAAATTAATGTAAGCTTGACTGGAGCTTTTTTGTAAGTATATTAGATTTGTAAAGGTTGAAATCGATGGACTTCTGTCTTTTTTCAACCTCATCTACTATGTATTTATGTTACTATGTAACTGATATGCCTAAAAATGTGCATCTAAATTTAGAAACTTCTGTCAATGTTTTCGCATTAAAATACAGGTTGCTATCATAGAACGCCATTAAAATTACCAAGGAACACCTATATATTAGTTATGTCTGCGATCTACCTTGTTATGAAGAACAAAAAAAATCTTACTAGTAAACCTATAGGAGCTGTGGGGATGTGGGTATATTATACATATGTATACAATGAACTTATAATTTTGCAACCGCACTGTAACAAATGTGTTCTATACTAATAAAAAATAAAAAAAACACAAAAAACATGATTTTTAATATCACGACACAACTTAAAATACATATTATAGCATTATACAATAAAATACATATATATAAAACATTGTAAATGCATTTATAATATACTAACAACCTTCCAGCTCCTGTAGGCATATTATTAATGTCCTAGTTTCAATATTGTATTGTAACAAATGGGTTTGAGTTTCGGTTGACACATGTAAATGATATTGCCGAACATTACTGTGTAAATGGATCATTTACATTACCATTTCACTGTAGATGGCAATGCTGCTTATAAAATTTCAGAAAAGCATCACCACCCACAGAGATGTATAGTAAAATGCCATTAGGCGACAGTGCCTATCAACAATTTCACAGGCAATCTCGATCTCGTGATGGATCCCTTTTTAAAATATTACATGACCACAATGCTTTGATCATCAGGGACAATGAGAGTTTAACTTTTTACAATGATTGTGGTTATTGATTCTTTGCAAAACTACTTATATAATTTTTCTTATGTAATGGTTTACAAAATGTAAAGGATTGTGGGTGCGAGTTAAGAAATCAGTGACCTTTTTTCATCCAGTTGAATATCTGGCTCACTCACAAAAAAAAAAAAAAAAAAATTTGTTTGTTTCTATTTTATTTTTTTAATCAAGTTATTATATTAAATTTCTTTTTCATTTTTTCTTATTTCTTGTTTTTAAGAGAGGCCAGCTGAGCACAACAACAGAGGGGAGATTATGATTCAGATGAGTAAATATTGCACTCCACTGTTGTCCCTGATTCTTAGAGAATCAGAAATGACATCTAGAATATCCGGTTGCCCTTGTTCCATCAATAAAACCTACACCATGTGATAACAACTAATCAGGGAACTAACTGAAAGACAAGAGTGTTATCAACAATGGACAGAGGATGCTGCTATCCATGATATAGTTGTGCTGGCCACAGAGTTCCGCCAGGAATAGCATAACATGAAGACTGTTGGTAGCTTTGTTAAGGACGGGATGAATGTTAATAATGTGTTGTTTTAGTGACATCAACAGGTGGAGAAAAATAACTAACAAGATACATGGGGCAGATGCTATGTGGGAAGGAAGCACTCCTATCACTAATACTCTGAGCCTTTCTCATACTTCCCAACTTCAAAAAGCCTAGACCAGACTATTAAAAGCACAACTTGTTCTTGTGATAAGATTTGTTGCCAATTCCAGTTCTAATTTAAATAAATTATATTGTTTTATTTACATAATACATTATTATAATTTATGAATATATTTGTTTATATTTTTGCTTGAATCAGAGATCACAAATATAGACATATCCATTCTGTTTTTGATCATCTCTAACATATTTCTTTAATTGTTATTTATTTTATCTATTTGTTAATATTACCAAAAATAAGCAATACATTCTGTTCTCTGTATGATGTGAATTTAACTACACATTTTTAAGGCAATTGTTAACAAACATAAAGAAGGTAAATAATTAGTGCAGACATAATTCTGATTCTGTACAGTAGATTAAGCTTTCAAAATCTTGTGCAACCATGTCCATCTTTCTTTTTAGCTTCTTAATTCTGTATTAAACTGCATTAAGTACACTGACCACTCTAGTTAATCAGTTACAATAGAACATAACATACATTATAAAGATATTGTAAATCATGATTATTTAAAACACAATTTTTGGGACTTATGTTTTCTGGAAGAACCTATGGAAACAATCTCAGTAGCTTATAAACAAGATAGAACAACACAATCCCTCTAGAAATCCCATTTAAGAAAATAAAAATAATGTAACTTACAATCACAAAAATGCAAGTATGAATCTAAAAAAATGATTTTAAGAACTGGATTGCTAAACTTCATGTCTATACAATGTGTTTGTTATTTTTGTTTCCTTGCATTCCCTACAGATTTTGTTAGCTGTACAAGATTATATTTACACATAATTTCAATCCCACCCCATACCGACAGACTATACATTGATGATGAATAAAGGTTTTAACAAAACTAGACCCTATATTAATAGCTAAATGTAGAATGGTGTCAGTTGTCATTTCAGAGTGTATTGAACATGTATGAGATGAAAAAAAATATTTCAAAACATCTTGGAATACTCTTTAAAAAGCCCAGTTTTGCACTTTATTAAGGGTCTTTGGCTGTTGAATTTGATGTATCCATTTTGTTGTCAATATTTTGCTGATAATTTGTGGCCTGGGGATTTTTGATCACCAAATTTAAAGGACCACTAAATACAGTAGAATTGCATAATTAACATAATAAAAAGACAATGCAATAACAATCGGAATTTAAAAAAAGCAGTAGAATTGTTTTCTGGCAAATGTAGAATTTCTCCTTTTTTTCCGGCACCTTGAATCATGTGACAGAAATCAACCAATCACAGAATAGTATAAGTATACCCTGTGAGCGTTTGCACATGCTCAGTAGGAGCTGATGCCTAAAAAAGTGTGCATATAAAATGTGCAAAATTTGATAATAGATTTAAATTGTAAAAAAATAAATAAATTGTGTGCTCTTTCTGAATCATGAAAGTTTAAATTTGACTTGGGTGTCCCTTTCATGGTATCCATGCATTGTATAAATGACTTTTCAGATATCCATTCTGATATTTTTCCAATATGAAAATGGTGTTCTAGTTCGATTGATGATATTGGGAACCTAACAACAGACAAAAACCAAGATTAGCAACATTGGAATCAACCCCAAAGTAAAGTAACACTCTTTCATCATGAAATATAAAAATGTATGCAGTAGCTAGAGATTACAATAAACAAGTTCCCTTTTTTTAGGTTGAAATAATAAAGAATTAAAATGTGTTATACTAAGCTCAATGATCAAAGTGAATGCTTAACATACAATTGAATATAATATAAGGAACAATAAAGGAATGTTCTATCATCTATATGAAAAACATGTTAATAATTTGTGCATGAAAGAGCATCCATTTTTAAAGCTCTGTAATACATTTTACAGACAAACAGTGAGTATAATGTTGTATGCACTTTATTAATTAGAACTTGTGAATGCTTATCAGCCCTTCCTTACTGCATATAGTCAGTTTTTATTCACACATTAAACCTCCACACATCCACGTCCAGATTTTTTAAAGTTTTTTTTTATTTTTTTAACAAAATTTTTTTAACTTTTTTTTTTCCAGATCCCCCAGACTTACAATGTTGGAAAAGTTAGGCGATTACCTTTCCAGTGGTGGGTCTTTGGGGTCTGAAATACAGGCTTCTAAGCAGCATGCCCCCTGGTCCTATACTTAACATTGTTAAGTATAAATAAAGTTGCTCTGTGACATCACGTTATTGCGCGTGAAGTAACTGCCCATAACGTGAAGCCCCGGCGATGCCTGTCACTATGCAGGCCCAATCGCCATCTCCCTCAAGGCGGGAGAGTGCTAGTGACGGCTCTGAGCCGTCATTAGCACCAGAGTGGGAAACTCTGTGATGGCTAAGAGCCGTCGTTAGCACTCAAAGGGTTAAGCAACTTTCTAATGTACTCCTATTATCAAATGTTCTTCATTCTCTTGGTATCTTTATTTGAAAAGCAAGAATGTAAGTTTAGATGCCGGCCCATTTTTGGTGAACAACCTGGGTTGTTCTTGCTGATTGGTGGATAAATTCATCCACCAATAAACAAGTGCTGTCCAGGGTTCTGGACTTTCTTTTTCAAATAAAGATAACAAGAGAACGAAGAAAAAATGATAATAGGAGTAAATTAGAAAGTTGCTTAAAATTGCATGTTCTATCTGAATCACAAAAGAAAAATTTGGGGTTCAGTATCCTTTTAAGGGCCAGATTGCAAGTGGAGCAGTATTTAATGCTCTTGCTTGCTTGCCAACTTCGCTAGAAGTCAGCTTTTTGCACGCATCAAGTAGCGCTCGTATTACAAGTTGAAAGTAAAAAGTTATATATTCATGTGCAAAAAGCCGACCTTAGAATAGCGCACACCAATTAACGTATTACCCCATAGAAGACAATGGAGCAAAAAAAAAGGAAAATAAAAATCAACACCCTACTTCTAACCCGATCACATATACTCAAGTGCGCTAACCCGACATGAAAATATTAATATTTCACATTCCAATGTTATTCACATAGCAAAATATGTTATATTAATTCTTAAATACAAATATCTGATGGTATTTTGGTACAATATATATTTATACCAACAGTATATCTATAGGTGATTATATATAGGTATAGATATATACATATATTGATACACACACATATATATATATATATATATATATATATATATATATATATATATATATATATATATATATATATGATTATCTATTTATAGATAGTTAGAACATATTCGGCTATGTGCAAGACATTGAAAAGTGAAATATTTACAATAAATAAATAGCTAAACACTTGATTAAATAAGACTATTGCATAAATATAATTTTTCATGTTTTCATCTACTCCTCTGCAAAGGCCAAAGTATCGCTGTTCTCCCCCTAATTTAATATGTTGTTGTATTCTGCCCGGAATCAACTTCACCCAGCAGTGATTCTAACCTTCTCCCAGCTGATGAGTGGCAGGAACCACAAAACAGTCTGTCCTGGGATGGTTATGAATCACTGCACTAACCCTAGCTAAGTTTATAAGCTGTGTGAACAGCGATACTTTGGCGTAAAGGGAACCTGCTGAAAAGCAGACTGAAGTAAAAAGGTGTGTCATTGTGTACTTAATTTGCATATCTTACCCATAATCCTTTGCTGCATTGGAAACAATGTAATTCAGAGGTTTTCTGTGGGAAAACAAGCCTCTGGGCCTGTCTAGATTTTTTAATGAACTACACAATGAGTTATTTTTTCTATATTTTGTGCGTAGTGGAGGATTTTAAACTCACCTTTTATCTCCCCCTAATTTAATATGTTGTTGTATTCTGCCCGGAATCAACTTCACCCAGCAGTGATTCTAACCTTCTCCCAGCTGATGAGTGGCAAGAACCACGAAACAGTCTGTCCTGGGATGGTTATGAATCACTGCATTAACCCTAGCTAAGTTTATAAGCTGTGTGAACAGCAATACTTTGGAGTAAAGGGAACCTGCTGAAAAGCAGACTGAAGTAAAAAGGTGTGTCATTGTGTACTTAATTTGCATATCTTACCCATAATCCTTTGCTGCATTGGAAACAATGTAATTCAGAGGTTTTCTGTGGGAAACAAGCCTCTGGGCCTGTCTAGATTTGTTATGAACTACACAATGAGTTATTTTTTATATATATATATACAAGAAACAACAAGAAACGAGGGTCATCAGGAACAGTGAACCAAATAGGTTTATTCAAGCGATTCTGGTGGTGCACTAAACTGTGTACAAGCTTCGGTAGTGCTGATCTGATGCGTTTTGCGCATGCTCAGTGCGCTTCATCAGAGATCTTCAGGTGTGCTCTAAAGGTGTGTTAATATGCAGAATGTCATCCAATCACAAAGTGTTTAAGACAGTGAACATGAGGAGGGAATACATAAAACAATGATACTATGTGACATACTTATATGCTGGAAGCATACGGGAAAACATAACATGCAATAAAATAATCTTATATATGCAAATTAATATGTGGGTATTTTAAACCTCTTGCAGCTGGAGCGTAATATATAAAAATGAAAAGAAAATGAAAAGACAAAAAATTGATAGATTTGAATTAATCAACTTAAAGGTAAAAAATATATAGTGTGTAAAATTCCAGCTGAAAGACGAGTAAGACACTCAAAGGGCACAAAAATAATAATGACATTAAAAGGGAGAGAAAACTCAAGTTAAATAGAAAAAGAAAAGGAAAAATAATAATAAATATATGTATAGTAATAAAACTATGAGACATACAGAAGTATGTTACCACTCTAGAACCTGAATGTCAAAGGACAGAAAGAATGCTTATATTATGGTGATCCCTATGATAAATTCATAATGAGGCTTTTTTTTCATATTACTCAGACAAGAATGTTGGATAAAGTTTGGAGTAAAAGGGGGGGGGGGAGAGAAAGAGAGGAGAAGGGTAGGGAAGGGTAGATTAAGACTAATCTATGAATAAATCTTGATCATGTCTCTTATTTATGCCTCTTGTGTATTTAGTCTGTAACGTGAATATCCAAAAGGCTTCTTGCCTAAGTAATTTCCCTATTCTATCAAATCCCCTAATATCCTTCCTTATGTGGTTTATGCCAACGAAATGAAAAAGATGTTTATATGTGTGCCATGAGAACAGAAGTGCTTAGCTACAGGTGTCCTTGGTATGTCTTCTTCTAGGGACAAAAGATGTTCCCTTATCTGATCTTTTAAAATGCGGGAAGTGAGTCCTATATACTGAAGGGAACATTGTAGACATGTAATTAGATAGACTACATAAACACTGGTGCAATCTATCCTGTTCTTTATGCGATAGGTTAGACATGTTTGCGATAGGTTAGACCTGTTTGTGATGAATAAAATGATCAGTTTTTTTTGTGTAATTGCAACATTTACAGATGTGGCCAAATTTGAAAAAAACATTGGAGATTGTAAGCCAATGTGAAGGTTGGCTAGGTTTATTGAAAAAATGATTTTTCACTTTTTCACCTATGGTAGGGGCTTTTTTTGCTGCACATCTGATCTGTTTCTTGGATATGGATTTTAAATGATTATCACTCTGCAAAATGGGGAGATATTTAAGAACTATGTCACAGATCTTATAATACTGTTTGCTGTATGCAGTGGAGAAAACTATATTGTTTGTGAATTGTGTTTCCTGATTGCTTAGATTTATATGACTTTTGTATGAACCAGCCTGCAACTTATGTCTGTCCATTTTGCTGACCTCATTAGCTATTTTGGTTAAATTACTTTTATTATAACCTCTTCCTTGTAATCTAGCGGTAATACAATTAGCCTGTTTGGTGTATTCTGTAAGAGAAGTACAATTTCTGTGGGCTCTGATGAACTGGCCCTTAGGTATTCCTCTAGTAATGTGACCTACATGACATGAGTCTGCTCTAAGTATGGTGTTTCGTGCAAGGGCTTTTCTATAGATGGAAGAAACTATATTACTGTTTCCATCGATAGAGAGCTGAAGGTCGAAAATGGAGATGGAGTCATGTGCTGTATGGTAAGTAAAATTAAGGTTCAAGTCAATGTCATTAAGCCAATCTATGAACAAGTTCTCATTCTGTTGGCTCCCCTTGTTCCAAATAACCAGGAGGTCGTCTATATAGCGACCGTACACAACTACTCCGTCCCCGTAGGGAAAACTGCCCTGAAAATTGCTGTTTAATTCGAACCAGCCAATGTACAAATTAGCATATGCCGGAGCAAATTTTGCCACCATGGCTGTCCCGCATTTCTGTAGATAGAAAGAACCCTCGAAGACAAAGTAGTTGTGCGTAAGTAAAAAGTTTGTGGTAGAAACCAAGAAATCTATATACTCACTAGAAAAAGATAGATATCTCATAATAATATATTTCATGGCTTCAAGTCCCTTGTCGTGAGGTATACTTGAGTAGAGTGCTGTGACATCAATGGTAAGCCATTGATAATCAGGAAGCCATACAAATTTTTCTAGTTGCTGTAATAGGTGGGTACTATCTTTAATGTATCCTGGAAGAGATGTAACGATAGGTTGGAGTATGGAGTCAAACCAGGCTCCTAGTCTCTCACATAGTGGCCACAATTGGCCTACCTGGGGGGTTATGGAGGGTTTTATGGATGTGGGTATGAGGGGGTCATCTATAAGAAGATGGTCAAAAACTTCCCGGGTAAGGAAGCCCTCCTCCAGTGTCGTATCCAAAAAGTTTATGAGTTCTTTAGTATAGACAGAGGTGGGGTCAAAACTAAGTTTAGTATATGTATTAATGTCATTGAGTTGGGAAGTAACTTCCCTAATATAGTCCGTAGTGTTCAGCATGACTACGGCCCCCCCTTTGTCCGCTTGGGTGGCCACTATATTGCTATTGTCGTGTAACTGTTTTAATGCCAATCTTTCTGAATGAGAAGTGTTGTGTGGGACAGTGCTGTGTGAATCTTTAAGGGTGTCATATAATTTAAGGATGTCCCTTTATACCACTTCTTGGTACATTTCTATACATGTACTTCTAGCTTGTACCTTAGGGATAAACCCTGCATTAGTGGGGGGTCGTATATCAGAGTTTTGTAGAGTGATTAGTGAATTAAAGAAACAAAGATCTTTATAGGCTAAACCTGTGATTTTGATGGGGTGGGAGAAGGCGTGCTGGTAGGGGGAACTGAACTCGTGTGGTTGGGGCCAGAAAAATGTTTTTTAAGAGTAAACTTGTGTACTAGGCGATTAACATCAATCATAGTGGTGAAAACATCAAAGTCAGTACTTAAAGCAAACGTGAGACCTTTATTCAAAATAGAAGTCTGTGCCAAAGTGAGGGGAGTTTCAGACAGATTAATGACATTATTTACTTTTTCTTGGTTTTTGAGGCTGCTCTGCTGGGGTATCTATGTGTCAGAGCGGCAGCTTTTGGGGTACTGGTCTGATTGGGCATTTTTACTACAGTGGCAAGAGTGGGTCTAGTCGTACTCACAGACTGTGATACTGGGAAAGCATTTGTGTCATTTGGCTCTAATGCTATGGACCCCTGGGTAGAGTTAGGGGTGGTATGACTATACTCAGAATGACCAGCATCCGTGTCTATACTAGAAAAAGTAACTTTTTTGTTAGACTGGTTGCAACGTCTATTGCCCTTTGTTTTTGTTTGCCTGTTACCCCCTGCAGGTCTATGTTGCTGCCATGAATAAACAATATTAAAGTCATAATCTTTAGTTTCTCTGTTGTATTTGGACACTTTTCTACTAGATAAGTCCATGACTAAATAGTTTCTTCTAGTTGTGAAGAATAGTCTTTGTAGTGGGTAGTGGTTTTGAAAGGCTTGATAATGGCCATAATCCCATTTATTTCAGTAAGAATTTCTTCTCTTTCTTGTTTCTTATGTCTAAGTAATTGATTCATTAGGGTCATGGAGCACCTTGTTAGGGTATTGTTCCATTCCTCCATGAATTCTGGGTTTTGTTTTGCAAAAGAGGGGAATTTCTTCATCCGGAGGCCCCTAGGGACTTTGGCCTCTTTGACATATAAATCCAGAAATTCTATGTCCCACCAAAGATTGGTTTCTTTATATCTTAACTTTTCTAACCCTGAAAACAAATAGGGTAAATAATCTTCCTTAGGTTCTGAGAGTAGAGGACTCCCACCTTGTAGTGCTGAGGCCAGGATGAGTCGGCGTTTATCAACATTTATTACCCCTGTGGGAAGTATAGAAACATAGAAACATAGATATTGAGGGCAGATAAGAGCCATAGGCCCAGCAAGTCTGCCCGATATTACCTAACAGTATAAACTTATCTAGTTTGTAGGATAGCCTTATGCTTGTCCCATGCATTTTTAAAGTCCCCCATAGTGTTTGTTGCTACTACCTTTAGAAACATGTATAGCTGCAGGCTCATCCAGATCGGACATTGTAAGCTTGAATAGAATAATAATTGACAGGAAAAAGCTGGCGTATGAGCAAATTAGGCAACAGAGAAAGCAAAAAATGCACAGACTCTTCCTGTATAGGTATTGGCTGCAATAGTGTTGGAGGTAAGTACAGTCTGTTGCGGGGCGGGATTGAAACAGTGCTAATCGTAGTGTCAAAAATGACTAAAGAAAACATTTCATCCATACATCCCCCTATACAATGATAATATTGATAGTATGAGAGTTTAAAAACAGGCACATACCTCTGATTAACCCAGGTTAGACAAGGAGTGTCCGGGAGGAAAGAACTCAGACAGACAGTCTTACTGTGCCGTAGTCTCCGGATTTTCTCCTGTGATATATATATATATATATATATATATACACTGTTCAAAGAGAGCACTCTCACCTCAGTAGCAAATGCCAGGGTGCCAACGGTTAAATATAAAGACAAAAGGAGGCACTCACTGGTCTTTTAGTGAATTAATTTAATTAGTAAAGCGTGACATTTCGGGGGGACACTCCCCTTCCTCAGAGTGTGTTTCCGAAACGTCACGCTTTACTAATTAAATTCATTCACTAAAAGACCAGTGAGTGCCTCCTTTTGTCTTTATATATATATATATATATATATATATATATATATATATATATATATATATATATATATATATATATATATATATATTTAAATTTAAATGTGTGTACACACATATAAACACACACACACACACATATATATATATATATATATATATATATTTAGACATTTATATGTACTGTATGTATCTCTATGTTTAAGCCCTTTGCTTGACATTTTTTTTCTTAACACCTCAGACCTCCGATCTTTGAGCCTTTGTGCAATAATGTTTTAATCATTTTTATTAGATAGTGTTATTATGAGTATAACTGTACTTTAACAGGTATTTTTAATGTGTGTTGTGCAACTTTGTATTCGAGCATAACAGAGCAGATTGGAGGTGTTTGTAAGAACTAATTTGACTTATAAAAAGCACTCAAACATTTTAAATTTGCTATTCAAAAATGCATCAGTTGATGTGAGACCTGCAATCAAGAATTGTTATATGTTGCATAAAGCTGGAAATGGTTAAAGTGTGATCTCAAAGAGCCTACATAATCTTCAGTCCACTTTTAGACATTGAGGCCCATTTATCAAGCTGCGTATAGAGCTTGTGGGCCCGTGTTTCTGGCGAGTCTTCAAACTCACCAGAAACAGCAGTTATGAAGCAGCGGTCTAAAGAGTATGATCTGGTTGATTGACACCACCCTGCTGGCGACCTATTGGCCACGAGTCTGCAGGGGGCGGCATTGCACCAGCAGCTCTTGTGAGCTGCTGGTGCAATGCTGAATACGGAGAGCTCTCCGCATTCAGCGAGGTCTTGCACACCTGATCCACATTGTCGAATCAGGTCCGCAAGACCTATGATAAATAGGCCTCATTGGGGCTGAATTATCAAATGGCAGGCAGACACGATTCGCTTTAGCATACGCTGTCGGCACTTAACATTGCACAAGCAGCTCTGGTGAACTGCTTGTGCAATGCCACCCCCTGCAGATTTGCAGCCGCTAGCAGGGGGTGTCAATAAACCCGATCATATCCGATCGGGTTGATTGCTGTCCGCAGCCTCAGAGGTGGCGGACTAGTTAAGGAGCAGCGTTCTTAAGACTGCTGCTTCTTAACTGCTGTTTCCGGCAAGCCTGAAGGCTCGCACGGAAACAGGGGGATCAGGGGCCATTTGGACCTTGTTAAATTGGCGCCTAAGTCTATAAATGGGATGCAGAAGGACACTGATCTGAAACATCAAAGTAAATCCACTGCAGAATGGCTTAAAAAATAGAAAATCTACATTTTGGAGTGGCTCAGTCAGAGCCCTGACCTTAACCTCAAAGAGATGCTGTGGAATGATCTCAAGAAATCTGTTAAAGAGACATTATACACTATATTTTTCCTTGCAATAATGTTTTGTACATGATACATTTATATAACCTATAAATATTTTTTTTAAAAAAGTATGCTGATGCAGGGGAATGGTGAGCGTGATGTCAGCACATAGTGCAAGAGTGCGAACCAACAGTTGCAGCAGTGGAGACAGCGGCGGAGCTTAGCTGCAATCCCCATGCTAGGGTAGCATTGTCGTGAAACTCTGGGTGTGGGACTACCAGGGAGTATGAAGTTGGATTATGGCTGTGAGGCAGTACCCGGGGGCTGACTCTGCACAGGGAGGAGAAGAGTGCAGGGGTCCCATCCTACTTACTTCACACGCCACAATAAGATGCCTAGGCCCTGTAGGATTTCAAGGCCGGCAGAGCAGCATTTGCAGGGGGAGCCAGGAGTGGAGGCTCTGTGAAGGTACACTTCTCTTTTCCTCACATTCACATACTGAGGGCTTTACCCCCCAACTTAATATTAAAGCCCAAGAGGGCTGTGTAAGAATCAAGCAACATTAAAATTTGTGGCTTTTTTCTTTTTAAATAAGTTGTCATATAGACAAGCGGGGTCCGACTGTGCACAATTTTTTTTTTTTTGGGGGGGGAAGGTGGAGCCCTTTTCCTCCTGGTAACGGTTGATTATGTGCCACTGAGCAACTCTTAAATGTGCAGTACTTATAAAAGCAGCTGCTAAGCCTATAAACAAGGCACTGTCTGTATGCAAATTCACATGCGGGACTCTGGCAATAAAATTACCCTCCCCTTCCTTTTGGTGACAGCTAGATTTTTTGCAGGGGCTGAGGTTACATTGGATAGAAGTTTCCAGCTGACATTAAGTTAACATATGGATAAATACTTAAATCAAGCTAAAATGTCCCTGAAGATTAAGAATCTTTATAAGAAACCAACTAGAAGTGCAAATTCTCCCAATTAGTCAAGCATAGAAGAAAAAAATATATAGATTCCATGGATGCTAATTCTATTGCTTCGCAAAGTTTCAGCATTGGTTATTCCCAAAATTGAAGAGATTTATAAAAGATTGAGGAGTTAAAATCTCACTCAGAAAAGATCTCTGAATTGGAGCAAATGGTTTCTAACAGTAAGGATCCGCAGAGGATCTGGGAAAGTAAGCTAGACCTGTTAGCAAAGCAAAATAATATACTATACCAATAAAATGGGTGGACATTGAGAACAGGTCTAGGTGCAATAACTTAAGCTTGATTGGGTTTGCCAGGAATCCCTCAAATCTCAAGATATTAAGGACATTTGTAGAAAATACCCTTCCTGGCATTTTTAGGGCTCCAAAATGAAAAAATCTTTTATGACAGAGAGTGGTGCATAGATTGGGAGAGAGAATTGGATGCCCCTTCAACAACTCCTAGGAAGCCTCACCCTGTTATAGCTAAACTTTTGAACTTTCCGGGGGAAAACTGAACTCTTGAGAGCTTATAGAAAGAAACAACAGCTATATTATAATGATGTTAAAATCTTACTTTTTCATGATTTTTCAATGGAGACGTCACAGAGAAGGAGACAGTTTCTACCATCTGCTCCTGTTTGGTAGCAGAGGGTAGATTTTTTTCTCACCTTTATCCAGCAAAACTGAAGCTAAGGTTCTGGTAGTAATTTTTATAGTTTTAAACTCCAGAACAGGCCCAAACCTCTTTTTGAATAATGAAGCTGGAGCGGGAGAATAACCAAAGTTTTGTCCAGTTTTTTTTGTCTCTATTATATGGGATTTATTTTTTTCATTATTTATATCATCTTCTAAATATGTGTCTATAAACAACGCTTTTTTTTTTGTATTAAAGATGGTTTATTATCACCTTTTAAATATGTGTCTACATATAAACTTATATTTACCACTTGTTCCCTTATTTAGCCCAAATGATAAAAAAGTCTCACTAAAAAATGTTTTTTATACTAAAAGCTTGTTTAAAAATGTGTTGGTAACTCGATATTCACACAATTATTGTTGAAAGAACGTGCTTTTCTAAGGGTGTATTTTTATAGGAAACCTTTGGGTTATGAATCTACACTGAAAGGGGGGAAAGGGAAGGGAAGATAGAGACAGAGAGGACAAAAAAAAAACGCCCCCCCCCCCCCCCCCCCCCCCTATCACTGTGTTTGTTTATTGTAAATCTATATTGGAAAGGGTTTATTATTATTTGTTCAAACACTTGGATATACTATACTTGTCTAAAATATTTGCCTTTTATCTAGTCTATATGGTAAACAATTTCTATAACCACTAAAGGTGTATACTAAAATCTTATTAAATTTTATTGGTAATTTGATATTTAATTTATTGTTGTATCTAATGTATTTTTTTTCTTCGCTCCTTTCCTCCTCCCCTTTACTCTTCCCCTATACTCAATTATATAATTACTCTAAAAGAACTGATGGTTAGGATTTGACATGGAATGTGAGTGTTATCCAGTCCCCAATAAATGAAAAAGCCTATTATTATATATAGGGGAAAAAAATTGTGATATATTTTGCTTACAAGAAACTCATCTCTCTGATGTTGAACATGGTAAAAATAAAGCCAAATGGATTGAGGAAACTGTTTTTTTTTTGTTTAAAAAGTCTGCTAGAGGGGTGATGACAATTTTTTATTCAAATTAATGTAAAAAACATTATTCTAAGATGCAACTAAACACTGTATTAGGCCTTGTTTGTAAAAGTAAAAGAAAAAGAAAAACAATATGGTTTTCAAAGAAAAGTTAAGCACATGCAGTTAAGACAAAAAGACAGTCTATAAAAAATTAAAATTCACTGGTATAGAATCGGGATAAGGAAAAATGCAGAACCCATCAAAAGATGACAAACAGTTAATCAGAAAGGCTAAAGCTGATGCAGAAGAAAAATAGCACAATCTGTAAAAACGGTTAACAATACCTTCTTTAGATATATCAGTGAAAGAGAAAAACTAACAGAGGGATAGTATAGACTCAAGAATGATGATAAAGTAGTGGAAGCAGATAAATGATTACTTTTGTTCAGTCTTTGCAACAGATGGTAAAGATAGTGAAGATTCTATTAAGGGTATGATACTGTAAATAATAATGTGACTAGTACTTTTTTTTTTTTTTTACAGAGGAAGAGGTTTCAAGGGCTTTATCAAAAATAAAAGTAAATAAGTTTGTGGGTCCAGATAATATTCATCCAAGGGTTCTAAGAGAATTTCGATCCATAATAGCTACTCCATTAGCTAATTTATTTAATCAGTCACTTCTAACAGGAGTTGTTCCCAAAAGACTGAAAAATTGCCATTGTAGTCCCTCTTCATAAAAAGGGTAGTAGGGAAGATTCTGCTAACTATAGGTCAGGTCAGTTTCACCTCAATTGCAGGGAAATTATGGAAACTCTTTTATAAGGAAAGACCTTTTATCTTTCCTTCAGACAAACAACTTAGAAGACAAAGGACAGCGTGGTTTCACTGCTGGAAGATCATATCAGACTAATCTAATTGATTTATTTGACCATGTAACTAAATTAATAGACCAGGGAAGAGCTAGAGATTTTGCATATCTAGACTTTAGCAAAGCATTTGACACCGTCCCACACAACAAACCTTATTCACAAAATGTATTGCCTTGGAATAGATGCTAAGATTGCTAAGTGGGTAGAATGCTGGCTTAAAGATAGACGACAGAGGGTTTCAATTAATGGAGTTACATTCAAATAAGGGCGTCAGTTACTAGTGGTGTTCCCCAAGGGTCAGTTCTTGGGCCTGTTTTGTTTTAACATGTTCATAAGTATATTGGAAGTAGGCCTTAAGGGGAAGTTTTGATTGTTTGCTGATTATACAAAATATTGTAGCAGGGTAGTAATGTTCCAGGAGGGGTTGATCAATAGAACAGTGATATTAAAAAAATTGAGGACTGGTAAAATAAATGGGATCTGAAATTTAATATTACCAAAAGCAAAATTAATGCATATAGGATCCAAAAACCCCAAAGGCCAATTACAGTCTCAATAGTACAGTGGTAAAGAGAAAGGAACTTGAAAATTATTTTTTCAGATGATTTAAAAATTTGGTACACAATGCAGCACTGCAGCCAGTAAGGCCAGTCGAATAGTTGATTGCATTGGAAGAGGTATTAGTAGCATAAATAGCAAGGTTCCTTATGCTACTTTACCAGATCATTAGGCCAAATCTGGAATACTGTGTACAGTTCTGGAGACCATATCTTCAGAAAGATATAAATAAACTGGAAGCTGTCCAAAGGAGGGCTGCTAAAATGGTACATGGTCTAAAATATAAAATGTACAAAGAAAGACTCCTATGATCTAAATATGTATAGTATGTATAGAATGGAAAGAGGTGACATGATAGAAAACCTTAAAATATATGAAGGGACTTAATAAAATAGAAACTGGATGCATTTTTCATAAAAAAATAAATGCCAAAACAAGGGGTCACAATCTAAAGTTAGAGGGTAGCAGATTCAGGAGAAATTTGAGGAAGCATTTTTTTACAGAAAGGGTAGTGGATTCATGGAATAATCTTCCATTTGAGGTGGGTAAACACAAAGACTGTAAAGGAATTCAAAAGTGCATAATGCTATCTAAGGAAAAAGTAAGATGTAATATGGGTAGACTTGATTGGCCTTTTTGGTTCTTATCTATCGTCAAATTCTATTTTTTCTATGTTTCTATATAAAATTTGATAAAACTCTTAAGGATAAAGATGGTAGATTTGTGTTGACTAGTCTAACTATCCAAAATAAGGATTATTTGTTATGTAAATGTTTATTCCCAAATCGTCCCAATGAAATTTTTTGGAATAGCATAATCAAAATCTTAATAAAATTTCCCAACCACAAGATAATTATGACAGGTGACTTTAATGTCACTCCAAATTCCTTTCTAGATAGGAAAAAATAGATCAAGGAAACAAGTACTTAATTATTTGAAATTTAATTTAAAATATGAGAAAAAAAAAATCTTAAATTTGAGCAAATTATTAGGTGTAACGGATGTTTGGAGGCTTTTGAATCCTAACAGCTTAGAGTATATTTGTTTTTCCAAATCATATAATACGTTATCCCGGTTGGATATTTATTTGGTTGTGGATCAAATAATTCCAAAAATAAAAAAATATAATATCTGGGACTATAACTTATCGGACCATGCACCGGTTTTACTTGAAATGGACGTTGTTAAGAGGTTCTCTTATAATGCATTTCTTTCCTTCCTATTTATATAAATCATCAACATTTAAAACCTTTTTGGAGGAAAATAGGATGAATTTTCAGAATTTAACTTAGAACATAAGGGAAAAAAACCTCACGGCTAGATTTAGAGTTTTGTCGGTAACGACCCACGTATCTAACCCTGGCTTTTTTTCCCCCGCACCTTTTAAATACCGCTGGTATTTAGAGTTCACAGAAGGGCTGCGTTAGGCTCCAAAAAGGGAGCGTAGAGCATATTTACCGCCACTGCAACTCTCAATACCAGGGGTGCTTACGGACGCAGCCAGCTTCAAAAACGTGCTCGTGCATGATTCCCCCATAGAAAACAATGGGGCTGTTTGAGCTGAAAAAAAACTTAACAACTGCAAAAAAGCAGCATTCAGCTCCTAACGCAGCCCCATTGTTTCCTACATTATCCCTACATTATCCCTATGTACCCCTAATCTGCTGCCCATAACACCGCCGACCCCTATATTATATTTATTAACCCCTAATCTGCCGCCCCCAACGTTGCTTCCACCTACCTACAATTATTAACCCCTAATCTGCCGACCGGACCTCACCGCTACTATAATAAATGTATTAACCCCTAATCCGCCTCACTCCCACCTCAATAACCCTATAATAAATAGCATTAACCCCTAATCTGCCCTCCCTAACATCGCCGACACCTAACTTCAAGTATTAACCCCTAATCTGCCGACCGGACTCGACGCTACTCTAATAAATGTATTAACCTCTAAAGCTAAGTCTAACCCTAACACTAACACCCCCCTAAGTTAAATATCATTTAAATCTAATGAAATAAATTAACTCTTATTAAATAAATTATTCCTATTTAAAGCTAAATACTTACCTGTAAAATAAACCCTAATATAGCTACAATATAAATTATAATTATATTGTAGCTATTTTAGGATTTATTTTTATTTTACAGGCAAATTTCAATTTATTTTAACTAGGTACAATAGCTATTAAATAGTTATTAACTATTTAATAGCTACCTAGCTAAAATAAAGAGAAATTTACCTGTAAAATAAAAAACTAACCAAGTTACAATTACACCTAACACTACACTATACTTTAATAAATTATTCCTATTTAAAACTAAATACTTACCTGTAAAATAAACCCTAAGATAGCTACAATGTAATTAAAAATTACATTATAGCTATTTTAGGATTTATATTTATTTTTACAGGTAACTTTGTATTTATTTTAGCTACTTAGAATAGTTAAACTATTTAATAACTACCTAGCTAAAAGAAATACAAAAATTACCTGTAAAATAAATACTAACCTAAGTTACAATTAAACCTAACACTACACTATCATTAAATTAATTAAATAAATTAACTACAAATAACTACAATTAAATACAATTACATAAAATAACTAAAGTACAAAAAAAAAAAAAGCTAAGTTACAAAAAATAAAAAAATAAGTTACAAACATTTAAAAAATATTACAACAATTTTAAGCTAATTACACCTAATCTAAGCTCCCTAATAAAATAACAAAGCCCCCCAAAATAAAAAATGCCCTACCCTATTCTAAATTAAAAAAGTTCAAAGCTCTTTTACCTTACCAGCCCTTAAAAGGGCCTTTTGTGGGCATGCCCCAAAGAAAACTGCTCTTTTGCCTGTAAAAGAAAAATACAACCCCCCCCAACATTAAAACCCACCACCCACATACCCCTAATCTAACCCAAACCCCCCTTAAATAAACCTAACACTACCCCTCTGAAGATCATCCTACCTTGAGTTGTCTTCAGCCAGCCGACCCACCGATGGAACCGAAGAGGAGATCCGGAGCGGCAGAAGTGATCCTCCAAGGGGCGCTGAAGAAGTCTTCCATCAATGAAGTGATCCTCCAGGCGGCGCTGAAGAAGTCTTCCATCCGGGCGATGTCATCTTCCAAGCGGCGCTGAAGAAGTCTTCCATCCGGGCGATGTAATCTTCCAAGCGGGGTCTTCAATCTTCTTCTTCAGGATCCATCTTCATTCCGCCGACATGGAACATTCCTTCTTCCCCGACGGACTACCGACGAATGAAGGCTCCTTTAAGGGACGTCATCCAAGATGGCGTCCCTCGAATTCCGATTGGCTGATAGGATTCTATCAGCCAATCGGAATAAAGGTAGGGAAAACTCTGATTGGCTGATGGAATCAGCCAATCAGATTCAAGTTCAATCCAATTGGCTGATCCAATCAGCCAATCAGATTGAGCTTGCATTCTATTGGCTGTTCCGATCAGCCAATAGAATGCAAGCTCAATCTGATTGGCTGATTGGATCAGCCAATCGGATTGAACTTGAATCTGATTAATTTATTGATAGTGTAGTGTTAGGTTTAATTGTAGATAATTGTAGGTATTTTATTAATTAAATTATTGATAGTGTAGTGTTAGGTTTAATTGTAGATAATTGTAGGTATTTTTTTTAATTAATTTATTGATAGTGTAGTGTTAGGTTTAATTGTAACTTAGGTTAGGATTTATTTTACAGGTAATTTTGTAATTATTTTAACTAGGTAGCTATTAAATAGTTATTAACTATTTAATAGCTATTGTACCTGGTTAAAATAAATACAAAGTTGCCTGTAAAATAAATATTAATCCTAAAATAGCTACAATATAATTATAATTTATATTGTAGCTATATTAGGGTTTATTTTACAGGTAAGTATTTAGCTTTAAATAGGAATAATTTATTTAATAAGAGTTAATTTATTTCGTTAGATTTAAATTATTTTTAATTTAGGGGGGTGTTAGGGTTAGGGTTAGACTTAGCTTTAGGGGTTAATACATTTATTAGAGTAGTGGTGAGGTCCGGTCAGCAGATTAGGGGTTAATACTTGAAGTTAGGTGTCGGCGATGTTAGGGAGGGCAGATTAGGGGTTAATACTATTTATTATAGGGTTATTGAGGCGGGGGTGAGGCGGATTAGGGGTTAATACATTTATTATAGTAGCGGTGAGGTCCGGTCGGCAGATTAGGGGTTAATAATTGTAGGTAGGTGGAGGCGACGTTGGGGGTGGCAGATTAGGGGTTAATAAATATAATATAGGGGTCGGCGGTGTTAGGGGCAGCAGATTAGAGGTTCATAGGGATAACATAGGTTGCGGCGGTGTACGGAGCGGCAGATTAGGGGTTAAAAAATTTTAATAGAGTGGCGGCGATGTGGGGGGGGGCTCGGTTTAGGGGTACATAGGTAGTTTATGGGTGTTAGTGTACTTTAGAGCACAGTAGTTAAGAGCTTTATGAACCGGCGTTAGCCCAGAAAGCTCTTAACTCCTGACTTTTTTCTGCGGCTGGAGTTTTGTCGTTAGATTTCTATCGCTCACTTCAGCCAAGACTCTAAATACCGGCGTTAGAAAGATCCCATTAAAAAGATAGGATACGCAAATGGCGTAGGGGGATCTGCGGTATGGAAAAGTCGTGGCTGCAAAGTGAGCGTTAGGCCCTTACCTACATGACTCTAAATACCAGCGGTAGCCCAAAACCAGCGTTAGGAGCCTCTAACGCTGTTTTTGACGGCTAACGCCAAACTCTAAATCTAGCCGTCAATCTTTAGGGAAACAGTCAAGGCCTATTCAAAAGCCGAAATTATTTCCTACCCAGCCAGATCCAATAAATTACATTCCACACACTATAAAAAGGTCTCTAGTGCTTTGAGAAACTCCTTTGCTTTATTCCAACAATATCCTAATAGACTAACAAGGAACAATTACTTTTTATGTAAAAGGGATAAGGACCTATTATTTTTGGAGGAAGCACAGGAATCTATTTCTAAAAATGCTGCAAAATTTGCTAGACATGGCAACAGAGCAGGAACATTATTCTCGTCTATTTTTTAAAAAAAACAGTGTAAAAGGAAACCTATTGCTTTTGTCAGATCTGGAGAAAGTACAGTGAGTAGTCAAGACCAAATAATTTTGGCATTTCAAAAATATTTTAGCAATTTATACACTACACAAAACCTTTTAGGAGAAAAAAAATCTGACTTTTTAAGAAAGGTAAAGCTTCCTAGAATCTTAGATATAGATCTTGAAAAGTTCAATAAACCAATTGAAGAGGAATAAATTCTCAAAATAATAAATTCATTGGCTCAAGGAAAAACTGCAGGACCAGATAACTTGCCGTTAGAATTCTATTTGATTCTTTTTTTAAAAAATTGTTCATACCTTGGAGAATCTTTATAGAGACTATTTTGAACTAAATCTTAAGATTACGGATGAATTTAATAGAGCCAATATTATATTACTTCCTAAGCAAGGAAAATATTTAGTGGAAGTCACCTCATACAGGCCAATTTCTCTTAAATCTAGACTACAAAATATTTATGAAAATTTTGGCTTAAAGATTAAAATCTATTTTACCTAGTGTAATTCATTGTTTCTGGCAGGTCCTCAGAATTTTACATCAGACAGATTGTGCACACTATTTGTTATTATGACAAGAACTACTCCACCCTGCCGGAGCCCTTCCTACTATCTCTGGATGCAGAGAAGGCCTTCGACAGGGTAGAGTGGATGTTTATGTCTGAGACTCTGAGCAAGTTTGGATTAGAAGGGAACTTTTTGAAAACTGTGGAATCTATTTACTCAAAAGCAAAGGCAACATTGTTGATTAATAATGACTTATCTAATTATTTTTTACTTACAAGGGGGACCCGTCAAGGATCCTTAGCAGTGAGACTAAGAAAACTGCTTCCTGGCATAAACATGGGATTAACATCAAAAAGAACTCTTATTTGCAGACGATTTATTAATTTTTGTTACAGAACTGACAATTTATACACCACAAATCATTAATCTTTTGGAGGAGTATAGTGAGATTTCCGGCTACAAGACAAATGGTTCTAAATCTAAAAGCTTGTGGCATAAGAAGCCAGAATTTAATCTTACGCCCCCCATTTCTGAAACTAGTTCACTTTCATATTTAGGATTGTCTATATCTGTAGAACTTGGGAAGTGGTATAGGGGGAAGATTTTGCTGATAATAAATGAAAGTAGAAACAGCTTAAGATGTTGGGGCGGACTTCCGGTCTCCCTGTCAGTTTAAATTAGTTTATTTAAGATGTTTATACTTCCTAAAATCTTATATGTTTTAAGAATATTCCCACTGTTAATAAAAAATCAAGATATTTTATTGTTCTCGCGATATTTTCTATGATCTGGAAAGAAACCAAGGATCAAACTCTCTAATTTATATTTACCATACTTAAAAGGGGGTTTGACTTTACCAAATTTGAAGAGTTACAATTATGCTGCACTATTGAGGCTTCCTATTGACTGGTTACATCCGATGAATTATTTTGTTTTCTCAATTTACTAAATTTTGTGATACATGCCTTAGATAAAAATGTGGGGAATTATATATATGCTTACTCTCTTTATAGAGATATTCTCAAGGTTTGGAAAATGGAGAAGACTCAATATTAACGTAAACATTTAAAAGTGGCTTCCGGTAAAGGGCAATTTGGATTTTCCACTTGTTTCATCCACAAATATATTTTCTTCATGAATTAATAACCATACATTATTGATAAAAGACTTGTTCGATCCAGCAACCAAAAAGTTATTCACATTTGATGTTTAAAAACCAACATATGTTTTATTTTCTTCAATTAAAAGACTATGTCTATCATTTAGGTAGGACCTATTATTCAATATGGCAGACTCATCCATTATTAGACACTCTCTATCTTAAGAAATGGTCTATGTCATCAGTAAATAAAGTAATTCAAGCAGAAGAAGAAGCAAAATTAAATAGCTATCTATGTAATAAATGGAAAAATTTGCTAGAAGTCCCGGACCTACCATCTAAAATACTTAAGATTTCAACTATGGTGCATTGTATGTCTATTTCCTTTTATACGAGATAATCCCAGTTCAGATTAAGACATTAAGATTATCTAACCCCCAAAAAGTACCTAAATGGAAGAAAGAAGTCTAAAATATTTATGTGAAATGCTCATTCAGTAATCCAGATCTGGATCACTTGATTGTCAAGTGCCCTAGATTGGAAAAACTTTGGTGTAAAACACATATTTTCAATCTAAAGTAACAAAATTAAATATTGAGTTGTCTAAGGAAACAATTATTCTTTTGGTCATTGATAAACTGTGGGAAACTGAAAAGGAGTTTGTATTAATATTAAATATAAGAAAATGAATTTTTGGTAACTGGATTAATCAGAAAAATACCCTCTATTAGGAAAATAAAAACATTTTTTTTAATCAGTTAATAATAGAGGCTTATGACTTTAAAATAAACAGAAAGAGGGATGTTAAGGGGCTTACTAAAACTTGGGGTATATGGGCATAGAACTTAAAAATCGGATATCACATATAAATCTTCTTCCATGTAGATCCTCTATTTGGAGAAAATAACTGTTGCACTCTGTGAAAGCCTCTACAATACTAGCTTCCTATGCTCCTCTCCCGGTATACCATATAGCAACTTATATACTATTGATAGGCAGCTAATCGACACATATATTTGGTACATATATTAAAACTATTAACATTCGGTACAATTAGATGGGACATCTTAAGGGGAGTTGTTTCTACTGCCAGCAACATACTAGTTCATGAATCATTAACAACAACAAGTCCAAAACCTGTTCTATATTGTGTTTAATAGTTATTGTTGTTTATAGTGGTGTATATGACCATGCTGTGTTATATTTATATTATTTGTTACTAGCTATCATTTCTGTGACTGTATGACTGTCATCCTTAATTTATTTATGCTCTTGCTCACATTACTAGTACATAATAGTTGTCTTGATTGAGCCTCTCTCCTCCCTTTCCCGCTGGTACTTAATGCCTGTGGGTCATATCCACTCTCCCTTTTCCCACATCGCCTATAGGTGGCACTCCCCTAGGAGAGGGGCTCACCCAGAGGTCCCCCAGGTCCCCCAGACTCCAGCTATTCTAACGTCCCCCCCTTCTCTTGATAATATATTATATGTTTTCAGGCTCCCACTATAGGAGTACAAAGGTTTAGAGGAGTGTGATTTTGTTTATATTAAGTAATAATACTCTAGTCCCACCTAAATTTGCTTCTGGTGAGGACATACTAGCTAGCTCCGCCCCCCACCTCCCCCCCCCACCCCACCCCTATTATATTTCGAGCGGCTCTTGCCCGCTGCATCCCCATTCCCCACATAATTATAGAGTCACCCCCCTCACTAGTCTTACCATTTTCTGAATAGATACTTTACTTCTCTTTGTATATAGCTTGGAGAGGACCCTTTTTTTTGCTTATATTACCTTTGTTATACTCTAAAACAAAACTGAAGTCTCTTCATGTGATAGCCCACATTTTATGGAAATGTTTGAGATATTAGAATATATTGTCTCCTAATTATGTTCTGTATACATTGTCTTGTGAATGTTTTGAGACATACCCTATACTCTGTATTGGTTTATGACTTCAATAAAAAATAATTTAAAAAAAATAAAAATAAATTGTATAATAAAATAATAAAATTAAAAATAAAAGTATAGTTTTGCATATTTTTAAATAACATTGCACTGATTTTCAGACTCCTACTCCAGCTTGCTCCTGTTTGTGTAAAGAGTCTTTTCATATGCAGAGGAAGGGGAGGGGGAGGGTCTGCTTTTTTGCTTTAAAACCACTTTCAGTGGGTGTTTCAGCTAACCTTTTCAACAGTGCTAAACTGGGAGCTTCATAGTACGTTTTTAAACGGTTTTATACTGGATTTTTAGATCAGTATCTGTGCATATTATTCTTTAAAGTAGTGTCTATTACATGCAGTTAAATAAAAATTGGTGTATACTGTCCCTTTAACACCAAACATCCTAAGAATATGGCTAAACTGAAGCAGTTCTTTTAGGAAGAGTGGTCGAAAATTCCTCTTGAATGATGTGCAGGTCTAATCGGCAGCTACCAGAAATGCTGTGTTGAGGTTATTGCTGCCAAAGCTATAAAATCCAAGTGTTCACTTACTTTTTTCACAGCATTTTGAATGGGATGTGTTCAATAAAGACATGAAAGACTATAATTGTTTGTGTGTTGTTAGCTTAAGCACATTATGCATGTCTATACTTGTGACTTTGATGAAGGTGAGATGACATTCTATGACAAATGCATGCATGTATAAATATTCCTTTCATTACTGAGATTCAAATACTTTTTATACACCTTTATTTTTGATAATCCTCCTTGGCATGGAGCCGGAGGATACCAGTGTTGCACACATTTCTGAAGAGATATTCTGCCATTCTGAAGAGACACATTATTTTCATCTGCTCTTAGCTGGAGAGATTTTGTTGCTCTACCTTTCTCTTTAAAATACCCCAGAGGTGTTCTATTGGATTCAAGTCAGGCGGTATACTTGGTCAGGTCATAGTTTTAACTTTTTTTCTTCTTTAGAAACTCTTTTGTGATTTTGGCAGTGTGCTCTGCATCATTATCATGCTGGAATATTCCTCTTCTGCCAAGCGTCTAGGGACTGGGAGTCATCTTGTCAGGCAGGGTTTTAGTATATCCACAGGCATTCATGGAGTCATCTATAAATGTCATCTCCCCAACACATTTTGTACTCATTTCATCACACTCCCACCTCTGTGCTTTACTGTAGGGACTATACAATTCACTGTAATAATCCTGGCCAGACTCACACCAAACATTCTGGACCTCATCTGAGCCGAAATTTATCTTAGTCTCATCTGACCAAATAATGTGCTCCCAATAGTCATCAAGCTTCTATTCATTCTGTTTAACAAAGTTTAATGTTGAAGTTTTGTACTGAAGAAAAAGGGTTTTTTTCTTGGACGCTGTCTATAGATGTTAACATTTAGCAATGTCAATCGCACTGTCTGAGCTGACACAGATACTCCAATTTCCATTGATAATCCCTGAGCCAAATTTGAAGCACTTGCCTTTCTGTTTTTCAGAGCTAGATTGTCGAAGTAACACACTGTCACAGCCACTGTGGCTTTGATTAGTGATACTATGGCTCTTTCTATACCCTTGATTACCGCTGCAACTGTGTTTCAACTGATTTTTAGTTTGTCGCCGATTTTCCTGTATCCTTCTCCATCTTTTTGAAGTCTCACAATCAGATTTTTCAATTGCTCTGGTCATTCTTTACCATGTGGAGCCATGATGCAGACATGCAGATAGACAAATCCCATAGGTCCAAAATTGAGAGAATTCTGGTGTTCACAGGTCATTTTATAACCATGTTCATGCAATTAAGATAATTGGAATTCACAGGTGTACTCAATTTTGCTTTAATGATCTAACCTGTGTGTCAATGATCACAGGTGTATTCACTTTTGCTGCATTTAAAGTATGCAACAGAAGTAAGTACACCGCTTTGCAATATCTGTTAAATGTCAAATGATTCAAAATTGTATTACCTATCAATAATTACATTATTTCTAAGTTGACAGAGTATTTCCTCTTATGATCAATCAAAAACAAATACTTTAGAAAGACTATATTGAAAATATGGCCCCAAAGTATAAACTAGTTAACACACTATGTACTGTACAATATACCCACAATTCAACAGCACATATAGGTTTATAATTCATGTACTAGTTTCACTAATGCACTGTAACAAAAATATGTTGTGTACCGGTTCACACATGTAAATGATATTGTTATTCAATACTGTTTAAAGGGATCATTTACATTACACCTTCACTGCTGATGTTGATACTACTTTTAACATTCCGCCAGAAGCAGAGAACCATCACCTCCCAAGTACAGTCAAATGACTCTTGGTGAGACTGCCTGTTAACAGTGATTTTAACCCTATCTCAATTGCAATATAATAATACCCTTCATGACATAGCTCTATTGTGACCATCCTTTTAGCATCATGACCTGAATCACGTGAAAGTGATGCAGCATATGTATAAAAAGCAGGTTATAAATATCACATAAACATCTCTATGACTAAAAGGAAAATATGTTATGTCAAACTGTACTCCTAGCAACATGCAATTGTAGTAGAAATTGAGAATTCTAGTGTTCTAGGACTTGAGTATGGAGTGCAATTCTGTGGACCGATCTCAAAAAAAGACATTGCAGATGTAGAAAAAGTTCAGAGAAGGGCCACAAAGCTAATGAGGGAAAGGAGAATTTAAGCTATGAAGAGAGTTTAGCCAAACTGGGTCTGTTTTCTCTAGAAAAAAGGCACTTGAGAGGTGACATGATTCCTTTATATAAATATATTTAAGGCCCATATACAGAGATGACAGAAGCTCATAAACATGTATATGATTGCTCGTGTTAAATGGGTCACCTTTTAATGGGATTCATTTAAGCTTAACTGGTGCTTTTTTTGTAAGTATATTAGATTTGTATTAGTTGAACTTTGGACGTTCTTTTCAACCTCATCTACTATGTTACTATGTTACATGTAAAGTAGTATGCATCTGGCATGTGCATGCATAGACATGTTTCTTTGCCCATTTCAAGTAAATTTATTGTGAAATCTTACGAGGACATGCTGAAATCCCACTTTCATTATGGTAAAATAGACAGATTTATAGTAGAGAGAACTCAGCAGTGATGATTATGGTTGGATGTTTGTTTTAATTTTGTTTTTTCTTTTTATAGCGCAGATTAAAGTAACAAATGTAGCTAAATTGTTACTCTGCCTAAGTAGATCTGTTTAAAATAAGGAAAAAGATAGATATGCATCATGCAACATTTTCCTTCAAACAGCTTCTTCACTTATAAATAAAAAATTATATTCAGTAACATATCCCTTTAAATCAAGAGCTAAGTAAAGTTAGCTTGGTAATAGGAGTGTAAATCAGTAGTGTCCAAAGCAACACACAGTTTAGTAATAATGCATGCATAGGTGAAAAGGCAAAAAGATATGTAAAATATAGTCTAATAATATAACAATTAATGGAACTTTAAGATGTCTTTAGCTTTCAGTATATTGTAATACCTTATTGTAAAATATTTTATTTTATCCCCACTAGATGGAGACAGAGAACAGTAAATATGTTAAATGTATCTGCAAAACTGTATCAAAAGAAAATAGTAAAAATAGTTCTTCATATTAAAACTGATCTTGTAGACATGATATAAAATCAAAGCTATCTTTTAAGATTATTATTAAAAGGAAAAAAATGTGTCAGAAATATTTGATAACTTCAGAGCCTTGATAAACCATGCATTTTTTGACATGAGATTAAACAATTTCTGCTGTGGGTAATTATATCTTAAAATTGGAATTTTGTGTTACCTAGGCTCACTATTATATCTGAATTTTTGCATAAAAAGTGCAGCATACGTCTTAAACATTACTTGGTAACGCATACTCTGACTCCCTTTTCAATCAGGAAGAAGTGGAACCCCAAACAGGATGAGAGGATTAAAACTAAAACAGCACTAGGGTAAGTGCAAGGGTAGCAACCACCCATGGGTGACATTTTTATAGATTAAATCATATACTTGTCCACTAATTAAAAAAAATCTATTATCAGCTTCTGTGTTCCAATGGCTATATCACACATAGCTATTAATTAGTGTTATCACTCATATTTTTTTGCATTTAAATAATAGTGGCTCCTTACAACTAGCAAAATAAGATCTTACAATTTGAGCAATGACACTGGTACTACCAGACCTACCTAACAGAGGGCCCTAGATAAAATATTTTTTGGGTGTCCCAAATGTAACTCAGTAGTAAGCAATAGTAATAATATGCATGCTGCTCTTTATAACAATGTTGAGTATAGATAGATCTTTAACCTACACTAATAAAAGCACCCCTGCATTTTGATTGTACACATTCTGCACACGACAATGTAGAGACTGGCTGCTATGGCCCTGACACTGTACCTGCTGCACCAATGGTAGTTTCACCCCTGCTGGTGTCACTGCTTAGTAATTGAAACCTCAAAAGCATAAGAGTCTGTGACTTCCTGTTATTGTAATTAACCTTAACTGAATCAGCCCATTATATGACAACAATCCTCTACATTTATCTTATCCCCATTTATCCCATTCTAAAGCACAATTAACCCTAACCAGTTTTTGTGAGTGTATATGATAGGGTTAATTGCACTGGTGGAGGTTTGCAGTTAGAGGTTACTATTTTGGGTGATCTTGAGAAATCAGGGAATCATTGATATACTCTAAAGCATTACTAAAATAATATAGATAACTGTGTTCATATTGGGCAGTAGTTTTTTTTTTAATTAATTTTTGTTCTGTGCACATGAAGTTTTAGGCTGTTGATTATGCCAGGTCAAGTCACCCGTAATGCAAAAGCAGTTTTTATGCACATTGCAACCAGACTCACATTTCAGTGTTAATGTTTAACAACTTCCATAGAAAGAAAAGCTGTTGCTTAAATATGCTAACTTGATCAATGTAGCCACTTAATTGTTCATATGAATTTAATTACCAATGAGCTGCATCTGATAGCAACAATCTAGTACCTATGTAGTCAAACTATTATTATCATATGTAGCAAGCATAGGATCTCAGCCATTACTGCATAAGATGAATGTCAAAAGACAAGCAAAAATTAGATTAAAGTGTTGTTAGTACATATAACATATGAAAGTTGCATACAAAATGTATTTAATAAGATAATGATTATTATCTACAGTCTATGCAGCAAAAATAGGAACATAATATAAAGAAATTGTTAGGACAGGAAATAAAAATAGATTAAAATAAAATAAAGAACCCATAAAATGTAAAATTTTGAATTTAACCATGAAATAAGGTCATAACTGTATATATCACAAAAAAAAAACCCATATGCATTAATGTGGAGTAGCCCCCTCCCCCTTTACGGCTATAGCAGCTGCAATTCTTCTGCAAAGGCTTTGCATAAGATTTTTGAGCGTGTCTGTGGGAATGTGTGCCCATTTAGACAAAATAGCAATCATGAGGTCATGAACTGATGTTGGACAAGGATGTCTGACTAACAATTGGCATTCCAAATGGAACTTCACTGGAATTATTGAGCCTAGACCAAACCCTAAAAGTCAGATCCAGGCCATTATACCTCTTCCACCAAACTTTATAGTAGGCACTATGTATTCTGGTAGGTAGCTTTTTTCTGGCATCTTCCACACTCAAACTCTTCCAGACTGCAAGATAGTGAAGTCTGATTCTTTACTCCAGAGAATATGTTTCCCCTGCTCCAGAGTCCAGTGATGTTGTGCTTTACACTACTCCAGTCAGCATTTGACATTGTGCACATTGATGTGTCTTGAATACAGCAGCTTGGCCAAGAAAACCCATTTCATGAAGCTCCTGAAGCACAGTTCTTGTGCTAACTTTGGTTCCAGTGGCAGTTTGGAACTCTGTAGTGAGTGATTTGACAGATGATAGGAGATTTGTAAGTGCTACACACTTGAGCACTCAAAGTAGCAAATGTAGAAACAGCACAATTAAGGGGTGCACATAGGACTAGGGATACTGCCAAAACCCTGCAGCATAAGCAATCCAAAAATGGTGTACACAACACTCCAAATTTCTTATAAATACTTTATTGAAGACAAATAAAAACAGCAATGTTTCGGGGTTACAACCCCTTAGTCATGCTAACATTCATATTCAAATTGCAAGGCTTTTTAAACTCTAATTTTCATGCCACTGACCTGAGGCTGAGAGCATACTCCCTCTAGAAGACATAATATTCAATGACATCTATGGCATCTTTTAAGCAATATATTGCTTCTACGTTACTGACTATGGATGCTTTCCACTCTATTGCCTTGTGGAGATACAGTCAAATAGTTAAACAGTTAAACTAATAGAACACATATATACATATATACATTTAAAGGACCCCTTAAATTTATATATGTTAATGTGTTCTCCTAGTTTAACTATTTGACTGTATCTCCGCAAGGCAATAGAGTGGAAAGCATCCAAAGTCAGTAAAATGTATATATATATATATATATATATATATATATAAAACGTGGAAGCAATATATTGCTTAAAAGATTATATAGATGTAATTAAATATTATGTCCAATAGAGGGAGTATGCTCTCAGCCTCAGGTCAGTGGTGCGAAAATTTCACTGGAGCACTCAGCAGTCCTACTCTATTAGTTTACATGGCTTGGCTTTTATTATTTCTAGATGTTTTTACATCACAATAATAGCAGTTAGGACTGGGGGAGATCTAGTTGGGCAGAAATTTTAGAAACTGCCAAAGATGGCATCTTATGACAGTGGCATGTTTTAAGTAATTGAGCTTTTCAGTATGACCCATTGTACTACCAATGTTTGTCTATGGAGATTTAACTTTTTTTTTAATAGCCAGGTTTCCAAGTTATATGAAACATAAGCTAGTGGACTTGAAAAATCACCACACTAAGATCTTTAAGATCTTTGCAAATCCAGATCTTAGTGTGGTGATATTTCAGCATGGAGTGTCTATTTCTGTGAATGTTTTATTCTAAGTCACACCCAAACTGTTGTGATCGTCACTAATAGTACTGGCATCTTCATAAGAAATCTTTCAAACAGGATTTCTCAAAAGGAACCTATTGCAATCCAATTCCATCCTCACCACTGCTGAACCATCTGAAAGCCATTTGTATAGCTGCCCGATGGGCATACTAGGCATGATGGCTCAATGACTGTATTGCCATTTTAAATTTGCAAAGTATTATTTTGTGGAATATTTATTTGTATTGTTTGTAAATGCACTGTTTTCTGGTTTGACATGATCTTAAATCAAGAGGGAGACTATGGGTTTATATTGCATTAATTTGTTATATATTCTTATCTTAGATTTCAACAGTACTGAGACTGTAAAGCATTAACCCACTACATCACAACATAGTACCTGCATTGAGGATGTTCAAATCAGATTGCACTTTGGTGACTGTGTTTTTATAGGGAATGCACCTTCATGCATGCTAAGTCCAATTATGGTTAAAAACAATTGTCACCATGCTAAGAAACAAATGGCATTCAGATGGTTTAACAAGTGGGAGCATTTCAATAGGTTAATCTCACATATTTAAATAAGCATTACCCTTCCACTGTGAACAAAAGGGATAATTCAAGAGAACGTCCTTAAGAGGTGTTAAAAGGGCTATTGTATTTGCCAGTTTCGGGTGACCTCCCAGTTTCTTTCCTGAAAACAGATACTTAACACATGAAAAGTCTTTTTTGGGAACTTTTCTTTTTAAAAGGCATTTGTGGCTGTGAGCTTTTAACACACTGATCCATTTTGCACTTTAATCACTTTGAAAATTTACAGAAAGCAAAAAAAAAAACATTTCAGGAGCAGCTGAGTGATAGATAGTTATTGACCCCACTATTAGTATATTACTTAATTTAATGATGACATTTTACTAGTCCTGCCACTAGTAGGATATCACCCTTATTGTGACTAGGATAATTAAACTAATATGGTTGAACTATATTTGGCTTACTATATCCTTAAAATGTTACTGTTAATCGCACTGGTTACTACATATGAAGACAGACATTTCCAATTTCTACATTGTTACATTAAAGTGAATGTAAATTTTGATGACCCAGTGCCCGTTTTTTTTTTTTTTTTTTTTAAACATTTTATTTTTTATTGAGGTCAATAATCGTACAAAATAAAAGACAAACCAAAAAACAAACATACAGGGATGGTAATGTTACATATAGATTTCATACTTCTGATCTAATACAGGTAGGAACTAGAAAATGGAAATATATGCCCGTAATATAGTGATAGTCTAGTATAAACAACCTGGCTTAATAGCGTTCAAAAAATGTGACACACAATACCATCCTAAACCTCATTTTACATTTTTCAAAGTAACCCTTCTGTTCGATATTAACTGGGCCTCTCTTGGACCTCTGGTCGCTTAGAAGGATAAGCAACAGAAGGTAGGAAATATTAGGCCACTTTTGGGTCTTTGTAGGACTAAGCATAGAAATGAATGGTTAGTAATATAGGTACAGAATTACCTGTGTTATTAACTCTTCACTATTGAGACACTGTATCTGCGTTTACAGATGTGTTTACACGAAACAGATAGTGAAGGAACTATAGGTGATATACTAGTAGTATATGCCAACATTTATAGTTTCAGAGGGGTAGTTATTACCAAACAGACCATATGCAGTGGGGGAGGAGAGGGTTGGCTTGAAAATATTCTATGGCTAATAAGAAGGGGTTCAGTACTATGCTATGGAGACCCCTCCCATATGAGAAGAGTATGTATAATTAAAAACAAAAAATAAACAGAGCATACGATATTAGGATAGGCACTTGCATCAACCCATATGTGTCAAAAATGCTGATATGGTCATAGCTGGTTAGGGAGTCTTTTGTAAAAGCAATATCATGTATGGCATTTAGACACAATGAAGTAAATCAACTATAAAGATTAAAGGAGCTCTCATGTAGAGTAAGATTCTGTCTAATCCATAGCTCTATATGACACGCAAGGGGTAGCAAAGGACTGTACAATAGTAGTGGTGCTGAAAAAGAAATTAAAGCAAATAGAGACAGATCTACAGCAAATATCTAACATTATATACGTCCTCTTATTAATTACCCGATAACCACTGATGAACTGTTTGCCCATATACATGTAGGGAAAAGTATTACTTACAAATAAACAGCCTAGGTGAAAACCTATATAACAAAGAAGCAGTTATATTTCCCCCCAAGATCCTTCTCAAGCTGGAGTAACATAAGTCCGGGAGGGAGTGCAGAGAAAACAGAAAACAAAAATACCCCCATATGAAGCTGTGAGAGGCTCAAACATTACCGAAAACTCCCAAACGTATAGAACAAGGAACACGCTAAACAGGGACATATAGTAGTATAGTCGCTATGTATAATATAGTATAGTATTCGCATTAGGCTACATATGTCCCAGGCTCATCTTACTAAGTCCAAGTGTTCTCACCCGACTCCGATCTTAAAGCAACAGGCTGTGGGAATGGTAAGCTTGTCCTCAGTTTCTGGACGGCAAGGCTGCAGTACTGAAATTGCGATGGTGACTATGTCCCGTCTAGCGCACCCCTCGTGCACCACCTCTATGGCTGCCTTCCAGGCAAACACATGCTCGATTGATACCGGCTCCCTGTAGGGAATTTGCGCAAGGAGCTGTCCTCCCGGATCTCCAAAGTTAGCGCTTACGGCAAAGGGTGATTTAACAGTGGGGGGTCCTCTATCAGCTTTGAACTTGCCGCTTTGCAAAGTGACCGGCTCCACAACTCCGGTTATATGGGTAAATCTGAGCAGTGTGGCAGCACTGGACCGTGCGGGTGGTGAGTGGCAGGTCAGCTCAGACATCCGACGTCGGCCGGGTAAGTGAGCCCCCAGTATGGTCAGGTAGTCTGTGGACCTAACGTAGGTAGGTGAGTTCAGGGCGCCCACAAGTATGCTGCTTGGTGTCATAGGAGACATGGAGGGTAGGCTGGCGCCATCTTGTAAGACATGTGGAGCCGCAAGCCTTGCAGACCAATGTACTAGCAGTGTATGTATCTCGGATAAACCATCCTTTAGCAAGCCGCAAAGTTTATCTTCAAATGCTTCAGTAAGCATTGTTAGGTGGCAAGGGCTACGGATCAGCTTACTCAAAGGTCTCTTCTTGTAGAGAAGGGGAGCGTGCTATTTATAGTCCACTGGTTTGGATTGTTGAAAAGTGGGGCCAGCGTTAAATATCTGGCTTAGTAACCCAGAATCAAGAACTCCTGGGGGGGTTAATAATTCGGGCAGCCCCAACAGCAGAGAGGATCAGGCATTCGGTGTGGGCCTCGTGGCTGCCTCCGTGTAGTTGAGCTGAAGAACATAGGCAGGTCTGGTTTGATGTTATGAACCCCTAGACTTCTCTAGAGTTTCTCTAGTCTGGACACCTTGGAACAGTAGGGAATACTGTGTTAGATTCAGTAAAAACACCTTTTGTAATCAAATATAGTCCAAAAGCTCTCCACAGACACGTCTTGTCGCAGCAGCTACAGGCTCCGCCCCCCCCCCAGTGCCCGTTTTTTAATAATCCTATTAAAAACAGGGGCACTTTCATTTATCAAACCTTACATTTCACTGGTTTTGTAAAAATTTTCTTCATGAAAGCCGCTCCAGTGCTTCCCTCGCCCGTCGCAAGCCTCTTCATACATCAGAAATGACGATCCCGCCCTCCTCCAATCACGGCATTGTTTTAGGCAATGATTCCCCCTGGGGGGAAGCCATGATTTGAGGTTGCCGGAGTCATTATCGCTGACGTATGAAGAGGCTTGCGACGGGCTGGGGAAGCGCTGGGGCGGCTTTCAAGAAGAAAAGGTAAATATTTTAACAAAACCAGGGAAATGTAAAGTTTGATGAATGAAAGTGCCCTTTTTTAATAGGATTTTTAAAAACCGGCACTCATTCTGCAAACTTTACATTCACTTTAAGAAAATGTGGAGTACTAGAAAACTTAGTTCAATCCAGAGTTTTAATTATACTAATAAAATTCATGTTTCATTAATTTCAACAATAATTTAACAACCCAACATTGCTATATATAGTCACAAATTAAATATAATTCAGTACAATATTTTCATAGTCAATGCCTTAGAAAATATATCAGGAATGTTTTGTCAATGTACTTGTCATTTATGAAAGACGTGACCTTTAATAGACTAAAAAAAAGTGCATATCATTTACGTAGGGAAGGTTGTAAATTCTTACAGCAATTATCAAGCTACGGGAATAAACCCTGAATTCCTGAGTTCCTCATTAAGTGATCATTTAGTGCTGTTTAATTAGATAAGGAGAATATATATCTTGCTGTGTTGTTGGTTCAAATAATGTATATTTTGCTTAAAGCCAAGTTGCTTTTTCAGATGGGAATTTTGCAAAATAAACTCAAGTTTTTTTTTGTTTGCTTTGTTTTGCTAATGAGTGTGCAAATAAAGAGCTAGATTACAAGTTAGGCGCAAATTTCGCTTACACACGAGCACAATATTTGTGCTTAACTAGGCAATACCAGAGCATGTAAAAGTATTTTTAGACATATATACAAATATAAACACATAAATACATATGTAGACATATAAAAAGAAGGTTATCTTCTAAGTGCTTTGAAGCCCTTTAAAGTTTAGTAGATAAAAACATGTACAATCATAATTGTACCAAAATACCATCAGATATATGCATTTAAGAATAAATAGAACATATTCTGCTATGTGAAGAACATTGGAATAAGAAATATTCATATTTACATGTCGAGTTAGCGCACTTGAGAATATGCAATCAGGTTTGCACACTAGTAGTGAGGGTTTTTTCCACTTTTTTGCTCCTTTGCCTTCTATGGGGGAATACGATAAAGCGATCGTGATATTCAAAGTTCGGCTTTTTTCGCACTTTGGGTTAGCATGTAAGCAAAAACTTTTTACTTTCAACTTGTAATACGAGCGTAGCCTAATTTGCACAAAAAGCTTACTTGTAGAGGAGTTAGTGCGTGAGCGGGAGCACTAAATACAACTCCACTTGTAATCTGACCATTAATGTGTACGTTTTTTATATTTATTTTTATGAAATTGGAATCACTAACAATAAAAAAGGGGTTTTTCAAAAATAAACTATTCAGTTAAATATCAATAGTAGGCCCATTATACATATGTTTATATAGATTTACAGTGGATAGATGATAGATAGATAGATAGATAGATAGATAGTTAGATAGAAAGATAGATAGATAGATAGATAGATAGATAGATAGATAGATAGATAGATAGAAAGAAAGAAAGATAGATAGATACATGATAGATGATAGATAGAGAGATAGATAGATAGATAGATAGATAGATAGATAGATAGATAGATAGAGAACATGTTTTGTAGCATGGAATTATAGTGACATGATTTTATAATCAATTTGCATGTTTCTAGTTTTATTAATTTTGAATAAAACATTTCAAGAAAGGGAAGTATGGATGTTACTTTACACTAGCAATAAGTGCTTATAATGACATTATCAGTTTATATTGAGAAATCTGTCATAAATTAAAAGAGATTAAACCTGCAAGCATATTAGAAATTCAAGCTTTCTTTATTATGCTTTAGTAGGCAAGACTGCTATGTTAAAGGCTCACAATTTTATTATTTGCCTGGCTTTCAAATGGACTTAGTATTTAAGATGCTCTGGGCTAATCATTTATGCCAGTTCATGACTGTTTGCCAAAGTGTTAGAAGATCAGATGAAAACAGTATTTTAAGATTTAGCCTAAGGTGCAGGCCGATGGATTATGACAGAAAACTTGCGTTTCTTGGGGTACTTCAGAGGCCACAGGGGATATTTTCTTCTATCTGGTGATCAAAAACTTCTGTCCTATATGTGAAATTGGTGAGCATGACATGTCTATGTCTTGTCCTTTCCCCTCTCTAAGCCAGAGGGTCTTCAACTTTTCTCCTCTGCTGTTTGTATTTTTGTCTTTGGCATAAGCAATTGAACTGACAGGCAGCAAACTGCCATATCCTATTCTTTCTTTGCTTACATAAAAGGCTTACCACCTTCAAGGCTATCTGTCATAATGGTATAATCTTGGTGGGTATTTTCAGATGTGCACTTTGCTTCCTTTCTTGTAGAAATGCAAAAGTAGAGCACACATACAGCAAGAGTAGCTCCACACATACTAGCATGTTGGTTTAACATATGAATAGCAGTTGTACCTATGCAAATACTTTATTGATGCATACGTTAAAAAGGCAGAGACTTAAGGGTCAATCATCAAACAAAGCATTCTGTCACCTTTTAAGTAAAATACTGCCCTTGAACAGACTCTCCCTTTGGGATGGTCAGCCCTGATTATGGGTATACAGATAAGTAGGTACAAATGTTATATAGAGAAAGAGGAATAGAAGTAAGTGGGTATAAGAAGGCAACATTATAATGAGCATCAAAAGTCTTCAAGCCTTTATAGTTTACAAAACATTTATTTTTTCAAGAAATGATTTGTACATATCAAACAATAAAACGTTTATCTTATTTGAAGTGTAGAAACAATGCTTAAACACATAATTCTTAAAGGGCATACAAATATGATAAGATTATTATATTATACTGTACATAGTTTATAGAGCTGTAAAGCAAAATGGTGCATCAAGAGTTTGAAACTGAAGCTGAGAGGACTGGAGCTTTGTTATACTACTAAGATAGTGAAATCTATAAGGGACTGAGTAGTGTTGCTTGACAATAATAATTCGAGGCCAGACATAAAATAATAATTATGTTATATAGAACAGTGTTTCTCTAACATTGTCTAGCAATTACCCATAAGGGCATATATTTTTTTATTAGTGTCTTAATTGCAAAATGTAAATATTATCAGGTTAAATTATCAAAATACGATTTATTATCCATACTATAATCATGTTTGTAACGTGTCCTTTGCCGTTGGCAGTTGCGCACGCATCCTCAAAGGAATATTGGCAGCGCGAGGCAGCCAACAGAATGTACTAGCGAAGCTGCATCCAGGTGGATTCCGAAAATGGCAGGGTGGTGAAATCTTTCCCCACACTGCCATTTTCGGAATTCACCGGGATGCAGCGAAGGCAAACGGAGCATTACAAAAAAAAATAATCGCCCGCAATAAGTATTAAAAAAAAAAACCTAACCGTCTGCAATAAGTAATAAAAGAAAAAAACTAACCGCCTGCAATAAGTATTTAAAAAAAAAAAAACGCCCATACGAACTATTAAGAAAAAAATAAACTAACCGCCCGCAAAAAGTATTAAGAAACATTATTAACCCCTAAATCCGCCAACCACAACATCACAAACTACCTAATACATCTATTAACCTCTAATCCCGCCAACCCCCCACAACGCATTAAACCTAATTTACCTATTAACTCCTAAACCGCCAAACCCCAAAACTCAAAAAACGAATTTAATGGGGCCAATTTATCAAGCTCTGAATGGAGCTTGTGGGCCCGTGTTTCTAGCGAGTCTTCAGACTCCCCAGAAACAGCAGTTATGAAGCAGCGGTCTAAAGACCGCTGTTCCATAACCCTGTCCGCATGCTCTGAGCAGGCGGACAGGAATCGCCGGAATTCAACCCGATTGAGTATGATCGGGTTGATAGACACCTTCCTGCTGGCGGCCCATTGGCCGTGAGTCTGCAGGGGGCAGCGTTGCACCAGCAGCTCTTGTGAGCTGCTGGTGCAATGCTGAATACGGAGAGCGTATTGCTCTCCGCATTCAGCAAGGTCTTGCGGACCTGATCCGCATTGTCGGATCAGGTCCGCAAGACTTTTGATAAATTGGCCCCAATGACCAAGTCCCCTAATCTAACACTCCCTAAATTAACCCATTAATTACATTAGAAAAAAATACATTACAATTAAATTAAAAAATAAAAAAATACATTATGTTAATCTAAAATTACAGAAAATAAAAAAAGGCTAACATTACAAAAAATATTTTTTTCTGTATTTTTACTTTTTTATTTTTTTTAGCTTGGGGGTTATATTTTTAACACATAGACTGCCCTCTGGGCAGGCTTATCAACTAGTACTATATAACTATAATTTATTTTTATTTTAATCAATTTGATTAAAAAAAAAAAAAAACTGTTTACTGAATGTAAATGCAGCAAAACTTTGGGAAAAAAAAGAAAACAAAACAACTTTCCCTGAAAACACAAAAAAACATGAATTGAGTTCTTCAGTATGATGCCACTTACATTAGAAAAAAACTTACAATAAAGGAAGTAATAATGTTACTGCATTTCATCAAATGCATAGCTCATCAGGATCATTTAATTGTGGCACACTTGGGTATAGAACACTTTATTTGGCATGTATCCTCATTGCATATTTTCCTTTTGATATTGCACTGTGGCCATATCTGGCTGGCACACACTTCAAGGACGATGAAGTTGAAGTTTTCACAGTGATATATACTAAACTTGGCACCTTCCATGTAAAACACCTTATATCAGTTTTTCTCACATACTGGCCAGACCCCTAGGGATTTACCTACCTGAGTACAGGTGAGCCAATCACAGTGAGTGAGCAGCTGGTCAGCCTGGGCAGGGAAATATAATCTAGTCTTTTGACTCCGGTTAACTGTTTCACAAAAAAAAAAAAGTGTCACAAACGCATAAAAAATCCATTGAAAACTAAAGTTACACTAATAAAAACATTATCTAATAAAAAAATATTTACATAATTGCACAAAAAACTTATAAGGGCTCAAATATATGAGGTATCTGGTGTCTATATATATATATATATATATATATATATACATATGAGCACTGTTCCAATCAGCCAATAGAATGCAAGCTCAATCCTATTGGCTGATCCAATCAGCCAATAGGATTTTTCCTACCTTAATTCCGATTGGCTGATAGAATCCTATCAGCCAATCGGAATTTAAGAGACGCCATCTTGGATGACATCATTTAAAGGAATCTTCATTCAGTGTTAGGACGTCGTTTGAAGAGGATGGCTCCGCGTCGGCTCGCTTGAAGATGTACTCGCTCCGCTCCGGATGGATGAAGATAGAAAATGCCGCCTGGATGAAGACTTCTGCCACTTGGAGGACCTCTTCTGCCCGGATCGGATGAAGACTTCTGCCCCTCTGGAGGTCCACTGGTGCCTGGCTGGGTGAAGACGGCTCAAGGTAGGGAGATCTTCAGGGGTCAGTGTTAGGTTTTTTTTAAGGGGGGATTGGGTGGGTTTTAGAGTAGAGTTGGGTGTGTGGGTGGTGGGTTTTAATGTTGGGGGGGTATTGTATTTTTTTTTACAGGTGAAAGAGCTGATTACTTTGGGGCAATGCCCCGCAAAAGGCCCTTTTAAGGGCTATTTCTAATTTAGTATAGGGTAGGGAATTTTATTATTTTGGGGGGCTTTTTTATTTTATTATGGGAATTAGATTAGGTGTAATTAGTTTAAAATTCTTGTAATTCTTTTTTTTTTCTGTAATTTAGTGTTTGTTTTTTTCCGTAATTTAGTTTATTGAATTTAATTGTAATTAATTGTAGGTAGTTTAGGTAATTTCTTTAATGATAGTGTAGTGTTAGGTGTAATTGTAACTTAGGTTGGGATTTATTTTAAAGGTATATTTGTATTTATTTTAACTAGGTAGTTATTAAATAGTTAATAACTATTTAATAACTATTGTACCTAGTTAAAATAAATACAAAGTTGCCTGTAAAATAAATATAAACCCTAAGCTAGCTACAATGTAACTATTAGTTAAATTGTAGCTAGCTTAGGGTTTATTTTATAGGTAAGTATTTAGTTTTAAATAGGATTCATTTATTTAATTGTAGTAATTTTATTTAGATTATTTAAAATTATATTTAAGTTAGGGGGTGTTAGGGTTAGGGTTAGACTTAGGTTTAGGGGTTAATAAATTTATAATAGTGGCGGCGACGTTGGCGGCGGCAGATTAGGGGTTAATACATTTAATATAGTTGCAGCGACATTGGGGGGGGCAGATTAGGGGTTAATAAATATAATGTAGGTGTCGGCGATGTTAGGGGCAGCAGATTAGGGGTTCATAAGTAAAATGTAGGTGGCGGCGGTGTCCGGAGGGGCAGATTAAGGGTTAATAATATAATGCAGGTGTCAGCGATGTCGGGCGTGGCAGATTAGGTGTTAATAAGTGTAAGATTAGGGGTGTTTAGACTCGGGGTTCATGTTAGAGTGTTAGGTGCAGACATAAAATTAATTTCCCCAAAGGAAATAATGGGGCTGCGTTAGGAGCTGAACACTGCTTTTTTGCAGGTGTTAGGTTTTTTTTCAGCCAGCTCAGCCCCAGTCGTGCACGAACATGTTTAGCCATCTTATCGCTGACTTAAGCAACGCTGGTATTGAGGTGAGATGTGGAGCTAAATTCTGCTCTACGCTCACCTTTTTGCGGCTAAGGCCGGGTTTAAAAAAACCTGTAATACCAGCGTTGTCTTAAGGGAGTGGTGGGAAAAAAAGGCTCGTTAGCACCGCACCCCTGTTACCACACAACTCGTAATCTCGGCGACTGAGAAGGAAAAAAAGAAAACAAGGAGAGCTCCTACTATCCTATAAAACTACATTTCCTACTTACAAGTGAGGGGGAGAGGGGAAAAAAAAAAAATAAGCACCTTCCATAAACAAAAACATCTTAATATCAACATTAAAGGGACACTGAACCTAAAATTTTTTCTTTCGTGATTCAGATAGAGCATGCAATTTTAAGCAACTTTCTAATTTACTCCAATTATCAAATGTTCTTCATTCTCTTGGTATGTTTATTTGAAAAGCAAGAATGTAAGTTTAGATGTCGGACCATTTTTGGTGAACAACCTGGGTTGTGCTTGCTGATTGGACAACATCAATAAACAAGTGCTATCCATGGTACTGAACCAAAAAATTGCTGGCTCCTTAGCTTAGATGCCTTCTTTTTCAAATAATGATAGCAAGAGAACGAAGAAAAATTGATAATAGGAGTAAATTAGAAAGTTGCTTAAAATTGCATGCTCTATCTGAATCATGAAAGAAAAAATTTGGGTTCAGTGTCCCTTTAATGTGATTCATTGTTTTTTATTGTTATTTTAACTCACTTGTGCCAAAATATTAATTCCATAATCAACTAACTATCTGGTTAACCTGCATGACAAACTGTACCTAAAATTTTTATGTGCGTCTCAAAAAAAAAAAAAGGGGGGATGGAGAAGGAAAGGGGTACATTCTATATATGAAGCATATGAAGCATCTCAATACCATCATTAATATAGTATTATCCAACCTTATACCTTGTGATTATTATATCACAACAATATTATAATGCACAGTTATTACACATAAATACTATTTTTCCTTAAAAAAAATAAAAATATAAAAAAACAATTTAAATCCTACCTCCACTACTGTGATTCTTGTTACTATGTTGACTCAATTGTGACAGAGTATTAATTCCATAAATAGCTAAATTCTTATACGTTCTATTTCGCATACAGATAAATCATATTAAATTGTGCCAAAGAAATTTTAAAGTGTATATCTCGCTAATAGATTCTATTGCCACGTGCAAAAACAAAGTAGTTCCAAATTTAAATTCTATAGTGTCTGTGATACAACAATAATAATAGCCAACCTATTACCTCTGAACTTAAGCTACTCTTAAATACTAATACATTAAAAAAAAAAAAAAAACCCTTAATAAATCCTACCTCCACTACTGTGATTCTTATTACTATATTAACTCAATTGTGACAGAATATTAATTCCATAAATAGCTAAATTCTTATACATTCTATTTAACATGTAGATGGATAGTATTAAGCTGTGCCAAAAATTTTAAAGTGCATATCTCACTAATAGTTTCTTTCTAATGCCACCTGCAAAAACAAAGTAGTTCCAAACTTAAATTCTGTGGTATCTATGATACAACAATAATATTTCACACAGCATAATATCCCACCTATTACCCCTAAACTTGAGCTTCAAGTAATTACTAATACATATAAAAAAAAAAAAAACTCCCTAAAAAAAAAAAAAATAAGAATTGGGAGCATCTTGTTTGATAGAGTTACACTTCTATCTATTTCTCTAGAAAAATGTGAGCCTGTTCAGGTGACTCAAAAACAAAAAAGTAATCTCCTGATTTGATTTTCAGCTTTGCAGGGTATAACAGCGAAAAGAATCTGCCCTCTTTCACCTAATCTGTACAGATTTTTGAGAAAAGACTTCTTTTTGTTGATGTTTCAAATGAAAAGTCCTGGAAAAGCAGAATTTTGGATTCCTTAAAATACAGTTGCTGGTTTTTCCTATATGATCTTAATATCTCCATCTTGGCTCAATAGTTCAGATACTTAATAATCACTGGACGTGGCCTGTTGTCTTTGGAGATGGATGGATCTTTCTCTCTTCCTAGTCTGTGGGCCCTTTCCACAATAAATAATTCTCTTTTCCCTTCCAGGTTTAATATTTGAGGCAAGGTTTCTTCAGCAAATTGTATTAAATATTCTTGTTATACATCCTCTTATAGGCCAATCACCCTTTAATTGTTGTGTCTGCTCCTATTTTCTATCTCCTCCATTCTATTGACAAGCAATGCATTTGATTTTATTGCAGATTCCAGCTTGGGTTCCCAGACTGCCTGAGTATCTTCAGAGTCTGACAATCTTAGCTCCAAAGCTGTCAGCCTTGTATTCTGATTTTTCAACTCTTCAATTACTGTGGTCAGCCTTTGGTTAATTTCCTCAATTTTAGGTAAAATTAAGGCACAAACTTGGGAGTCTATAAGATTTGCTTCACTACTCTCCTCCAATTTTCCCCCTGCTGTCCCATCTTCAGCTGGATTTCCAGCCAAGCTAGTATTTTTAGTGTTTTTCTTATCGCTAGATTTAATCTTTGGAGACATTTTCTGGGGCCTTAGATATTTATCCATTAGGTTTTTAACCCTTCCCTTTTATTATGAGGCCTTCTTGTTCTCTTGTGTTGCAACTTTAATACGACCACATAAAGTAAGGGGAAACAAATTGTGAGGGATGGCTCGTTAATGGCTTAGTTGCCTTGAATATTTTCTTTTCTTTTGATGCAAAAACTGCTCTTTGTAAACATGTATTTGGAGATAATTGTTTGAAATGGCACATTTCTTATAAGTTCTGTCTCTGAATTGCCTGAAAGACAAGTGCCGTATGTCAAAAGAGAAAGGGGATGGTATATGCTTAACTTAATTTGCTTTCATAGCACTCCTCTCTTGGCTGTGGCTATTTACTTTAAGTTCAGGTAAATTGAAAGCAGAAAAGTAAGAAAAACATGAAGAAGAACAACAAGGGAGGTCTTCACAGCCTTTATACTTGCTGATAAGTGCCCCAAATTCGGATAGTGGGTTTAACTTGCTCCCTCCAACTCCCTCCTCCTTCTACTATCTCTTCTTTCTTACTGGCTGAAGCACTAAGTACATTTAGGTAACGTTAAATGTTTGCTTACTTGTGCCTTCTAGTCAGCCTTCCTGGGGGTCCTGGTCAAAAAATGGCTCCTGGTAACTTGAGCCTTTCCTCCTTTCACAGGAGATTCTTCTGCCTCTGTTCCCACAGAGACTATGAAGCCTGTGTGTGATGTGGCCACTGCACTTTAGCCACCCACAACACCGTCCGCCTCTTTACTGCTGTCCTGCAGACTGACAGCCAATGACGGTGGTTCTTCTGGCATTCTCCATGCCGGTGTCAGGTGAGGCTCTCTGAGACCGCGCGTAGTAACTGCGGTGCTTCTCACCGATCTCCACCTCTACTGCAAGACGTGCGCTTCCGCACTGACGTCACCATATACCACGGACGGCTCTCTCTCCCCTCCCTCATCACCTCCTCTCATGCTAGATGGCAGGACTTCTTTCGTGCAGCACCTACCCTTTGGAACACTCTCCCTCATGCTGTCAGACTGTTCAGAGAAGCCTACCACCCAACTCAATAATATTTCTCTTACCTAACAACATTTCCCTCATCTAACTCTGCATTAACATCTTTCTCAATCTTGCAGTCCTCAACTCCTGTTTCTCAACCTCCTACCTTTCTAGATTGTAAGTTCCCACGGGAATAAGGCCCCTTAATTCCTCCTGTATGTGTTAGTAAATTTTGTCCTGTCTCTTAGAAGCTTTAGATTATTGTTTTATTTAAATAAACTGTCTCCATGGACAGGGCTGTGGAATATGATGGCGCTTCACAAATAAAGTATAATAATAATAAATAATGGTCACAATATTCTAACTTCAGCTTTTTGCGTGCATTGGGTTAGCACACAAGCAAAAAAAAAATCTTTCAAATTGTAATGCGAGCGCTACCCAACGTTCACAAAAATCTTACTTCTAGTGGAGTTAGCGTGCGAGTGGTAGCGATAAATACTGCCCAGAGTAGTATAATAAAAATGTTGATGATGCACCTATGAGTAAGGCCAAATTTGCCGAAATGCATCAGATGTTTCCTACCAGTAAATTTAGATTTTAATGTGATCAAATAAAGATCAGCTTGTAATCTCATTTGGAGTGAAAATGTCAATAAAGTTTAAAAGCTCCAGGTTCACCTATGGGTATATCTACCACGGGTTAAAAAACAAAAATATAGAAAACCTTAGAGTATCCTAATTGAAATAAAACAGAATACAGATAGATAGTTTTATTTGTATCAATTAAGAAAATGAAAAGTGAGTGAACAGAAGAAAAATCTAAATTAAATCAATATATAGTGTTACCACCCTTTGGCTTCTAAACAGCATTCATTCTTCTAAGTTCACTTGCACATAGTAAGGGATTTTAGGCAGCCTCAGTTGCTTCTGTCTCCTCATGTAATCCCAGACAGACTTGATGATGTTGAAATATGTGCTCTGTGGGGGGCACTTACACAACTCCTTGTTCTTCTTTACACTGAAGATAGTTCTTAATGACTTTGCTGTATGATATGTTTGTGGTCAAACTTATTTGTGGTTTGTTATTAGATAGTGTTATTATGAGTGTCGTACTTTAATGTATTTTTAATGTGTTTTGTTCAACTTTTTATTCAAGCGTAACCAGAGCTGTGAGCTATTCCTAAACTCAATAGATTCAATTACACTCGAGCAAAAGTATTTATTTTTAACTTGTAATACTTGCATAGCTCAAGCGCAAAGACCCAAATAAAATATTCCTTTTTGCTTGAGCAACTGTTAGCGCTCTACTCCTAAACTTGCCCTCAGTTAGAGAAAGAGCCAAAAAAGACACAGCCAATAGATTGTGATAAAGGCCTACATTAGACATTAATTTGTCAGTATCCAGTTGCTTTTCTGTAAAAAAAAGATTAGGTTCTGACAGGATTCTGATGTTTTTCAATGAAAATGGTAGGTTCTGAAAAGATTCAAATATTTTTATGTAAAACCGCATTGGATTCAGCAGTGTCTGAATGTGTTTGTGCATAAAACACTTGTATTACTGTATTATATCCAAATTAAATATGAATCTGGCATGACCATACTGTAGGTTCTGGCAGGACCCAGATGTTTTTAAACCCTGCAGTATCTGGATTTGTTTCTGTGGAAAATACTAGGATCAGGCAGGATCAGGTTGTTTTTCATAAAAAATAGGTTCTGGCAGGATCCAGATGTTATTTATATAAAAATGTTTTGAATCCAGTAATGTCTAGATGTTTTTGTGTAAAAACACTTGGATCTTTGTGTCTGTCTAAATTATTAATATATCTGGTAGGATCCAGCTACTTTTATGTAAAACAACAATCCAGATTTTGTGTGTGTAAAGCTTTATTAGATTTAGATACATGTATGTGGTAAAGACTTGGATATGTTTGTGACTGACTAAAATATACCGGGATCTGGATCTTTTCTTTGAAAAAAAACTTGTGTCTTTGTGCATTTGTGTAAATTATACATGAATTTAGAAGGATTTAGCAGTTTTTACATAACCAAGTTAGATTTTGCAGTATCCATGTTTATTTGTAGAGGTGTGCACGGGTGAAACATTTTGGTTCAGCTGAATCTTTTGCCAGCAATATTCAAAAAAATATGTTTTTAAAATATTTGTTCCCAGTGCTATTCGATACTCATCTTGTTTTAAACTAAATGAATACAGAGCATTAGTGGAAGAAATTATATTTGCTTACATAAAAGTGATGTAAATTTTGCTTTGCTACAGGTGAAAACATTTACCTGTAGCATAAAATACTTACCTTGGCTTGAGATCTGCGCTAATCCCGATCCTTCTTCACAGACCCGTGGACACAAGTTAATAGGAGGCTTAGTGCAGAGAAACCCAGGGCCTACACTAAAGGACCTTCTCCCTGGGAGCAGCCACAGTAAGCCTCCTATTAGCATGGCCAGGGGTCAGTGAAGATGAAGGGGCCTATTTATTATGGTGAGAGCGGACATGATCCGATATTGCGAATCATGTCCACTGCACATCGATAAATGCCAATAGCATACGCTGTGGGCATTTATCATTGCACCAGCAGTTCTGGTGAACTGCTGGTGCAACGTAATCCCCTGCAGATTTGCGGCCAATCAGCTACTAGCAGGGGGTGTCAATCAACCCGATCATATTTGATAGGGTTGATTTCTGTCGATTTCTGTCCACGGCCTCAGAGCAGGAGGACAGGTTATGGAGCAGCGGTCTTTAGACTGCTGCTTCATAACTTCTGTTTCCAGCGAGCCTTCAGAGCTTGATAAATATGTCCCAAAGACGGGATTAGTGTGGCTTTCCATTGCACTTAAGGTATTTTAACCATTTAAGGAAATGAATGAAAACTGACAAATTCGTTATTATTCATTAATTATTTTTTATTTAATTTTCATGCTGCATTCACTCCGATATTTGCTTAGTCTAAACAAGATGAATATCCATGTTTTGTGCTAATGAATGTGCAATAGCAACGAAACAAATACACGTCTATTTATTTGTATAAAACAAAAATAAATACATCTGGCAAGATGTGACTTTTACCTATACCCTGCTTTGTGTGTAATTATAAAAATGGTGCTATGTGTGTATGGAGAGAGTTTAATAAATTCAGGGGTGAATCTGAAACTGGAACAATGAGGTACATAGGGTGGGTGTCATCTGCAACTGTGTTGCTGTAAAATGTTATAGGTTAAATTGAAGTCAATACTTTCACTATCCATCAGTCCACATACATTGCCAGCCATGCTTTATGTATGCGCTTCCTGTTAAAATAAATAAAATAATAATAAGACCAATAAACAGCATTAAGAGTGATGAGCTACTCACTCTAATACTAATGAGGGGGCGCTAAACCTCAATATAATAGAAATGAAGCTTGTACCATGGAAAATACCTGGGTCCTATGCAGTACTAATTCACATCAAAATAGATAGCAATAGATTGTTAGTCAAATCCTAGCTTCATATAACACCAATTCTAAATTTGTAGAACACAGTGACCAAATACGTTTTAATTTTGAGACATTATCTATACGTTTAAAACTTGGTTCCATCACTGTGATGATGTAGTATACACATAGTTCCAGTTGGGAGCGAATGCAATGTTAAAATATATTAAGAAATACTGATATCGTTCTAACATTAAAGTGGATGTCAATTTTTAAGCTATTCATCATAAATATAGATTCTTAATAACTCTATTATTGATACCGCGTTATGATTATTTTAAAATTTTCAAAATATAACATGATATTATAATTTTCTACTTAGCTCCGTTTTCAGTCAGAGCTCCTCCCATCCATTACTTCCCTTCTTTTCTTAGCATAACGTATAGAGCGGTCCCACCCGCTCTATGGCGTATAAGCAAAGCGCGTTCACGATCACTCGTTTTTGTGCGCATGCGTGTCCAATGTACTGCCGAATATGCGCATGCATCTATACTTTACTTCTGAAATTGCGCATGCGTTCAAAAACAACGTTGTACTCGCGATCGTGACTGGGAATTTCATAGTGCATGCATCCCGAGTGCTAATCTTCTCAAAACAACATAGCATGCTTACAGGGTGTATGCGCAGCGCTTCGAAATCCAACTGAAGTTTTTTTATGCATGCGCATAGAAAAGACGCATGCACATAAATTAAGAGTGACGTTTTGAAAAGGGGGCTGGACGCCACAGGGTATGACATATTATTTGTTTAGTCAAGTGTCAATCAAAGTAATAAACGAGGTACAAAATGGCGGGCAGAGGGATAGAGCGAGACGAACAAGTAAGTAAATACAATGTTAACACATTAACTATGTTAATTTTGTTACAATATAAATGTATCCCCTTTTTATGGTACTAAGTATTAGTATTTGCAATGGAGGAGAGGTTTAGGTTTTAGGAGGTTACAGCTGAACGCTATGCACACTGGTCTTAGAAATAAATAAAATATTCAACCATCTACTTCCCTCCCTCAGTCCGCTGTCTCATCTCTCCATCCCCCGGCAAACAGTCAGCCTGCAGCCGGCATGGCCTCCTTTAGCTTCAACACTCACCGCCTGGAGCTGCTGGCTGCCTACCAGGATGTTATTCAAGAAGACAACCCCAAAGACTGGGCATTGTATACATATGAGGATGGCACAGATAATTTGTCATTGGCGGCGTCAGGAGGAGGTGGGTTACCTGACCTTGCCAGTCATTTTGAGAACCAGAAGGTGATGTATGGTTTCTGCAGTGTGAAGGAGCCTCACGCAATGCTAGCCCGATATGTACTTATCAATTGGGTTGGGGAAGATGTCCCAGATGCCAGAAAATGTGCTTGTGCCAGTCACGTTGCTCAGGCTGCTGACTTTTTCCAGGGTGTGGATGTCATAGTGAATGCCAGCAGTGTGGAAGACATTGATCCTATGGCCATCGGTCAACGCCTCTCCAATGGCTCTGGATGACTGTCTAGCCCTGTTATGCAGAGACTGCAGCTTAAAAAGGATGGGGAAACTGGCACCAATTACCAGAAGACAAATGCAGCCATAGAAATGAAACGCCTCAACAGAGAACAGTTCTGGGAGCAAGCCAAGAGGGAAGAGGAGGAAAGGAAGCAGGAAGAGCGACAGAAAGCTTTGGAAGAGAGACTTCGCTTTGAGCAGGAGCGCATGGAGCAAGAGCGCAAAGAGCAGGAGGAACGCGAGAAACGCTATCAGGAAAGAGAGCAGCAGATAGAAGAGCACAGGAAGAAGCTTCTAGATGAAGAGGCTGAAGAGGCAAAAAAAAGGTTACAGAGCAACTCAATATTTAACTGTTTGTTTATACCCTGCCAGATGGAACAGAAAGATGACGACGAGGTGGCAGACCAAAAAAGAACAGAAAGTGAAGTGGAGGAGGCTGCAGCCATTATTGCTCAGCGCACAGAGAACCCACGAGAATTCTTCAGACAAGTAGAAAGAGCCACTACAGATTCCGTCTCTACACTCCTGACACCTCGGACAGGTGAAGAGAACGATAGAGCCGTAAGAAGTTCCTCTGAAGCTGGTCCTCCTCGATCTTCAGAAACAGAACGCTGTAGTAGCCTGAGTGAAGAATGGAACAAGGCCATGAGTTTAGAGCCAGTCATACAGGATGGTTCTTGGACACCCCAGGGACTTACAGAAGATGTTTTTATGGAAAACAAAGAGGATGATGTGGGGTTCCCTGCAGCCCCTCAGCTAACTGGAAATGAGGAGGAAGCAGTTATGGAATTAGGAGAGGTGGACTTGTTGACAGATATAAATCCTCCTCCAACACAAGAAGCTCCAAGCTTACTTGACCTGTGGCAAAATGATGAGCCGCGGGACTCCAGCTGGGCAGGTGGGAATTTGATATCTTCTCAAGGAGAGAGCCATGCAGAGCAAAACGTATTTGTGGAAACAGAGGCCTGTCCTCCTCCTGTCCCTGAGGATAACCTTCTGAACTTTGAGGAGTTACCACAACCACCTGCTACATTCTGTGACATGGAAGGAGAGGAGGACCCTCAGAGCATTATCCACATTGAAGGGCCACATCAGATGACTCTTAGCTACCAGCATGCATTGCAGGAAGCCTCTTGCCATCAGCCAGAGCTTACAGACTCCCTCATGACCAATGGGGATACATCTCAGAGGGAAGGTACACAGGCAAGTGAAGGATATTTCAGCCAATCACAAGATGAACAAACCACCAGAAATTGACATTACCTGCTGGGACTCAGACCCCGTAATGGAAGAAGAGGAGGAAGAGGAAGGAGGGTTCAGAGAAAGCTCTTAATTCTGTGTAGTAATCAACTTGCAAAACACATGTACTAAATACGTGACAAAGAAAAAAAAATCATGTGACACAATCGTGTAACAGCAAAGTATTGTAGTAATGGCTGAGAGGCTTCTGCCCTTGCCAGTGTGCGCTAGTAAGGTTCTGCCTGCTTCCGCCCAAGTCGTACCATTATCTGATATTATGTGGGATGGGAGTCAGGATGTATCTTACTTTCCTGCCTTCCACTTGTTCTTTTCTATATATTCTCATGGGCCAGTTTTAGTTGTGCTGGCCCCTCTCTGCTGTTTGACAGAATTTCTATAATTGCTGTTACCCACTCTAGGTTGAGCAAAACTCATGCTTCAGAGATAGAAGCAAGGACCTAGCGCCTGGTTGGAATCAGTGTTATTTAGCTGGTTTTTTTTGTTTTGTTTTTTCTTGTTTTTGTTTTTTATAATGAGCCTATACCGACTGCCTTTTGCTTTCGGATTAATGAAATGCAGAGAGGTTTTCTTGTTGTAGTTTTATCTTTGTAACAGGTTCCTGCAGCTTTTTGAGGAAACAATATAAAAACATATGGCAATAATTACCCCAACCACCCATGCTTAACCCTCCAGATAAAGGGGCATAATTTTCACTGTAGCATCCCTCCTATAATTATTCATTTTAATTGATTATTCTATTTATTCCTTGTATGTGGAGGGAAAAATGCCTTGTTCTTGGATCACATGCTCCCATATATAGGGTTTGTGAGGAAGGGATGTTGTGTACATACATATTTCTTCTCTTGCCCTGTCCCCTTTTTTCTTACATTCTTCTTAAGCTTTCTTTTTTTTTATTTTCATGTTTTAGTACTGTTATGAAAGCACAACACCTGTACATACTGTGCTTGTGTGTTAATAAAGGAGTCTGGAGCCAAAAAAAAAAAAAAATGTTCAACCAAAATGCACAAATTCCCAGTGTATTGATATTTTTAAGGACTTAGTTTTGGGAGAACTTGAGAAAATCCCTAAAAAGTATGGGGGGCCCCACAATCTAAACTATGAAGAAAGGAAAGCCCTGAATTCTCTGAAATCCAACCAGGATATAGTGATCCGCCAAGCGGATAAGGGAGGGGGAATTGTAATACAAAACTATGATGATTATTTACTGGAGGCAAATAATATCCTTCAAGATAATGTATACTATAGGAAATTGGATGGTGATCCAACTGAAAAATATTTGAGAATTTTGCCTGGGATAGTACAATTTGCCCATACTGAGGGAATTATTTCAAAATATCACAGAATGTAGAATTTTATTACCATCTTCCTAAAATTCATAAGAGTATACAATCCCCCCCCCCCCCAGAAGACATATTATAGCTGGAATAGGGAGCTTAACAGACAACGCCTCCTCCTATGTAGATTTTTTTCTGAAAAAAAATATCTCCAGGGATTGGACTCTTATATTAGGGACTCTGTGGATCTATTGGAGAAATTACAGGATTTATGTTTAGAAGGAACACACATATGGATCACATGTGATGTTCAAGCTCTATACTCTAATAGTCCACATTCTTTAGGAATTAAAGCAATATCTAATTTTTTAGAAAGGGATTGGTATTTACCATATTTACAAAGGGAATTCATTCTCCAACTAATAGCATTTATACTGGAGCATAATTATTTTATGTTCCAGGATGGTTTTAACTTGCAAACCAAGGGAACGGCCATGGGGACCAGATTCGCCCCTAGCTTTGCAAATCTCTTTATGGGATTTTTTGAAGGGAATTATATTTATAATTCTAGCTTTGGGGCGAATCTGGTCTTCTATGGTGGTTTCAAAGCTGATCTTATTTTCATTTGGAAGGGAAATACTATAGAAGCCAATGAGTTTATAGCTCATTTGAACTCCAATGATCTAGGCTTAACCTTTACAAGTTGTATACAATTAAAGTCTATAGTATTTTTGGATCTTAATTTATCCTTTAATGATCAGGGTAAAATTTACCCCAAAACACATTTAAAAACTGCGGATTGTAATAGTTTCCTTAGTTTTAACAGTAATCATTATGTACCTTGGAAAACTAAAGTGCCATATGGCAGTTCAAATGAATTAGAAGGAATTGCAGTAATATACACATATTTGATGAACAGAGTCAGTCTTTAAAAGAACGTTTTATTGAAAAGGGTATCCACCTAGACTTGTTGAGGATAGTTATTTGAAAGCTAGGTCTGACGAGAGAATTCTAAAATCAGTACCAAAAAAAGGGAATGAAAATCCAAAGGATTGTAATATAATGTTAATAACACAGTTTAATAGTCATCATAAGGAAATTAAAAAGTCTTAGTTAAATATTGGGATATCCTCAAAAAGGATCCTGTTTTGAAAGAAACCATAGGTGATCAACCTCGAGTAGTTTTTAAAAGAGCACCTACCCTCAAAAACCATCTAGCACCAAGTAAGTTAGTAAAACATGCAATAAAGCCTTTTGATAAGATACTAAGATCAGAACAATTGAAATACTTAGGAGTTGGAAAAAGGGGTCTTATAGATGTGGGAAAAAGAATTGTAAAATGTGCAAGTACATTACACATGGTAGAACCACATTTAAGTCAAATACATCCAAATATTCACATATGATCACTGGCTCTCTATCATATGCTTCAATTTATGTCATATACTTATATAACCTGTAAATGTGTGGTTATTTATGTGGGCCACACTACAAGACAGTTAAGCCACAGATGGTCAAAACACTTTAATAACATTAAAAATAAATATCCACATCATAGTGTGTCTAGACATTGTTACATGAAACATGGTACAACAGATTCTTAAGGTTACGCCAGAGGGAAACCTTTTGGATCTACAAACTAAATTCTCTTTATCCACAAGGCCTTAATTTAAACATAGACCTTGCAGCATTCTAAATATGTATCACATTATAGTTGTTATTAACACTATTTCTATAATTTATTTTCCTATGGAGTAGGGGATCACATTTACACGTATTATCAATTTATGTGCCCTCTATATGAGTAGGAGACGTGGATAGGATTTTTCACAAAATATCACTACACATCACTGAATACACATTTTTGTAGACATATATACTGTATATATATATTTATATATATATATATATATATATATATATGCTAGAATATATCTAGAAATATCTTTAGATTAATAAAGTTCACAAATAAGAATTTAAACCAATAAATATTAGAGTTTATTTGAGGAAATGTAATGTTATTATATAACACTAATAATTGTAGTGTTACACATTTAGTCATTGTTAGGGTGATACATTTTTGGATAATCTTATTGAGTCCTATTTAATGGATGTAAGATAGGATATTTAAATAGAATGGCAAGTATAAATTATGGAGTAGAAGCCAGGATGTAATGTAAATATAACTGGCCTGAAAGTATCATTATATATTATATATATTCTTTATCACCTCATAGGACATTATGTTAAAATTGGCCTTTATAGAATAAGATGGGTATTATATCTCACCAATTTTGAGACATAATCTATACATTTAAAACTTGGTTCCATCAATGTGACAATGTATTATACACATAGTTCCAGTTGGGAGCGAATGCAATGTTAAAATATATTAAGAAATACTGATATCGTTATAACATTAAGTAGTTTTAGTTTCTAAGTAAATACAATGTTAACACATCAACTATGTTAATTTTGTCAAGGTATCATTGATTGGCTATTGTCCTTTCAAATAGACAGCAGTACTGTGGCTACATACAGTCTGAGCACGCCAAGAAACGCATCACTGTTTTTAATATGTTTTAAATTAAAGTATTTTAAACATACTACCACTGCCTTTGTTGATATTTGTAGGATCCGTTGTACCTTGCACCTGTATCCCCACAAGTAGGAGCTTGCTGACAAGTTACCAGCAGTGGTTGCAACACTGAGCGTTATAGGGAGAACACAGAGTTAAATCCCCTTGTGAGAGTTACTTCTGATCAGAGTCAGCCGAGCAGCTCACAAGTCTCGGTCTGTTCCAATTGCACTATAGTGTGCTTCACTAGTTGTGAGCATATTTTATATATACCTTTGTTGCTGAATGGATCTTGTTTGGTGATACTGCAATTAGAGGGACCTCTGTATCTCTCCCTTTCTTCAGGAATACATCTGAAAATAATAATAATCTACAGAACACTCCTGAAACACATATCCCATGTTGATTCCTGGGAAGCATATGTGAAGATTAGCTAAGCGTCAGTTTTAGTAAGAGTACCTGTTTGTTACTTTCTTTAACAGTTTAAAAGAGACATGATAGAAGCAAAAAGAAAATGCTGTAATAGACCATTGTATTATTGCATTGCTGCTTTCATATAACTGTTTTTAACTCCAGAGCAGCAGTATTGACTGTCCACAAGAGGCATATGTGGAAAGTCAATACTCACCAGCTAGCTCCCAGACGTACATTGTGTTCATCCCTTTAAACACTCAGAGTTTTTTTTTCTAGGGTTCAAACTATAAAGGGCCAGATTATGAGTAGAGTGCAAAATTGAACTTTTGCTAATGCAATATTTGTACTCCACTCATAATACCAGCGAACGTAAATTTGCACTGGTATTAGAAGTTAAGTGCAATGTGAACGCAACCTCACATTCACATTGCATGGAAGCTTTGCGCTCATGAGAGCGCTCTTCCATGTGCTCCAGAGGGAGCCTTGTTCTGATGCTGATAGACACAGCACAGAACCTAGCACAGTGAAGGAAGTTTAAATATTTATGTATATGAATACATATATTATTATTATCAGTTATTTGTAGAGCGCCAACAGATTCAGAAGTGCTATAAACAAAAGCGGAGTACAACAAAACATTTATAGGGATCAAACAAGTAGAGGGCCCTGCCAAGAGTCACACTGTTGTAGTCAGCTCTTTAGAAGGTGATCTACAAACAGCTGGACTCTTAGGCTTACAAGCTAAGGGGGTTCAAGGGGATAGCAATGGAGGAGAGGAACTAGTATAAAGAAATGTTAATGTAGGTTGTATGCATCCCTGAACAGTAGAGTCTTGAGGGAGAACTTGAAGCTTTCAAAACTAGGGGAGAGTCTTGTGGAGCGGGGCAGAGAGTTCTACAAGATGGGAGCCAGTCTAGAGAAGTCCTGTAAATGGGAGTGTGAGGAGGTAACAAGAGAGGAGGAGGTCATGAGCAGAGCGAAGGGGATGGGAGGGAGAGTATCTAGACACAAGGTCTGAGATTGTCATGGTTCAGCCTGAAATTGAACCTGATACCTGTTTATATTTCTGCTGCTGTTCTTTCCCAGCATGTTGTTTTACCATTATGCCACCAGATGGCTTGATCACAGGAAAAGAATATTGTGTTTTTCTGTTTGCTGCAACTTTGACTCTCTGGCTCCACCTGCTTGCCAGCTGAAACAAATCATGTAATCAGCAGCCTGCTTTATTTGGGAGGTTTGTTTGCAATTCTGGGCCTTGACATTGAGAGTTATACTCTGAAACACTCTCTGCTCCTGTATCCTGTGTGAAATACAGATTTGTTGGATTTCCTGGTTCCTGATTTCTGCTACAATTACTGACTACTCTTCTTGATAATCCCTTGGCACTGTGTTTCATTTTTGGACTGATTTCCTGGCAATTGATCTTACCTAAAACTTTCTTTCCTAAGGACTGACTCAGGTACTTTTGCTTGCTTGTTTCCTGATACTACAAAGTTCCAATTTGCAGTCTATGCAAGTATCCTGTTTGTTTCTACAAAGTTCCAAATTGCAGTCTATGCAAGTATCCTGTTTGTTTCTACAAAGTTCCAAATTGCAGTCTATGCAAGTATCCTGTTTGTTTCTACAAAGTTCCAAATTGCAGTTTATGCAAGTTTCCTGCTTGTTTCTACAAAGTTCCAATTTGCAGCTTATGCAAGTATCCTGTTTGTTTCTACAAAGTTCCAATTTGCAGTTTATGCAAGTTTCCTGTTTGTTTCTACAAAGTACCAGCTTGCAGTTTATGCAAGTTTCCTTAAAGTACCAGTTTGCAGTTTATGCAAGTTTCCAGTTTATTACAACTGTGTCCAGTCTACTGCATATGCAAGTATCCTGCTTGTTATTACAAGGCGCTGCATTCCTGCGTGTTATTACACAGTTCCAGTCTTCAGCATATGCAAGTATCCTGTCTGTTATACAAGCGCTGTTTTCCTGCCTGATACTACACAGTTCCAGTTCTACAGCATATGCAAGTATCCTGCTTGTTATTACAAAGCCCTGCTTTCCTGCGTGTTATTACACAGTTCCAGTCTTCAGAATATGCAAATAACCTGTCTGTTACAAATAGCTCTGCATTCCTGCCTGTTATTATACAATTCTACAGCATATGCAAGTATCCTGCTTGTTATTACAAAGACCTGCATTCCTGCCTGTTAGTTCACTGTTCCAGTCTACAGCATATGCAAGTAGTATCCTGCCTGTTATTACAAAGAACTGTATTCCTGCCTTATACAAAAACCTATAGACTTTGTCTTATCTAATTGCATATCTCTACATTGCTTTATCCTATAAATAAAACCATCTCTTTTATTTCCTAAAACCTTGTACCTGTTTATTTATGCTTAAAAGGAAAGACTCACGCAGACAAAACACAACATTAACCCTAAAACCTGACACCTCTGCCCAACAGCTCCTTACTCCTGAACCTGCTCCCTTGCAGAGTATAACAGAGATATAGGGGGGAGCAGTACAGTTGAGGGCTTTGTATGTCAGAGTGAGAATTTTGTGTTTAATCCTAGAGTCAAGAAGAAGACAGTGAAGGGATTGGCAGAGAGGTGCAGCAGAAGAATAGCGACATGTAAAGAAGATGAGCCTGGCAGAGGCATTCATTATGGATTTTAAAGGAGCTAGGTGGCAGCTGGGGAGACTAGAGAGAAGAGAGTTGCAGTAATCGAGGCGGGAGAGGATGAGAGAGTGGATTAAAATCTTAGTTGTATCTTGTGTAAGGAAATGCCTAATTTTAGAGATTTTTTTAAGGTGGAAGGGGCAGGCTTTAGTCAAGATTTGCATAAATAAAAAGAGAGAAGCGCTCCACCTGGGAACCTGGGAACGAGAACAAGCATAATAGCTTGTTCTATGGCTAGTTACCACCCAAGAAACAGTCTCTTTTTGTTCAACATGTGCCTTTCACAGAGAAGAACTTTCCTGTAGCATATCAGTCTGATCCTGACTTCACAGTACAGTCCAGCCCCGAAATACCAGGCAATCCCTCTCTGAACAAGAGAAACGACAAAACCCCTGACGAGGCCTAGTGTAGGCCTCATCAGTGAGGTGCAGCCATATACCTCTAGGCACACTGAGCAACGGATCCATGTCTGGATTCCTGCATCACACTTAGGGAGGCTTTAGTCAAGGACTGAATGTAAGAAGTGAAATAAAGATCTGAGTCAAATATAAACATATACAAATATATTTACAGTTTTAACACAGTCCCCATAGACTGTCCCCAATGTAAAGGCACTTTTCGGTGCCGTTTTTTCTAACACCCACATCCGTCAACTTTAACCCCTTATTAATGCTTTGTGCAGTTATATTTTTTTTTAAAAAAGATGCTCATTTATTTTGAATGTTTGAATAGTCTACATACAGGGATCATTATTTCCTAAATATTTCAAGAAAACATGTGCATTCAGTTTCGTCATGAATACAAATTTGTGATGAAACATGAATATCAAAACAAATGCACCCCTGAAATTAAAAGAAAACAAATAAATAATGCTGAAAGTAAGCAGTATTCATTTGTTTTCTTTAAATATTTAAAATACTTTTTGAGCGTTGATGAGCCATACTAACCCGATCCTCTTCTTCACAGAGCGCTGGCCGCACTTATTGGAGTCTGCGCTAAAGGAGAAGGTCCTTTATTCATCTCTTTACAACATATCCATTTGTAATTGGTTGCCTTATACATGGATGAAATAATTCAGTCTTCAATAAAGTGGTTGACATCTTATAATACACAGTTGAGACTGAAAAGTAAATTACTGTGCTGCTTTTCTTTTTAAATTTGTTGGCAAATACTCGAGCAGTGATCCATTGTCCAGCCCTCCAGTGAGAGGATGTAAAGTAGTTTGGCTGTTGCACTGACTGATCATATTAGCCTTTTTTTTACCAGGATTAATCCTGTACTTTGCTTAGTAATCGGTTGCATTTAAATCCTGCAATCATTTTATAAATGTAAGGAACATTGTGCTTGAGAAATAATTATTGTATATATAAAATATTAGCAATTATAATTTTTAAGTAAATATTTACATATAAATATCTCTATCTATCTATCTTCTAACTTTCTGCCTATCTATCTGTCCGTCTGTCATTCTTTCTATTTATACACGAACACACACGCACACATACATACACACACACATACATACACACACATGCATACATACACACACATGCATACAAACACACATACAGTACATACAAACACACACATGCATACATACACACATACAGTACATACAAACACACACATGCATACATACACACATACAGTACATACAAACACACACATGCATACATACACACATACAGTACATACAAACACACACATGCATACATACATACACACATGCAGTACATACAAACACACACATGCATACATACACACATACTGTACATACAAACACACACATGCATACATACACACATACAGTACATGCAAACACACACATGCATACATACACACATACAGTACATGCAAACACACACATGCATACATACACACATACAGTACATACAAACACACACACATACATACACACATTAAAACACACACATACATATATGCAGACATACATACAAACACACACATTAAAACACACACATACATACATGCACACACACACAATAAAATAATGCCCAGGGATGTATGCTTACTGGCTGAGAGAAACAACTCCCACAGCACTGAACTTCAATTAAAAAAAAAACCCACAAAACATGGGAGCCGGATTTACCGCATGGCAATTGGCTAAGAGATGAAAACGTCACCTCTTAGCCAAATTTTTTTTTGTTGCTGTGGGCTGCTGTACAAGGTAAAAACGGTGATCGATTGAATCAAATAAAGCTGCTTTCTACATGAAATATCTTATACTTCATGAATGAATGTCCCCTTTATTTGTTTCAATAGTAAATCCTAGCGTTTGTAAAACGCTAGGATTTACTTTCACTTTAAATGTATATGAATAGATACAAATGTACAAGTGAATTGGCTGCTTACATTCTGTCTAGGGATAACAAATTATGTGATATAAACATGTCCAGGAGATCCCGTTTATTTTAATCTCTGCATATTAATTTATTTTTGGCATTGTACTTTGCACAAAGCACTAAAAATAGTCTCTGCAAGGAATTACAAAACGAGACATCATACTTTAACAAATGTTATCATACTTATGAAAAAATACTTTTCAAACTTGTTAAAAATAGTTTTTGAATGAAAACGTTAGGCTAAAGCTATTGAAGCTGGTTCTGAAAATACAGATATGCACAGATATCGTCTTTAAAGATGAATTGTCACCAGCTAATAGGGCAAATCCCTCAGCACTGTAGGTGAACATTCTTTCCCACAATTTAAATCAAAATATAGATTTATTCAGGACATGAACATCTGTTTTTTTTTTAAATAAAAGTTAATTTACCTTTAACATTCTATTGATCTGTTAACTCTATCACTGCTGCATTCCATTAACCCCATCCCACTTTGTTAACCTCCTGCCCCACTATTTTAATTTTAACTCTCAGGCCAAATTTCTCTATCCATCTCACAGTGGATAATATAACATTTCCCAGTGGTGCAGTTCCCTCAATGCTACGCATATGTAATTAATTAAATTATGTTCATGTTTTTCATTGACCACTGTTCTTTAATTGTGAACAGTTTAACAGTTGTTAAAAGTGGAGATAGAATGATTGGAGTTGATAGCTAGATAGATAGATAGATAGATAGATAGATAGATAGATAGATAGACAAACAGGGAGAGACAGGCAGACAGAGAAAAAAGATAGATAGATAGATAATAGATAGATAGATAGATAGATAGATAGATAGATAGACAGACAGACAGAGAGAAAGATAGATAGATAGATAGATAGATAGATAGATAGATAAATAGATAGATAGTGCCAACTGTGACTAGACAGACAGGCAGAGAGTGAGATAGACAAACACAGAGAGAGAGAGACAGACAGACAGAGAGAAGGATAGATAGATAGATAGATAGATAGATAGATAGATAGATAGATAGATAGATAGATAGATAGATAGATAGATAGATAGATAGACAGACAGACAGACAGAGAGAAAGATAGATAGATAGATAGATAGATAGATAGATAAATAGATAGATAGTGCCAACTGTGACTAACAGAAATACTGGATAGGAGTATAATACATTATAAAAAATCTAAGAGTGATATTAATTTCAGACTTATACAGAACTCTGGTGATATGTCGCTGCTGTGTCTCAGTGTGTGGTATAATAGTGCAAAACCTTGTACATGAAAACTATTCAGTTGAGGCACTATTGACAGACATCCATCTGTGTAGTATTAGTTATTTATTTATTTTTCATCTAATTTGCTTTACTAACAGTTTGAAAAGGATAAGCCTAAATGGCTAAATATACTAATGTAACTCAAATTATTATCAATGCTTTATCAAAGGTTGTTTTGCAATAGTTCTGAGTATTAATACTGTTTAATCTCCGCTGATTGACCAGTGCAGTTTTTAATAAAAAAAAAAGGAATTTACAGTTGGTTAAAGAGAAATTAAAGGGACATGAAACCCACATTTTTTTCTTTCATGATTCACATATATTTTTAAACAACTTTCCAGTTTACTTCTATTATCACATGTACTTCATTCTCTTGGTAACCTTTGTTAAGTCAGCAGAAAAGCACTACTGGGAGCTAGCTGAACACATCAGTATGCCAACAAAAAAAGAGGCATCCACCTGACCCTACCAAGGAATGATTTTTAACAAAGGATACCAAGAGAACTAAACAAATGATATAATAGAAGTAAATTGGAAAATGGTTTAAATGTGTATGTTTTATCTCAATCATGAAGAAAACATTTTGGGTTTCATGGCCCTTTAAACTGCTAAGTACAACTACAAGAGCACGTTTAATTTTCCCCATGCTATTGTATTTACTCCTCAACCTGCAGCTGTCTTTAAAACATCTCATTTATTTTAACCCATTACTGAAGTTAATTTGGGAAAGCTCTGAATCTTTATACTGGGTACACACGTATTATTGCATCCTGTGCACAAGCAGTGACAGAAACAGTGCACTTTCACAGACTAGTGAGGTTGATCATTTTATGACAGCTGTACCTTACACTTTGAATTAGCTCACAAAATAGAAAGCAGAAGAATTAAATTTTGCAGGTTTTTTTTATACATAACAAATATAAAAAGCCCTCATAGATAACACAGAGAAAAGCAGCCATTGCCAAAATGTAGAGCTCCCGCTCTGTATTGTGCAGCTAAACTAAAGTGCGGGATATGGCTTGTCAAAAAGACAATATCATTGATCTATAAATATGCACCTCTTTTGTCAAAGGGTACAGATTCTTAAATTCCAAGATGGCAGCACCCAGTGTGAAAATGCAGAACTTCATTAAACAGCACTTTTGAAGGGTTAAAATAAAAGAATAGCTTTGAGGATAAATGAAGGTGCAGGAGGAAAAAACAACAGAATGGTGAGCAGTAACCATTCTACTGTATCTGTACCAGCAGTTTAATGTATCTTTAATGTATGCTTAATGTTGTAGTTGTCATAATATACAGTATATTACATGTTCAGTAGTTATTTCATGTAAGAGTTTGAACTATTTGCATCAAATACAAAGTTAATCATCTTTAACTGAATGATCATATTGTTCTATCTGGTTCACTGAGAACAAAATAAAAAATATGCCCTAAACCACTGGTTACAATCAAAATATGCTAGTTAGGGTTTATCCTTAAACTCATGAGTTCATCTGCTTGTTGATCATCTCATGTAAAGGTTTTTACAATTAACAGTGACTTGCAAGCAGGTCCCACTTCAATACAAGGTGCATGTGAATGTGTTAGATTATTGTACAGGTTTTTGCAGGAATGTTTAGCTAATGTCATAGTGCAGCCTAATATGCTGGAGCCTCATAATAAATATATAAAATGCTCTACCAATTTTTATTAAGGAGAACATTATCTATTATATCAGTTAGTATATTTATTATTAGATACTTATTTTTTTTATATTTAAACAATGAAAAAATGTATCTGTTGATTCTTCACAGGCTAATCTTTCTGTTAAATACGTTATATTGATCATTAATTCAGTGGTTAATTTCCCTTTTACAAAAAGTTTCATAATTATAAATGTCATGTTCTTTAATATCATTAAGTTTAAAGTTGTGAAAATATTAACCTGTGTACAAGAATTCTAAAGTTGGCAGCCATATTTTTAATATAAAATCCCTAACATAGGAGGGCAACTCCTCTATATATTTTTTAAGAACAACTCCCATTGTTCTATTTATAGGTTTTATTTGTTGTAAATGATAATTGTCAGCTTTGCCATGAGTTTTCTTCAGTGGCATGTTGTCTTATTGTTATCTTAGCCAAAATATGATATGATTAAAGGGACACTGAACCCAAAAAATTTGTTTTGTAATTCAGAAAGAGCATGCAATTTTAAGCAACTTTCTAACTTACTCCTATTATCAAATTTTCTTTGTTCTCTTGCTATCTTTATTTGAAAAAGAAGGCATCTATGCTTTTTTTGAGTTCAGTACTCTGGACAGCAATTTTTTATTGGTGGATGAATTTATCCACCAATCAGCAAGGACAACCCAGGTTGTTCACCAAAAATGGGCCGGCATCTAAACTTACATTCTTGCATTTCAAATAAAGATACCAAGAGAATGAAGAAAATTTTATAATAGGAGTAAATTAGAAAGTTGCTTAAAATTGCATGCTCAATCTGAATCATGAAAGAAAAATTGTGGGTACAGTGTCCCTTTAAGCGCCACTAGGGGGGGGGGAGGGAGCAAAACGCATCAGACTTTTTCCTGCTCCATGCTTGTTCATATATAATTTGAAATATGTTTGAATAAACTTTTTATTTTTAATTTACCACTGATGTGCAGCCGATGCTCATTTTTTGTCCTGTGATGCTGCAGTTTGGTTCACTGCTTTTGCAGCTAGCTCCCTGCCTGTGAAAACGATTTGTTGGCGGTTGACGTCATCATCAGTTGCCAGCAGCTGGGATTGTTGCTGGTGAGCACGGTGCGGCCGTGCAGTTTCTCTCACCAAAACATTGTATTTCCCTGTTCATAAACCAACAATCAGAACTGCATGCATAATGGACTTAGTGAGCCTAAAATATTATGCTTGCAGGAATGTGTTGCACAATAGAAACTATCTAGTTAACAGTATGTAAAAGGTAAAACATTTAAAGAAGCTGTTTTAGAACCTGCTTATTATTATTATTACTATTACAGTATGCCAAACAACACACTTTATAATGTGATTTTAAATATTATTAGATTCCTATGCATAATATAAACAATACACAGAAAAAAAAAATTTATGAAATTTAGTTTATGTTGTAAAAAAGAAAAAATGAACATGAAGGTTTTTCAAAAAGGCAGGGGCGTATTAAGGCATAGGCCAACGAGGCCGGTGCCTAGGGCAGCAGATTTTTAAGGGGCAGCAGAATTTTGAGTCCCTAGGGCCACTCTACTGAACTCAGGGCCCAGTCGCTAAATCAACCAGGGCCCGGCTATTGCTATCCTATGGGATTGTATGTGGGTGCGCATGACGTGGTGACAGTGGAGGCGGAGCTCACTTGCACAGCCTGGCCTGAGAGGGAATGTGGTATTCTTCCTGGCTCCACTGCGTGATTGAGACTCACACAGACTACACAGTGCAGTGTGCACTACACCGTGGCCACTGTGAAACAGCATATGCCTTTCTCCCTTCAATACATCTTCATTAGGCATTAAAATACTTAAACGGATTAGTCACTTAATACTTGTACATTTACTGTTTGTCTATCTGTCAAACATGCAAAGAATAAGAATTTATTGCTGAATCTATACAACTATGTGACTTAAAACACAACTGAAAATATGTTGTATGCATTTAATACATTCAGAAACAATACAAGTATATACTTTATTATGATTGTATCATGTGACTTTATCCCCTACGATACAGTTCCTAAACCTATCATAACTATTGTTGTATTTTTTAACTTTTAAAGGCCAGTTTGTATATTCATTACATATTTATCCACGCAGATATTTTGCTTAAATAACTGTCAATCACCAAAGAAGATGTTTAAAGTTAAACAATTACCTACTGACAAACTATCATAGAGTGAAGGATATTTTTTTCTGATATAAACACTTTAATCATCTGACTTGCAAAATAATGTCTTAATATATATATATATACATGTGTGTGACCAGAGTGAATGCAATCCCTGGTGAACATCTACTTAAAAAGACATTATTTTTAAAAAAATTTATACCCTGCCCAAAAAATATTATGTCTAAAAAAGGCCTTAAACCTGGGGTGGGGGGGGGCAGCAGAATTTTGAGTGCCTAGGGCAGCACAAAACCGAGATACGCCCCTGCAAAAAGGTAATATAAATAATTTGCAAAGTTAAATGTTGCTATTTGAGAGACATCTGCTTGCTTCTCTTGTCTCCTAGTGCTAAATGGATAGTATACAGATCCATTATTTTATGTGTTTGAACTTAACTGCAATAGCTATTTCCAGAATGTAAGAAGTAGGTTACAATTACAAGGTGAAATTCAGAGATTAGAAACAAAAAAATAAAAAAATTTGAGAAATTTACAAATGCAAACTATCAAAAAGCTATGCTGAAAGAAAACGTTAATTCCTTTTTTCTAACACCCACCTTTTCTCTAAAGACTCACATGTCTGAATTCAATCTAGAGATCATACAACTTTATGACTTTATAGTTATATGTAGCTGACCAATCATTTCTCACGAGAGAGAGAGAAAGTATAGTATTGAATAATAATAATAATAATAAAATCTCTGAGAAGCACTGAATGTATCTGTATTTACAAGACTCACACTATTACAGCAACAGACATTGATTATAAATGCATTATTTGTCATTAAGATCTTCAGACATCAATTTAGGAATGCAAAGTCTAAGGAAACATTTCAGGACAGAAAATAAACAGTAAAAATATAACTTAATTGCATACTAATATTTATACTTTTGTTCTACAGAGAAAAGATATTTCAGAAAAAAATAACATTTATATAGATTGTTTCCCAACATTTTAGATCTTCCCTGGCTCATACAACTACATATTAATTCATAGGTGTGTGTGTTTGTAAATATGTGTATTGACAAATATAATTAAATACACGTGAACAATTGGATACTTAGATAATACTGCATAAGCACATAAGCACATGTGATTATATATCGGGAATTTTCCCAACATTCGTTCTGACAAGATAAATTTTGTGGCTAATTTGAGATTCTGTTTCCTAATGGGTTACCAACCATGCCTTTAAAATATAACTTATAAATGTATCTATCTATCTATCTATCTATCTATCTATCTATCTATCTATCTATCATCTATCTATCTATCTATCTATCTATCTGTGTCTGTCTGTCCGTCTTTCCATCCGTCTGTCTCTCTGTCTGTCTATCATCTATCTATCATTACAATATGTCTTATTGTTCTTGACCTCAGATATAAAGAAACAAGCATCATAAATATCTGTGAATAAACACTGTTATTAAAGAACAGCAGTACCCGTGTTTGTGTTGCTCTATTGTGACCTTATTATGCTTGGTGGGTGTCTCCTTATTTTCAGTATCTTTGTGTTATATCGTAGATATTATTTAACTGCAGAGATACAAATACAGAATTTATCTTCTATTAACGTTCTTCGTTGGATGCATCCAGTAATGTTCAATTTCTTTTTTCTACTCATAAATCGTATGTTCATTCAGAATGCGAAAAGTAAAACACCTGTTCATTTTTATCCTCCCAGATGTTGACTGTCGGCAAGTGCTCACTTGGAATGCGAACAAGGATATTTTTTAGAATACTTGCTATCTAGCTGGTATTTTATATAACTTTTCATCACTAGGTGGCAATGTTGATTTGGAAAAGCTCTAGAAAATGGTATAAATATGGCCAAATAACTTAGATAAATTAAGAGACAATTATCCATGTTCTTCTTTTCTCTATGTGTGATTAAACTAGTTTCTTGCAGCCTGCAGGATAAATTCTATAGGGTGTCTGACTTTGTCAAAACTGTTTCTTCATACGTACACCCTTCCCAGCTTTCACCTCAATCTGTCATGCAGATTTGACACTGCAGTTCTTATGTGCTGCTTCAAATTGACATATATATAATGTGGAATACAGTGCACATTTACAGGCAGGGTATTTTTCCCAAAAAACATTATAGACATATTTCAGCACATTTCACTCTACAACAGCCAACATATCCATTAAACTTTCTATAAATGAAATAATATTGATCTTCTTCGTATGCTATATTTAAGTGCTTAAACCACTTATTTCTTGATGATACGTGTTCAACTATTTTCAACTCAGACTAAAACGAATACTATATATTTGTGTGCATATATGCAAATCTGAAAATGCTATTGCTTGGTATATTTAGATATGTTAAATGTTATTTACCTCTTAACTGCCAGGAAGTTTTGAAAAAAACATGTATTATTCTTTATGGTGAAGAGATGCAAGACATACTTTTATTTTTCTGTCTGTATATATATTTATATATATATATATATATATATATATATATATATATATATATATATATATATATATATATATATATATATATATACACAAAATCAAGGTACAAGTATTTTTTTAAATTAATAAAATATATATTATTTTAGTTACTGTATATACAAAATTATATGTGTGAATATCTATCTATCTATGTATCTATACTCTATCTATCCTTCAATCTATTTATCTTCATTTGTAGTCAAACTACTGGTACTGTGGAAAACATAGGGGGATTATACTGTTTGTAAAACACCAGTTAAAAATACATAAGTAAATTATAGAATAAAATAAGACTCTCCTGGATAGGTATTGACTACGAAAAAGTTCAAAAGCAATGATCAATAGCAATTCTAGTGGCACGCTGCTCCTTTGAGAAATTGCTAATGGATCAATAATTTAAAATGTAAGCAGAAAAAAAATATATTAAAAACAGTTTCTATTTTTATCTATTATTAGTTAACAAAATAAACATCACTAATAAGCATATACAGGAGAACATTTTATGTGTATCCTACAGAAATGCACAATAGATTGGTATTTTGACATAAAATGCATTGTAAAATTGCTGCAAATATTTATTGAAGAATGTAATTGCTACACATGTATATTAATATGCTCTGTAATATTTCAATTATATCAATTGGAGTAAACATCCTTTATATATGCCTCTGCATTTTTTTGTCACTCACAATTCATATTAACTGCAAACATTTTTTGAAATATTTAGACCTGTTTTAAAACGGAAATGATTATGTAAATCATAAATCGATGGCTTAACATCATACAATATCTGGAATTGTAATGTCTTGAACCTCTGTTGATTCAGAGAACATGCTAAATTCATCCTCTTGCTTGCCAGATTGGCCTTTTGCTATAGTCTAGGCTCTTTCAGCATTGAATAGAGGAGGGTCAATTTATCAAGTTGATTTTATTAACACTGTTCAGAGCATATCTGAAAACCTCTTCTATAATATAAATACAATTCATAGGTAAGCCTTAGGATTTTCTACTGTTTCCTTAAGTTTAAATCTTTCCTACGACACATACAAAAACAGGATTCTACCGGCTGTTTATGCAGCATTAAAATGAAACGATAAAGATCTGCACTTCCCAAGATTAGCAGTATGCCCATAGATGATAAAGTACATTTTTGTATTTCACTTTTTTTTTTACTAGCGATTAGTGGAATTTGTATTATTATATTTGAATGGGAGAACAGAGTTTTGTTATTCAAGTGTTTCTGGAAAATGAATATTAATGTACACATATAGAATGTGAACATTTAAATATTAAAATTCAATGTTGATTCCCCTAGACATTCTTGTAATCTATCATAACTATCATTTGAATAGTAACATTTGATTAATATTCCCTTGCAAAAACAATTTTTTTTATATTTGGTCAAAGATTTAAAATGTCTTAGCACAAAATTAATCCAACATTTTCATTTTTTTTATTATTTAATTTGGTGCCAAAATATTCTCCCATCCATTTTATTTTAACATCACATTGCAGTTATTACATAGAAGTATGTTTAAATTCCATATCACTAATACAGCTAAGCAATGACATTCTAAATCAAAAAGTTGTCAAACCCAAAGGCAGTTTTATTATGCCAGAACTGATAAATACAGGGTAGGTAAAGGTTGTATGTGTATTACAATTTGACACTTTTTTTTCTTTTCATTCCATGAGTAAGTTTCAGTTTGTGCATTCTACACCACCTATACACATGTTGACATATTTCTTTATTGATATATACAGACTGAGTGTTGTCCAATATTTAAATTCCTGAGTAACTGACAAATACTCCAAAATCCAGAATACCTTAAATTCTGCCCCTATGACAGTCACACTGTTATATGCACAATATGTTTTTTTTTTTTTTTGTTTCTAAGCTGTCAAATTCTATACAAAGACAACTTGGAATGAAATCTAAAATAATTCTCTTAAATCAACAGTATTCTAAGGAGGAAATATATTTTGAACACAAGTATTATTCATTATATTTAACCAAACATTAAAGTAAATAATATCCAGATTACAAACAATATGTATTTGAGGCATATAGGTACTATTTTCTTACTATTTTTTCCCCCAATAACAACCTTAAAATCAAGGTGACAAAATGCAGATTTTTAGATAATCCTATACATTTCTCTATATTAAAGTGCATCTAAAAAAAATGCTAAGAATTTTATTCTCGTCATGCTGATTTCTTGCTTGTTTATAGTAAATGAGGGTGAAACTGTGTGATTCTGATGCATTAGAATTCAGTTAGGAACCACTATTTATATAAAAGCTCGATGATTCTCCTTTTTTGAAAACTAGAATATAATTAATATGATATTTTATAAAAAAAAAAGCATTAATCATACTGGATGAAAAGCTAGCACATGTATTTTTTAATCTTAACTAATATAGTTTTCTTTTTGTTTTTAAAGTATTCCTTTAATCCTTAATATACAGTATATGTTTCCACTCCAAACCCAATTGATTAAGATATCACATTTTTGTTGTATACCGTATATACTCATAACTTTCACAACATTACTTAAAAGGAGATTCATAAAATAAAGTATTCTACTTAAAAAAAAAAAAAAACTAATTAGCTTATTCATTTTGTAAACTATTTCATATACTGAAAACATAAATTTTAATATAAAATACTTAAAAAAATTATATAATCACGTTGGTGCAAATTCAACATATTAGGAATCAAATTAGCTGCAAACTTTTTACCAAGGTAAGTTTTTCTTTACACACTGCAATCATTAGTCTCTTTAAAATACCATAGAAAGCAAAGTTATGTAGCTCTTCGATGAGTGATAAAAGCAACATACCCACTGCTCTATTATCCTCTATGTCTAAAAATCTTAGCCTTAATTATCCTTTAGAACAGTGTGATGTAAAGTCATTTAACTTCTTGCATTAATTTTATGTGTGAGTATATTGTTTTTGTTTGTATGAAATACAATTTACATTTTTGTAATCATGTTTTATTGTATGATATAAAAATACTTCTCTTCAGAACTTAAATTCCTCAAAATTGTATTATTTACATTGTACAGTATTTCCCTGACTGACTCTGTATAACCCATAGTTTAAAAAAATACTGAAATATTTTGCTGTAAATCTATATTATATAGCATCCATAGTTTAACCCCTTCAGTGCTGAGCCATTTTACAACAGTGAGTCAGTTTTGAGCTTTTGATTGCTGCTTAGATTTAAACAGTCATTTTCAGGAAAACTCCACAATTATTATATATATAAAATGATGCATCATAATGCTACAACAAAAAGACCCTCTACACAAACAGACAAGTATATATGTTTTAGCCAGGTGATCACTATTACCTCAATGATCACCTGACTATAATACCTAGTAGTACTTGAATTTGAAATAGGGGTCTGTCTTCTTTTTCTATACAAGGGCTTTTTTTGGGTCTCTAAACAAATCAATTTTTTTAACTGAGTATTTAGAGATCCCCTTCAAAAATTCACATATATCTTTAGCCAGACAGTCGCTGCAACTACGTGATCCCCCTAGTTATACTGTTCAAAATAATACCCAATTTTGAAAAAGGGTCTGTCTTTTCTCACATGAGTCATCTTGGAGTTAGTAAGCATTTAATTTTCACTTACAGACAGCTTTTCCCTTAAAAAATAATTAATTTTAACCATCAAATCTTCCATTTGAAAGATTAGGTGATTCTCTTTAGGTGATTAGGTCTTGCGGATTACTCCCCTCCATTTATACAATAATACCTAGAACATCTAGGATTCCTGGGTGGTTTCGACATCACCAAATATTTTCTTGGTGTAAGCATAATACCCTGGTATACCTATGGCAATAACACACCAGGATGACCATTTTCATAAGGTGAGTGCTTCTCAATTGTCAAGTGCAGCATAAAGGCAAGAACACCCTGGAGGGTAAGATAATACTTACGCCATGTCATCTTAAACACTTAAAGAGTTGTTAGAAACAACATTTCATGCCAAAGGTATATTTTCTTTTTAAATCTTATACTATGCGAATGGCTGAACATGATAGGTTGAGATTACAATAAACTGTGAAAATTTGAAGTAAATCATATCAGTGGGTTTTTGGAATATTTAAGATGGGAAAAAGTATTTTTAATTATGGCTTTATGTTGATTTTTGACAACTCAAAATTAAAATCAGTGTATCAATCTACATGAATATGTAAAAATGTAAAATCTAATATTATTGTAAAGTATTTAAGATCTGGTGTACGTATGGATTTGGGACTGACTTGGCTGTACTGACTGTACAATTTAAAAAATTGCTTAGGAGACATAGGGTTGCCACCCAGCCTGTATTTTACTAACATGGCTGGTACTTTTAAGGTTCAGGTCAAAGTTGGAAATAAAGGTTAAATATATAAATAAAAATGCAATTTCTTCTTCTAAGTGTGCTTTAATCCAATTAAAAACGAATAATCATTTAAAATCAGTCCTAACAGCGTTAGTTTCTAATATATGTTGTGTAATTTTTTTATGCAAATTTATACTAATGAGCACAGACAATATTTATTTATTTTGCAAAAAAGATGGCAAACCTAAAAGGACCCTCTTATTTACAGTCTAAACGGTCTAGAGAATTTTATTATGCTAATACAATTTCCTTTAAATAGGGAATGAGGATAATTGAGAAGATAGATAGAGGTTGGAATTAGTCTTTTTTTTTTCATGGCTTAAAGGGGCATGAAACCCCGAAAAATTTCATTCATGGTTCAGAATGAGAATGCAATTTTAAACAACTTTTCAATTTACTTCTATTATCTAATTTGCTTTGTTCTCAATATATGCTTTGTTCAAAAGAATACCTATGTAGGCTTAGTAGCCGCAAGGCACCATTGAAAAACTAGCTGCTGATTGGTGACTGCACATATATACCTCTTGTCATTGGTTCACCCAATGTGTTCAGCTTGCTTCCTGCAAAGCAATGCTACTCCTTCAACAAAGAAAACCAAAGGAATAAAGAACATTTGCTAATTGAAGTACATTAGAAAGTGGTTTAAAATTGTATGCTCTGTCTGAATAATGAAAGAAAAAAAATGTGGCTTTCATATACCTTTAACCCCTTGAGAGCTAATGACGGCTCTGAGCCATCACAAATTGTCTCAGTCAGGTGCTAATGATGGCTCAGAGCCGTCACTAGCACTCTCCCACTTTGAGCGAGATCTGGGGGCTCCCATCGGCTTCTACCCCAGCGATCGGGCCTGCATAGTGACAGGCATCGCTGGGGCTTCACGTTACGTGGGTGATGTCACGCGCAATGGCGTGATGACGTCACTTGGCAACTTTATTTAACATTAACAATTAAATAAATTAAATTAAATATAATATATAATTAAATATAGGAGCAGGGGGCATGCTGCTTAGAAGCCTGTATCTCAGGCATCTAAGCAGCTACAGACCCCCAAGACCCATTGTTGGAAAGGTAATCACCTATCCTTTCCAACAGTGTAAGTGTCTTGGGGATGTGAAATGGAAAAAATATTTTTAAAAATATAAAATAAAAAAAACCTTTAAAAAACCTTAGCATCCAGGTGGGAAAGTGTTAAAGGGACAGTCTAGGCCAACATAAACTTTCATGTTTCAGATAGAGCATGTCATTTTAAACAATTTTCCAATTTACTTTTATCACCATTTTTGCTTTGTTCTCTTGGTATTCTTAGTTGAAAGCTTAACCTAGGAGGTTCATATGCTAATTTCTTAGGCCTAGATTTAGAGTTTTGTCGGTAACGACCCGCGTAGCTAACGCCGGCTTTTTTCTGGCCGCACCATAAAAATAACTCTGGTATTGAGAGTCCACAAAAAGGCTGCGTTAGGCTCCAAAAAAGGAGCGTAGAGAATTTTTAACGCAGCTTCAAATCTCGATACCAGAGTTGCTTACGCAAGCGGCCAGCCTCAAAAACGTTCTCGTGCACGATTCCCCCATAGGAAACAATGGGGCTGTTTGAGCTGAAAAAAAAACTAACACCTGCAAAAAAGCCGCGTTCAGCTCCTAACGCAGCCCCATTGTTTGCTATGGGGAAACACTTCCTACGTCTGCACCTAACACCCTAACATGTACCCCAAGTCTAAACACCCCTAGCCTTACACTTATTAACCCCTAATCTGCCGCCCCCGCTATCGCTGACCCCTGCATATTATTTTTAACCCCTAATCTGCTGCTCCGTAAACCGCCGCTACTTACATTATCCTTATGTACCCCTAATCTGCTGCCCCTAACACCGCCGACCCCTATATTATATTTATTAACCCCTAATCTGCCCCCCTCAACGTCGCCTCCACCTGCCTACACTTATTAACCCCTAATCTGCCAAGCGGACCTGAGCGCTACTATAATAAAGTTATTAACCCCTAATCCGCATCACTAACCCTATAATAAATAGTATTAACCCCAAATCTGCCCTCCCTAACATCGCCGACACCTAACTTCAAACATTAACCCCTAATCTGCCGACCGGAGCTCACCGCTACTATAATAAATGTATTAACCCCTAAAGCTAAGTCTAACCCTAACACTAACACCCCCCTAAATTAAATATAATTTTAATCTAATGAAATTAATTAACTCTTATTAAATAAATTATTCCTATTTAAAGCTAAATACTTACCTGTAAAATAAATCCTAATATAGCTACAATATAAATTATAATTACATTGTAGCTATTTTAGGATTAATATTTATTTTACAGGCAACTTTGTAATTTTTTTAACCAGGTACAATAGCTATTAAATAGTTAAGAACTATTTAATAGTTACCTAGTTAAAATAATAACAAAATTACATGTAAAATAACTCCTAACCTAAGTTACAATTAAACCTAGCACTACACTATCAATAAATTAATTAAATAAAATACCTATAATTATCTACAATTAAACCTACCACAACACTATCAATAAATAAATTAAATAAAATACCTACAATTATCTACAATTAAACCTACCACTAAACTATCAATAAATAAATTAAATACAATACCTATAAATAACTACAATGAAATAAACTATCTAAAGTACAAAAAATAAAAATGAACTAAGTTACAAAAAATAAAAAAATATTTACAAACATAAGAAAAATATTACAACAATTTTAAACTAATTACACCTACTCTAAGCCCCCTAATAAAATAACAAAGACCCCCAAAATAACAAAATGCCCTACCCTATTCTAAATTACTACATTTCAAAGCTCTTTTACCTTACCAGCCCTGAACAGGGCCCTTTGCGGGGCATGCCCCAAGAAATTCAGCTCTTTTGCCTGTAAAAAAAACATACAATACCCCCCCCCCAACATTACAACCCACCACCCACATACCCCTAATCTAACCCAAACCCCCCTTAAATAAACCTAACACTAAGCCCCTGAAGATCTTCCTACCTTGTCTTCACCCTACCAGGTTCACCGATCGGTCCTGAAGAGCTCCTCCGATGTCCTGATCCAAGCCCAAGCGGGGGGCTGAAGAGGTCCATGATCTGGCTGAAGTCTTCATCCAAGCGGGAGCTGAAGAGGTTCATGATCCGGATGAAGTCTTCTATCAACGGCATCTTCAATCTTCTTTCTTCCGGATCCATCTTGCAGACCTCCGACGCTTAACATCCTCTTCTCCCGACGCCTACTAGCCGAATGATGGTTCCTTTAAGGGACGTCATCCAAGATGGCGTCCCTCGAATTCCGATTTGCTGATAGGATTCGATCAGCCAATCAGATTGAGCTTGCATTCTATTGGCTGTTCCGATCAGCCAATAGAATGCAAGCTCAATCTGATTGGCTGATTGGATCAGCCAATCGGATTGATCTTGATTCTGATTGGCTGATTCCATCAGCCAATCAGAATATTCCTACCTTAATTCCGATTGGCTGATAGAATCCTATCAGCCAATCGGAATTCGAGGGACGCCATCTTGAATGACGTCCCTTAAAGGAACCATCATTCGGCTAGTAGGCGTCGGGAGAAGAGGATGTTCCGCGTCGGAGGTCTGCAAGATGGATCCGGAAGAATGAAGATTGTAGATGCCGTTGATAGAAGACTTCATCCGGATCATGGACCTCTTCAGCTCCCGCTTGGATGAAGACTTCAGCCGGATCATGGACCTCTTCAGCCCCCCGCTTGGGCTTGGATCAGGACATCGGAGGAGCTCTTCAGGACGGATCGGTGAACCTGGTAGGGTGAAGACAAGGTAGGAAGATCTTCAGGGGCTTAGTGTTAGGTTTATTTAAGGGGGGTTTGGGTTAGATTAGGGGTATGTGGGTGGTGGGTTGTAATGTTGGGGGGGGGGTATTGTATGTTTTTTTTTACAGGCAAAAGAGCTGTTCAGGGCTGGTAAGGTAAAAGAGCTTTGAAATGTAGTAATTTAGAATAGGGTAGGGCATTTCGTTATTTTGGGGGTCTTTGTTATTTTATTAGGGGGCTTAGAGTAGGTGTAATTAGTTTAAAATTGTTGTAATATTTTTCTTATGCTTGTAAATATTTTTTTATTTTTTGTAACTTAGTTCTTTTTTATTTTTTGTACTTTAGATAGTTTATTTCATTGTAGTTATTTGTAGGTATTGTATTTAATTTATTTATTGATAGTGTAGTGTTAGGTTTAATTGTAGATAATTATAGGTATTTTATTTAATTAATTTATTGATAGTGTAGTGTTAGGTTTAATTGTAACTTAGGTTAAGATTTATTTTACAGGTAAATTTGTAATTATTTTAACTATTTTAGCTATTAAATAGTTCTTAACTATTAAATAGCTATTGTACCTGGTTAAAATAATTACAAAGTTGCCTGTAAAATAAATATTAATCCTAAAATAGCTACAATGTAATTATTCGTTATATTGTAGCTATATTAGGGTTTATTTTACAGGTAAGTATTTAGCTTTAAATAGGAATAATTTATTTAATAAGAGTTAATTAATTTCGTTAGATTAAAATTATATTTAATTTAGGGGGGTGTTAGTGTTAGGGTTAGACTTAGCTTTAGGGGTTAATACATTTATTAGAATAGCGGTGAGCTCCGGTCGGCAGATTAGGGGTTAATAATTGAAGTTAGGTGTTGGCGATGTTAGGGAGGGCAGATTAGGGGTTAATACTATTTATTATAGGGTTAGTGAGGCGGATTAGGGGTTAATAACTTTATTATAGTAGCGGTGCGGTCCGCTCGGCAGATTAGGGGTTAGAAAGTGTAGGCAGGTGGAGGCGACATTGTGGGGGGCAGATTAGGGGTTAATAAATATAATATAGGGGTCGGCGGTGTTAGGGGCAGCAGATTAGGGGTACATAGCTATAATGTAGGTGGTGGCGCTTTGCGGTCGGCAGATTAGGGGTTAATTATTGTAGGTAGCTGGCGGCGACGTTGTGGGGGGCAGATTAGGGGTTAATAAATATAATACAGGGGTCGGCGGTGTTAGGGGCAGCAGATTAGGGGTACATAAGTATAACATAGGTGGCGGTCGGCAGATTAGGGGTTAAAAAATTTAATCGAGTGGCGGCGATGTGGGGGGGCTTCAGTTTAGGGGTACATAGGTAGTTTATGGGTGTTAGTGTACTTTAGAGTACAGTAGTTAAGAGCTTTATGAACCGGCGTTAGCCCAGAAAGCTCTTAACTACTGACTTTTTTCCTGCGGCTGGAGTTTTGTCGTTAGATGTCTAACGCTCACTTCAGACACGACTCTAAATACCGGAGTTAGAAAGATCCCATTGAAAAGATAGGATACGCAATTGACGTAAGGGGATCTGAGGTATGGAAAAGTCGCGGCTGAAAAGTGAGCGTTAGACCCTATTTTGAGTGACTCCAAATACCGGAGTTAGCCTAAAACCAGCGTTAGGAGCCTCTAACGCTGGTTTTCACGGCTAACGCCAAACTCCAAATCTAGGCCTTAGACCTTGAAGGCCACCTCTTTTTAGAATGCGTTTTAACAGTTTTTCACCACTAGAGGGTGTTAGTTTACATTTTTCATATAGATAACACTGTGCTTGTGCACGTGAAGTTATCTGGGAGCAGGCACTGATTGGCTAAACTGCAAGTCTGTCAAAAGAACTGAAATAAAGGGGCAGTTTGCAGAGGCTTAGATACAAGATAATCACAGAGGTTAAAAGTATATTAATATAACTGTGTTGGTTATGCAAAACTGGGGAATGGGTAATAAAGGGATTATCTATCTTTTAAAACAATAAAAATTCTGGTGTAGACTGTCCCTTTAAGCACATTATAAAATGAAAAATGTGATGCCATTTTAAAATTGAAAATGCAATGTTAAAAAAAAAACATTAAAATTAAACTTGAGCAGACATATTTTTTGCAAAATAATTGTGTTTGTAACCACATATCTTATAATATATTTGTTAGTGCACTTGGCTCCCTTAGCATACACAGGTAAACCATGCATATATTAAGCCCATGCATGGTTTTGTCATATGTGATATCACTTGAACTTGGAGCATACCACTGCAAGTGCAAGCTGCTTACCTGTGTATGATTCTAGACCTAGCCATGTGCCATAAAAAAATAGAAAACTTTTTTCAGCACCAATTTTGCGAGCAGAAATATATCACAAAAATGTTTCTAGAGACATAGTGTGTTTTCCATATTTGAATGTCATGCAAGTTAAGTGTAAGGGAGCTCATTCTGACCATTTAACCTGTGTCTTTGGTTGACTAAAAGTATACTTATGTATGTAGGGGATATTAAAATTTAAACAAAAGCATTTATCAACTATCTAAATAATTCAATAAATTAAGTCCCTAACTGCTAAATTAAATTTAGATTATTTGTATCACATTCTAGGCAGGCAATGTTCCTTATTATTTTTTTCTCTATTAGATTTATACAGAAGTAATAAAAACATGCAAGGCTTTCAATTCGTGTAGACATTGGGCTCCATTTATCAAGCAGCGGATGCTGATTCAGAGGTCCATCGTTTCAGGCTCAAATTGAAATCATTTTGATCCGATAAAATCAGGATGATTGACAGCCCCTAGTAGGGACCAATTGGCCGCCAGTAGGCATTGCACAAGCATTTCTGTTTATGTTCTGGATTTGAGAAGTATTATACGCTTGTTTGCAGTTAAGGACATTTCTCTTTCTTATTTAGGTTAAAAAAATACTGTGAAAATGCAATAGCAACATATTTATTTCTATGCCAGAGCTAATTCCTAACTCAAGCAATAAAACATATGATAATTCCTTGTTTCAATTGCCTCTTAACAGAAATTCAGTGCTTAAATGACATGAGACCCAATTTTTTTCTTTCATAATTCAGATACATGCATGCAATTTTAAACAAACTTCCAATTTACTACTAATTTGCATCATTCTTTTGGTATCTTTTGTTGAAGAGCATATCTAGGTAGGCTCAGAAGCAGTAATGCCCTACTGGGAGCTAGCTGCTGACTGGTAGCTACATATACACGCCTCTTGTCATTGGCTCACCTGATGTATTCAGCTAGTTCAGAGTAGTGCTTTTCTGCTCCTTAAACAAAAGATAGTAAGGAATGAAGCAAAATTGTTACATAAAATTGTATGCCCTATCTAAATCATGAAAGAAAAAAAAAAATGGGGTTTTCATGTCTCTTTAACTCTGTGCTTCCCCATAAAAATAGTTAACTTTTTGTATTTAATGAACAGCTACTGGATAAGTTTGTGCACAATTTTTTTTTCTATTTCTGCTTCCATTCAGGAAACAGAAAGGGGAATGAGAAAAGGCGATGGAGTTTGTGCAGGTGTTAGTTCCCTCCCCCCAACTATTTTTCTCCATTGATTTTATGGGGGAATAGAAAACTTAAGTTTGTTTTTTTCCGTGCTATTTAGGTTAACGCTAGTGCAAATACGTTTTTTTTTAACTTGTAATAAGAACGCAACCCAAAAAGCGCAAAAATTAAAATCCAAGCCGAGTTTTCGCTTACGCAAAATATTTATATATATATGTATACCGCACCACTATATATATATGTATACCGCACCACCACTTGTAATCTAGCCCATAACATTTTTGCCTCCTTAATTTCAACTACTAAGCTTTTTACTGACCCATTATTCAACCCAAAGCCTTGCTTTTTATATGTTCATAGATACCACTTAAATATAATATTTTTTTGCTGGGTTTGTATTTTCCCTCACTACCCATCTAGCTAAACATTTTTTTAGTGTCTTGTCACTGGGTGGCATGGTCAGAAGCTATACCATCCATCTTAAATACTGAAAATAGAGTGATCTCTAAGTCCCTGCTGATATTGCAATACTGTCATCATGACAAGCTGTTGTGTTGCAATTGCAAATTTAGGAACAGTTTATTGAGAATATATTGAGAATAGTGCTGTTAGTCTGCTCTCTGCCTCAGGCTCCCATAAATATATGTGCATCTTTTGTTCTGTTGTTTTTTTGTCATATGAAGATCTGTATTTAAAGGGGCAGTCTAGTAAAATTTAAACTTTCAAGATTTACATATCTTTTTAAACAACTTTCCATTTTACTTTTATCCATTTTACTTTTATCATCAGATTTTCTTTGCTAAACCTAGGAAAGCTCACATGCTAATTTTTACGCTGTTGAACTGCCTCTTATCTCAGTGCATTTTAAAAGTTTTTACAATACTAGTTCATGTGTGCCATATAGATAGCATTGTGTTCACTCCCGTGGAGTTATTTAAGAGTCAACACTGGCTAAAATGCATGTCCGTCAAAAGAACTGAAATAAGGGGCAATCTGCAGAGGCCTAGAAACAAGGTGATCACAGAGGTAAAAAGTGTATTAACCCCTTCAGGACCGGGCATTTCAGACAAAAACATCCCCAAAAGACCAGAGCATTTTTAGCATTTTTGCCATCACTACATATAAACAAAAATAGAGCCTTTTTTATATTTACCTATCAAAACAATAAAAAAAAATTAGTAGACAACCCAAAGTATTGATCTAGGCCCATTTTGGAATATTTCATGCCGCCATTTTACCGCCAAATACGATCAAATAAAAAAAATTGTTAACTTTTTCACAATTTTAGGTTTCTCACTGAATTTTTTTAGGAACAGCTTGTGCAATCATGGCACAAATGGTTGTAAATGCTTCTCTGGGGTCCCCTTTGTTCAGAAATAGCGGACATATATGTCTTTGGCATTACTTATTGGTAATTAGAAGGCCACTAAATGCCGCTACGCACCACACTTGTATTATGTAGGGTTAATTTTAGCTTTAGGGGCATATTTATGATTGTGCGTGGGGACATGATCCGATATAGTGGATCATGTCCGCTGCACATTGATAAATGCCGGCAGCATGCGCTCTCAGCATTTATCATTGCACCAGCAGTTCTTGTAAACTGCTGGTGCAATGCTGCCCCCTGCAGATTCGCGTCCAATCGGCCGCTAGCAGGGGCTGTCAATATACCCAATTGTATTCGATCAAGTTGATTTCTGGTGATTTCTGTCCGCCGCCTCAGAGCAAGCGGACAGGTTACGGAGCAGCGGTCTTTAGACCGCTGCTTCATAACTTCTGTTTCCAGCGAGCTTGATAAATTTGCCCCATAGTGTATAGATTATCTCCTACCTGACAAATCCCACCCCCTGATCCCTCCCTAATCCCTCTCAAACAGTTCTCTTCCCTCCCCCACCCCACAATGGTCACCCCATCTTAAGTACTGGCAGAAAGTCTGCCAGTACTAAAATAAAAGGCTTTTTTTAAAATAAATGTCAAATTTTCTGCAGTGTAGGATCCCCCCTTACCCCCCCAACCTCCCTAATCCCCCCAAACAGCTCTTTAAGCCTCTTTTGTCTGCCAGTACCCAGTTTGCTGCAGTTTTTAATCTAAAAAAACAAAAACAAATTCTGTAGTTTCTCATAATCCTACCCCCCTCCCAGATCGATTTCCAACCCTCTACCCCACTTTTTACAACAAGAGCCCCCTCTACCTGCTTCCCCCTCCTCCCCCTCCCTCCTTCCCACTCACTGCAGCTCTTACGGTAACTCTGCCCAGGGCATGCAGAAATAGCGCAATCTCGCTAATTTTAGCGAGATCGCAGCAGAGAGAGACCCAGGACAGCAGCGACATGCAGGGTACGTCACTGATCCTTAAGGGTATAATGACCAGCGTTGTACAGGGTACAGCGCTGGCTGTTAAGGGGTTAATTTAATAGTGTTGGTTAAGCAAAACTGGGGGATTGGTAATAAATGTATTATCTATCTTTAAAAAAACCAATAACAATTCTGGAGTAGACTGTCACTTTATAGGGACACTAAAAAATAAGGGCCAGAGGCTGATCTTAAAAATTGTACTAGGTAACAGGGACTATCATCAGGACATCCAGTATCAGAGAAAGCACACATTGCATTATGGGAGGTTAGGAGGCTGTGTTTTATATGTCTGTATGAAGCACTTTAAAGATTTAGAAAATTAAAAAAAAAAAAAACATTTGTTAAAGACATCATTTTGAACTGAATTAAATTAAAATATAATTGCTCTCTTTCGGCTAGATTACGAGTTTTGCGTTATGAGAGGCTCGGTGCTAACTTGCAGTTATTTCCACCGCTCACCGCCCTATAGTGTTGCTATTACATGTTAGCATAAACCCGGCGTTAGCAGGCAATAATGCAGCGTTGAGCAAAATTAAGCTCCATACCACACTCAAATAGCAGCACTGCTTTGAGCTGGTTTTACTTCTCAAGCACGATTTCCCCATAGACTTCAATGGGGAGAGCCGGGTTAAAAAAAAGCCTAACACCTGCAATTAAGGAGCGTAAAGATTTGTAACGCTGCCCCATTGATTCCTATGGGGAAAGAAAATGTATGATTACACCTAACACCCTAAAATAAACCCAGAGTCTAAACACCCCTAATCTGCTGCCCTTGACATCGCCGACACCTACATTACACTTATTAACCTTTAATCTGCCGCCCCGATATCGCCGCCACCTACCTACACTTATTAACCCCTAATTTGCCGCCCCCAACATCAACGACACCTACCTACACTTATTAACCCCTAATCTGCCGCCCCCAATGTCGCCGCAACTATACTAAAGTTAATAACCCCTAAACCTAACCCTAAGTCTAACCCTAACCCTAACACCCACTAACTTTAAAGGGATATGAAATCCATTTTTTTCTTTCATGATATAGAAAGAGCATGCAATTTTAAACAACTTTCTGATTTACTTCAATTATCTAATTTGTTTTATTCTCTTGATATTATTTGCTAAGAAGCATATCTAGATAGGCTCAGGTGCTGCTGATTGGTTGTTACACTTAGAAGCCTCATGTGATTGGCTCACCCATGTGCATTGCTTTTTCTTCAACTAAGGATATCTAAAAAATGAAGCAAAATAAATAATAGAAGTAAATTGGATTGTTGTTTAAATTTGTTTTCTATTTCTGAATCATGAAAGAATTTTTTTGGGTTTAGTGTCCCTTTAATATAATTAAAATACATCTAAATAAAAATCACTATCATTAACTAAATAATACCTATTTAAAACTAAATACCTGTAAAATAAACCCTAAGATAGCTACAAGTACAATATAACTAATAGTTACATTGTAGCTAGCTTAGGTTTTATTTTTATTTCACAGGCAAGTTTGTATTTATTTTAACTAGGTAGACTAGTTAGTAAATAGTTATTAACTATTTACTAGCTACCTAGTTAAAATAAATACAAATTTACCTGTAAAATAAAACCTAACCTGAGTTACACTACCACCTAAACTTACACTACAATTAAATAAATTACCTTAATTATAAACAATTAACTAAATTACAAAAAATAAACACTATATTACACAAAATAAAAAAGAAATGATCAAATATTTAAAATAATTACACCTAATCTAATAGCCCTATCAAAATAAAAAAGTCCCCCCAAAATAAAAAAACCCTAGCCTACAATAAACTACAAATGGCCCTTAAAAGGGCCTTTTGTGGGGCATTGCCCCAAAGAAATCAGCTCTTTTACCTGTAAAAAAATAATACAAACAACCCCCAACAGTAAAACCCACCACCCACATAAAACCCACCACCCACACAACCAAACCCCCCAAATAAAATCCTATCTAAAAAAACTAAGCTCCCATTGAAGGGCATTTGTATGGGCATTGCCCTTAAAAGGGCATTTAGCTCTTTTCCATTGCCCAAACCCTAAGCTAAAAATAAATCCCACCCAATAAACCCTTAAAAAAAAACTAGCACTAACCCACAAAGATCCACTTACAGTTTTTGAAGACCGGACATCCATCCTCAATGAAGCCGGGAGAAGTCTTCATCCAAGCGGCAAGAAGTCCTCAACGAAGCCAGGAGAAGTCTTCATCCAAGCTGCAAGAAGTGGTCCTCCAGACGGGCAGAAGTCTTCATCCAGACGGCATCTTCTATCTTCATACTTCCGCGGAGCAGCTCCATCTTCAACACATCCAGCGTGGAGAATCCTCTTCTTTCCACGGCTCTTCAAGAATGAATTCTCCTTTAAATGACGTCATCCAAGATGGCATCCCTTGAATTCCGATTGACTGATAGAATTCTATCAGCCAATCGGAATTAAAGGTGAAAACATCCTATTGGCTGATGCAATCAGTCAATAGGATTGAGCTTCAATCCTGTTGGCTGATCCAATCAGCCAATAGAATTGAGCTCACATTCTATTGGCTGTTCCAATCAGCCAATAGAATGCGAGCTCAATCCTATTGGCTGATTGGATCTCCTTTAAATTATGTCATTTACTATTTACTAACTAGTCTACCTAGTTAAAATAAATACAAACTTAGCTGTGAAATAAAAATAAAACATAAGCTAGATACAATGTAACTATTAGTTATATTGTAGCTAGCTTAGGTTTTATTTTACAGGTAAGTATTTAGTTTTAAATAGGAATTATTTACTTAATGATAGTAATTTTTATTTAGATTTATTTTAATTATATTAAAGTTAGTTGGTGTTAGGGTTAGATTTAGGGTTAGGATTAGGGGTTAATAACTTTAGTATAGTGGCAGCGATGTTAGGGACAGCAGATTAGGGGTTAATAACAGTAATGTAGGTTGCTGTGATGTTAGGGACAGCAGATTAGGGGTTAATAATATTTAACTAGTGTTTACGATGCATGAGGGCAGTGGTTTAGGGGTTAATATGTTTATTATAGTGGCGGTGATGTCTGGGGCGGCAGATTAGGGGTTAATAATTTTATTTTAGTGTTTGCAATATGGGAGGGCCTCGGTTTAGGGGTTAAGAGGTAGTTTATGGGTGTTAGTATACTTTTTAGCACTTTAGTTATGAGTTTTATGTTACGGCGTTGTACCATAAAACTCATAAAACTACTGTTTTTCAGTTTACGGTATGGATCTTGACAGTATAGGCTGTACCGTTCACTTTTTGGCCGGATAGGCAAACTCGTAATACCGGCTCTGTGGAAGTCCCATGAAAAAAGGACTTTTTGAATGCTAGGTTAGTTACGTTGTTTTACAGCCAAAAAAGTGTGCGGTACAGATTTATCTGCAAGACTCATAATAGCAGCGGTAGTGATAAAGAGCCATAACGCTGCTTTTTCACTCATACTGCAAAACTCGTAATCTAGCCATTTGACTTTAATGGGATCTGCAAGTGACTCTTAGCTACTGTGGATAGCACTACATTGTCAGTTAGAAATCAGCAGACAACAGGTATGGAACTCACTGGTCACATATAGATGTTAATTTATTTTAAACATATTTAAACTTTGCTGATTTGTTATTTTATTGAAGACAACAGAAATCTCTTGTAATTACTAGACATGTGCATGGCGAAAAAATTCGGTTCGGATCTATTCAGATTTTTTGAATTTCGGTTCGGAGCGATTCGATTCGGAAAAATTTGAATCAATTTGGTTCGGATTTGTTTCGGATTAATTCGGATTCAAATAAATTCAGTTCGGATTTGTTTCGGATTCATTCGGATTCGAATAAATTCGGCTGGATTCGGTTCGATTCGGTTTGGAAATTCGGAATTTCGGTAAGTGTTAGGTGGGATTAGACTAGTATTATGTACTGTACATTAGGTGTAACCCATAGCAGAGTGATATAACCTAATATACTGTACAATACTAGTGTAATCCATGGCCATCCGAATCTACCGAATAAATCCGAATAAATCCGAAGTTATTCAGATTTATTCGGTAGATTCGGCACTATTTTAATTCGGAGATTCGGTTCGATCCGAATCTCCGCATTTGCTGAATTTTCCGAATTTCCAAATCGAACTGAACCGAATCACACATGTCTAGTAATTACAAGGTTTTTAATGGTCATTTTAATGAGGTCTAGGCTTATATTTATTTATGATAGCAACATTTTGAGCAATAAATAGAATTGGGCTTATTGCAAGATGGCTAATAGCCACTATACTTTCTATAGAGTAGAACTACACAAAGTTATATAGTAACACAAAGAGATCTATTCCTAGCAGGCAAAAGAGACAACCTGGAGAACATTTTGGCTTATATGTGCCTTAAAGGGATATAAAACTCAATGTTATGTAAATATGTGTATTGAAAAAAAAATGTTTATTCTGCTTGCTTTGTTGAATTATGCATACTAAGATTTGGGGTATATCCTTGGAAAATGTAATGTGTGAGTCTGGCCTGACTTCAAGGCACAGTGAAGCCAAAATTAATTGTTCATGATTTAGATAGCGCATGCAATTTAAATAACTTTACAGTTTACTTCTATTATCACATGTGCTTTGTTTTCTTGGCATCCTTTATTAAAGATCAAATCTAGGTAGGCTAATATGAGCTTAAGATCATGCAAGTGTATTTAGCATTCTATGGCAGCAGTGTATGCTGCTATGTATAACATTATTATAGACGTTGCAAACACTGCTGTCAGATGAGTAAAGACATGTACACCCGCTTTAGCATTGTACACGCGCTTTAGCACACCTAGCATTACTGTTAAACTAAGGATGCCTAAAGAACTAAGCAAACTTGACAACACAAGTAAATTGAAACGTTGTTTAAAATTCCATGCTGTATCCAATCGATTAATTTAGTCTTTAGAGTCCCGTTAAAAACCAATAAACACCTTTTGCTCTTGTGTATAACTTGTGCTTTTCCTATACTCTCTAGACTAAAAATAAATTCTGTAACCTGCAATCCAATAGCTGGTGTAAACATTTTAAAGCAGTTTTAAAGCCTATTTTATACAAAACAAGAGGTGTTAAAGGTCCCTTTAAAGTGAGTTTATGAACAATTGCTTTAGGAAAGGTGATGCAGACATTTTGTAATATGAAGATCTGTAAAGGGACATTAAACACTAAGGGCCAGGTTATGAGTGGAGCATTATGCGATCAAATAATAAAAATGGTTCCCTTTTTAACAAACTTTAGGTTTCTCACTGAAATTGTTAACAAACAGCTTGTGCAATTATGGCACAAATGGTTGTAAATGATTCTCTGGGATCCCCTTTGTTCAGAAATTGCAGAAATATATGGCTTTGGCATTGTTTTTTGGTAATTAGAAGGCTGCTAAATGCCGCTGAGCACCACACTTGTATTATGCCCAGCAGAGAAGGGGTTAATTAGGTAGCTTGCAGGGAGCTTGAAGGGTTAATTTTAGCTTTAGTGTACAGATCAGCCTCCCACCTAACACATCCCACTCCCTGATCCCTCCCTGACCCCTCTTAAACAGCTCTCTTCCCTCCCCATCCTCACTATTCTCACTGCCATCTTTAGTACTGGCAGAAAGTCTGCCAGTATAAAAATAAAAGGTTATGGTTTGTTTGTTTTTAAAAAAATAAAATTGAATTATATATTTTTTGCAGTGTAGGATCCCCCTTACCACCCAACCTCCCTGAGACCCCCAAACAGCTCTCTAACCCTCCCCCTCTTACTATTTGCTGCCATTTTTGGTACTGTCAGTTGTCTGCCAGTACCTACTTTTCAATAAAATGTGCCCTTTTTTTATATAAATTACACTTTTTCAGTAGTGTAGCTACCCCCTCAATACCCTACCCCTCCCCCTCCCAGATCCATTGCCATTCCCAACATTATTCCCCCCACCCTCTCCCACATTCCTCTCCCACCCTCCTCTCCCATAACTTTTTCTTTGAGCGCGCATAACCCCGCATGCTCCCGCAAATCCAGCATCGGCCAGAAGATTCCAGCGATGGGCCGCCCACCCACCTCCCTGCAATGACTCCCACCCCCCAACGATCGGCACTATCACTAGCCGATGCAGAGAGGGCCACAGAGTGTCTCTCTCTGCATTGGATGCTTAAGAAAGGGTATTGCAGGATGCCTTAATATCGAGGTATCACTGCAATACCCTAAATGCATCTGAAGGTGATCATGATCGCTTCCACTGCTTGAAACCTCTGAGGAGGTACAGGGTACGTTCTTGATCATTAACTGACACTTTTTGTAGGAGGTCCTTAAGGGGTTAAATAATAAGCCATTACAAGTGGCTGGATAATGTGACCGCAAGCTTGCAGTTTCACTTTGTGCTAAGCGCAATTAACCAGAGGTCAGACCTCTGGTCAAAAATGAAAAAATGCTCCAATTGCCCCAAAACAAAGAGGACAGTACATGAACATCTATACTATAATTGTGTTTATAACGCGTCCGTCGCTGTCTGTGGTTGCACACGCATCCTCAAAGGAATGTTGGCAGCGCGAGGAATGTGGATCCCGAAAATGGCAGGGTGGTGAAAGAATCCACCAAAGGTATTTTTTATTTTTTGCCTTTTGAGGGCAGTGCACATACAAATGCCCTTTAGGGGCAATGGGTAGTTTAGGTTTATAAGTGTTATTTTTTTATTTTGGGGGGTTTGGTGGGTGGGGGTTTTACTGTTAGGGGGATTCTGTTTACTTTTAATGTAAAAGAGCTGATTTCTTTAGGGCAATGCCCTACAAAAAAGCAATTTTAAGGACTATTGAGAGTTTATTCTTAGTTTAGGGGGTGTTTTTATTTGGGGGGGGGCTTTTTATTTTAATAGAGATTAGGTTTAATTTATTTATTTTGGATAGTTTTGTTTATTTTTTTCTGTATTTTTATTTTATATTTTTTGTAGCTTTGGGGGTTCCATTTTACCCACATAGACTGCCCTCTGGGCAGTCTTATCGACTAGTATATAATAAAGATGATGTGGGGTTTTTGAAAAACAGCACCTGAAGTGCCTTTACATGGATGTCAATAGGGGACTTTTTTTTGCTTTACATTTATATATATATGCTTATATACATATATTTTTATGTTATAATATGTGTATATGCACATATAAACATATACATATATATGTATATAAGCATATACATATTTATTTATTTATTTATTTATTGCTGCCCAACTCTGTCGGCATGAAAACAAGGCACCCATTGAAACATATGGAACTGCACTCTCATGAGCCCTTTGCTTCTGGGCAATGCAAATGCGAGGTTGCATTACGTCGCCCTTGTTATACTAGTGCACATTTACATGTGCTGGTATTACTGAGTGGAGTGCAAATACTGTAATCTAAATTAGTCTGATAATAACATGGAGATGTATTTTTAACATGTCATTAGTTGTTTAAATACTGACAAAATAAGTGTAAAGTTTCAATTAGGTTACTTTCTCTGCTGTAGCCAATTAGGGACAGTTATACTAGAGTGGGCAACCAACGGCTGTATAGAATATATTAGTGTGCTATACTTCCATTTCTAACAGGAATGGAAAGCTCACAAATTCAGAGTGGAATTACAGGAATATTGATATATATATATATATATCAATGAACAAATGGCTGCACTCACTGGTCCTTTCAAACAAAATATTTATTTATGTGACGTTTCGGGGAGCGTATCCCCTTCCTCAGACAGAGGACACATGCAAGATGCATCCCTTTATACAACACCAGTAAAATCAAATAGAGACCCCACCCCCCACAAAGTGGAGAAAAAACCGCCAAAGGTTGTCATGGCAACCTCCCAAACACAGTGATACACAAAAGAAAAGAAGTAATAAAGAAATATATATAGCCATCAATAACACATCTCATAAGTGATTGCAGCAACTAGAGATCATTTACAAATAACCAAATAAAGTTGCATTTCTAGTATACGTGTACTTTACCTGCGCTGTAACCTTAATGGACTGCAGACACGCTACTGCTCACAAAGTATTATATCATTAATATGCCCTATTGTATAAGCTGATGGTACTGTTTAATATTTACAAGCATTGGGGGAAGGAAACAAAAAGAAAAACAATCATGCTCACCCTTTAATACATAAATAAGCATTGCATTCTCATACCTCAGAACCGCTGCAGCTCAGAGCGCGCGTACATGCAAGACAGGGGGCGTTGCTAACAGTGTAAGCCCGGAGACAGCATGTGGTACGTCATCACATTGCCCAATGTAAACACCGACTCAGCTGTTCACCCGGGGGAACACTCGTAGCACCAAAAGCCTAAAGCAGCAGCTAACATACTAACAGGCTAGTGCTGCTGATACGTTAATGGGGGACAATAATCCTACAGGAAATCTGCATACTAAATAGGCTATATACACATGTAATGGCCATATGTCATCTTACACAGTATCTGAACCACACACAATATTAGTACTACATGGTGCAGCTTGGGATATAGCAAAATATAAATAATGTTTAAAAAATATGTAAAAGAATATATTAAAAATATAGACAAATTATAAACAAAAAATTTTTTTTGTATGTGCATATATCAACTTAAGGTAAGATGAATAAGCTAGTAAGGCAATCAATATGGGGTAGAGCTATACATATAATGTAAGAACATATCTACTTCAAAGGGAAATAATTATCACAAATGTTGAACATTAAATGTTACCTAATCTCCAAATGGACCAAGACTTTTATATACCTATAGGGCACTAGGGACCAAATAATCTATTAACGGATCTGACTTTGAATAAGATCAAAAATACTAGAATTATTAGACCTACCAAATTCTCATGGCTCATGGGCTCTCAATAGAAAGAAATAGGCTCATGGACTCCCAACAACACTGGATCATTGGACAACCCATTAGATAAACTCATTAAAGAAAGCAATGCCAATCCAGCATTGAATTTAGTCCATTAGGTTTGATGGTATTCAAACGATATGTCCATCTGTCTTCAATTTGAAGGATTCTATTTCTATCACCACCCCTCTTCAATGGGGGAACGTGGTCTATGAGGACAAAGCGTAGATCAGTAGGATTATGTCCCGCCTCCAAAAAATGCCTGGCAACTGGTTGGTCACTTTTCTGATCCTTGATTGCTGTTCTTATGGCCGAACGGTGGTTCGCCATACGAGTTCGGGCATCATCAGATGTTTTGCCCACATAGAACTTCGCACAACTGCAACTCAGTAGATGGATAACAAACGTAGTGGTGCATGTCAGCCGATGTCTTATCGTGAATTTTTTATTCTTGTGGGGATGGCTGAATGTAGCTCCTGGAAGCATTGAGTTGCACGTAGTGCATCCGATGCACCGATAACAGCCAAATTTTTTTGGTTGAAGCCAGGTGAGTTGTTGGCAACAGTGACTCGGATCTGTCTTCATGAGGAGGTCCCTCAAACTGGTATTCCTTTTGTAGCCCACCCTAGGGGGTGCCCAATTAGATAGCGGAAGACTTGGCTCACTTTGCATAATGTGCCAATGGCGACGAAGACTCATCCCGGTAGTTCTTAAATCTGGAGTATACTTGGTGACAAAAGTCATCCGTGGGTTTGTATCATCCATTTTCTTCAGATCAGGAATTTACCCACTATTGGACGGACAAACAGTGAATTCTGTAGGAAATGGTGTGCCATCTTAAGCAAGTGTAGTCTAGATTTGAGTCTACTTGTAACTGAAGAGGTGAGAATACTCCTGGATAAAATTAGGGGTGAAATCAATGACCTTGAAGTAAAGAAGCTTGAGATGATGACAGTTGATGATACAGAACCCTGGCTGGAGAAATTAACCACGCAGTTGAAACAGTATAAGGATGAATTAATCCGGTTTAAGAATCGGAAGCTCACAATGGTATGTGAGGACCACAAAGAAAAGAGGGTCTATCGATGGCTCACTGGAGACAATAGGAGTAACTATGGCTATAGGAGACAGAGACGCCAACACCAATATACATTTCATATCTATGAAATACTGCGGATTTTAATGCTTCGGGAAATGAAGGATATCCAGTTAATGTTAGAAAATTAGATACTGTATAATTGATTTTGAGTTTTTTACAATATTGTTGCCATGCTTTTATGATACAAAAAAAAGAGCTACTGTTTTTAATCCTTTGTGGCATATCTTTTATTTGTGTATGTAATAGAGCTTTTAAAGTATATGGTTTAACCATCATATCTTCTAATACTTTGTCTGTGAAATATTCTTTATCTGTCAGCCATTCAGCTGCTATCTTGATCAGACATGCCAAATTATAATTCAAAATGTTCGGGAGAGCATAGCCCCCATATTCTTTTGAGTATGATAATATTTTTAATGAGATTTTCTCCTTTTTTTTTCCCAAAGAAAATTAATTATGTTTTTGTTAAAGAGTGAAATATCAGCTTTTTTGAGTACAAGAGGAAGATTCTGTAATTTATAGAGGATTTTTGGGAAGATGATCATTTTAATTAGACTGATCTTTCCTGATAATGCTAGTGGTAGATATTTCCAAGCGTTAAGCTGATCATATATTTTCTGTAAAATTGGTATTATATTTAAGTCATACCATAATTTTGGGTTCTTGCTCAAGATAATACCAAGATATGTAAATTGATCTACAACTTTAAATGGGCTTGTGATCGTGTCCTTATGCTTGTTTAGCCAAAGAAGCTCTGATTTATTGACATTGACTTTGTATCCTGAAAATGTACTATATAATTCTATAATTTGCATTAGTTTTGGAATATTTTGTTTACTATTTCTAAGAAAAATCAAAATGTCATCTGCATATAGTAAAAATTTTTCTTCTATATTCTTACATAATACACCCTGGAGCCTTTGACGGATTTTAATCGCTAAGGGTTCAATAGATAGATTAAATAAAAAGGGAGAGAGAGGGCAACCCTGCCTAGTGCCTCTCTCCAGTATTATTTCTGCAGATTCCTCCCCATTTACCGAGATTATAGATACCGGGTTCTTATAGATTGCCTTGATGAACTTCAAAAAAGATCCTGAAAAACCAAATTTAGACAGAGTCGTGAAAAGGTGGTCCCATCGCACTGCATCAAAAGCTTTTTCAGCGTCTAGAGCAATTATTGCTGCGTCATAATTCAAACTATGCAGATTTTCAGGTTGACTCATAACTTCTTTAAAATATTCAATAATATTATTTAATGAAACCCCTAAAATGCAATCTAAAGCACATATAATATTATTTCATATAGCAATCAATAGCACTAAGCAAATAATTCCTAGAATGTGGAAAGAGATTACACCCCAGTAGATCGATGGCTAATCCAACTTTCTCTCAATATTACACTTGAAAAATATTTTTATTTCTCCATCAACAAACTGGATTCCTGCTATGAAATACTGTTTATATGGAAATCAAGACCCCCAAATTCCCTAAGAACACATCCCCAACAAACTATATTCCCCCAATAAGACTCCACCTCCTATGTAGCAAGGTTGTACCTCATATTAACTGTAATATTAATTACCCAACCTGGATTATTACTTGCAACACTTTCTTACCCTTTTATTCTTGCTTGGGGAGTCACTTTTTTACCAGTTCCAAATATCAATATTATAATAAAAGCATTTTTAATGTATTGAAATCTCTATTTAAAGTCTCTATGGCTAAATGCCAACTTTATTTTGTCCAGTCATGCTTTGTTATATTTACTCGCTTTCTTTATTCCTTTTTTTCTTTATTAATGCAGATTGAAGTTCCAATAGATTGTTCTATGGACAGCAAGTCATTTCCGTATCATTCTTTACTTATGTATGTGACTAAAACTTCTTGCTGACTTTAATCTAAAGGATTCATGTTACTGTTTATTTTTAAAAAAATACTTAAATAAAATAAATATAAAATGGCAACAGGCAAGACAGCTTTTGTTGTTGAGTTACTGAACTCTTAGTTACAGGTTTAAGAGAACAATCCCAATCAAAACACATTAACTTTCAGAGAAATGCCATAATCTTCCACATCAGACTGTATTATAGTTACCTGGCGTCTGTTAATATATTCATGATACAAATCCCTTGTAGCTGGCATTGCATTGTAGCCAAAAGATCAGTTATTAGTTGTTTTTCAAAATTTTAGAAAAAAGAAAATTCAGTGGCAAAAATTTATTTGAAAGGAAGAGGGAGGAGAAAAAAGAGAGGCGCTTGTGTGTACCAGTAGAACAATATGGAAGACTTGATTACATCCACAACAGGGTACTCACATTTTAGTGGAGCACTCAGACAGTGCTATTAGGTGTGTACTGGGTAATCACAACAACCCAAAATTAATTTAATGGGCTCCATGTATGAAGCAGCATAAGCTGCTCTGGAGCCCTTGTGGGGCAAGTTAGCATGTGTGAGCCTGCTTCTCTCTATGTAAGGAGCAGCAGTCATGTGCATTACATTCTTCGTCACCTTCTTACACTCTTCACCACCTCTGAGGTGACAAAGAGAAATTACTAAGAGCTCACTCTCCCTAAGTGTGCTGACAAGCTTCTCAACTTGAAAAGCTGCCGCAAGACATTTAATACATTGGGGTCCATTTATCAAGCTCCGGATAGAGCTTGAGGGCCTGTGTTTAGGCTTGCCAGAACAGCAGTTATGAAGCAGCGGTCTAAAGACTGCATAACCTGTCCACCTGCTCTGAGCAGGCGGACAGACATCGCCACAATTCAACCTGATCGAATAGGATCAGGTTAATTGTCACCCCCCTGCTGGTGGCGGCGTTGCACCAGTAGCTCACAAGAGCTGCTGGTACAATGCTGAATATGGAGAGCGTATTGCTCTCCTCATTCAGCGAGGTCTGTCGGACCTGATCTGCACTGTCGGATCAGGTCCGACAGACCTTTGTTAAATATGCCCCAGTGACTTTAAGTTATTAGACAAGTACCTGAAATTTACAATATTATCTGACTAAATTTTAAAATTTAAACTCTGCTCTGTTCCAATATAACATCTTGATTTAAAATGTTGTAATCTAGCAGCAAGTGGGCAGAAGCTGCTGTTTGTCAGTTGCTTGCATTTTTCATCCTTGTGCAATACTGCACCCTGCTCTCACACAACCTGTCAATCACTAGAACAAACAAGCTTGTGGTGATTATCTCTGTGGTAGCCAAGAAGCTATTAAGCTCCAAAGCCTCTGCTACTTAACAAATGGAGCCCATAGTTTGCAATAGTGTAACTTTCCATAAAGCAAAGTACATATCTGTAATAGATGTCCATAACATTTGGGGCTCCATATAAGAAGCAGCGAAAGCTGCTCCGGAGCCTTTGTGGGGCAGGTTTGTATATGGGAGCCTGCTTCCCGCAATGGACCGCTGCTTTTTACACCCTACGTCACCTTTGAGGTGGCAAGGGAAAAACACAGAGATCTTGCTCACTCTCGGTGATTGAAAGCCCCTTCAGTCACGTGATTGGTCGTGTGAATGAAGGGGTGGGCATTACACACTCTGATGAGTGTGTAATGATACATACGGGCAAGCAGATCAACAGATCCGCTGCCCGTGTGTAGCGAAAGCGGGCAGACAGCTTTGCAAGTTGAGAGGCTCTCCGCCCGCCGCTTAGTACATGGAGCTGTTGGTAAGGAATTTGTAAATATATACATTAGTCTAGCCTGACTTTTTCTTAAAACATATGTACAGAATAAATAACTGGCATGAAATCAAATCATCACACTGACCCTTGCATGGACAGATCTCAATCAGTTCTAAAAAAAAAAGAAGACTGAGCATCCAGCACTGATAGCATAATATTTTTTGAAGGACAAATATTTCCAGCAAACTTTATCTTGAATTAATTCCCAGTTTTGCATATGTCTTTTTCTGTTACTGCAATAAGCTCATTGCATATTTTGAGAAAAACTACCATCTTACCTTTGGCAAGGTAAAACTGCCCGACTTGCAGAAATAAAGGGCTAGGTTACAGTTGGAGTGTAAAATACAATTTATGCAAACCCATAAATTGCACTGGCGACGTTTTGCTATTGTGAACCTTGCACATGGTGATTACAAGTTGAAATTAGAAACATTGCTTGCTCTCATCATTTATTAGTTAACGTATATTATCTTGAAGGGATTTTCTACAGTATCGCGTTAGCACTTGCGCACTCAAAAGCCTGCTTGGACTGTGACATCATTAATTAAGAGGATATGAACACTCTTTTTTAATTAAAACAGACTAATTAATTAAAATGGTGACAACAATTAATGTGTTAGAAAAACTTTTAGAACAACTGCATATTAACACATCTACCATGTACATACACATATACAAATTTTAATTATAGGGTCAGCACAACAAAGGACAATGGTCACTTTAATTTGATTTACATCTTTAGCACAGTTTACAATGATCTCTAGAGTGAGCTTAAGTTTGACACCTCAGCCATGTTTTTATGGACATTTACGACTTATATATACTGCAGGGTGTGCAGAGGGGAACAGGAATAGTCATGTCCAGCCTCAATATATGTGCGCTGTCCTGGGCCACAATGCACTGTAAACTCAGAACACTGCTACTAAAACTAGCAAACATAATACATAGGCCACTACTTGGGACAGATGTGTTTAAAGGGATAGTGTACTACAATATTTTAAACACATCCTACCATAAATTGTAATGTTTTGCTATTACATTGAATTGGATTATTTTAACTATTTAGGGCTAGAATACGAATGGAGTGGTACTTATTGTTCCCTCTCGAATGCTAATTTTCCTCGACTTCTGCTCTTTTGCGCATGTTGAGTAGTGCGCATATTATAATTTGAAAGTAAATCTTTTTTGTACGGTCCCTAAACCGACATGCACAAAGAGCAGACGTTACAGTATTGCAACAGTGTTAAAGTACTCGCCCATTGACTTAAATGGAGAGAGAAAATTGGATAAACCCAACACCCATACCTGCATGCTAACCCTTAAACCACTGCATAGCCCACCACAAAGTACACACTACACTATTAACCCCTAAATTGCCACATAGCTCACTGCAATGTACCCGCTACACTATTATACCCTAAAAGTGCAAATTTGTAATGAAATATGGCTATTCCTTTCCTTTTCACTAAATCAATATCCAAATAAATATACCTACGAAATTTACAGAAAATTTAAAAATACTGATGAAATTCATTATATAGATAGTTTTTTTTAAAATTACTTTTGAGAGGTTAAATACTTACCTATAGCGCACTGGGGAGCCATGCTAACCCCAATCCTACTTCTCCTAGCCCTGGGCAGCGCTAATAGGAGGCTTATCACGGAGGATCCCAGAGCCTGCATTAAACAAAAGCAATTGTAAATGTTTCATGAAAATTCAGTATTTGTTTTGTTTAAGACTAAACGAATAGTGAATAGTGCAGCAGATGCATAAGGGTCAAATTGCCATGACTTCATTCCCACCTTACCAAATAAAGACGCAGACACATATCTGGAGTTATAAGACCGTGAAGCAAGGTCGCGTTTATTAAAACAAAACCAGGAAAACTCTAAAATTATTTAACTTGTGAAGCTTAAGGCTTATATCAAAAGGTGGCGGCATCTGAGACTAAACTATATCCTATACCTAACAGTAACTTAGTATCTAGAGGAAGCGTAGTGAGGTCACTGGCCCGGATTGGTTGTCGCAATGCTCCTGCCGAGCATTGCCCTTCAGGGGCTGGCATCATCCTCAAGGGGTTTCTAGGTCAGCAGGCCTGCGGGGAGAGGCATTACAAGCTGCGACTTGCAATATCATGCCCCTGCCATTAGATCGACCACACCCTCGCAGAAACCATAAAAATTATTCGGCTGGGACCCCGCCAAGCCAGCTGGTGACTTCTACCTTCTCTCAAGAAATCGCTCCAGACCCATAAAGGTCATTATCGGACGCAAGACGCACAACAAACGTCCTTGATGTGAAGCAAAAATTGTTACCACTTTGGACTTATGATCAGCTAGCCTGATTAGACATGCCTCCGCCAAAGTCCTACAACCACCCTAATGGCAGCCGTTACCTCAGTGCCGCCCCTTGCCCTGAAAAAACAAATAATTCAACATGTTAACAAAAAGGGAGGGATGGGCGGGGAAAAAACCTTTCTCCAGCAGTTGCAGACAAGAAAGAGGAAGTGTTCCAGCATCCATGCACTTTTATAACAGGTAAGAGTCCCCACCCCCCACATTGCAACAATTGTTGTAAATTCACACACTGCACAGCTTCACATTTCAGTCAGGCAGCATAACCCTTAAGACGTTACAAGCACAAATATGCCCTCCACTACCATAAGGGTCAAATCGCCATGACTTCATTCCTACCTTACCAAATAAAGACGCAGACACATATCTGGAGGTATAAGACCGTGAAGCAAGGTCGCGTTTATTAAAACAAAACCAGGCAAACTCTAAACTTATTTAACTTGTGAAGCTTAAGGCTTATATCGAAAGGTGGCGGCATCTGAGACTAAACTATCCTATACCTAACAATAACTTAGTATCTACAGCAAGTGTAGTGAGGTCACCGGCCCGGATTGGTTGTCGCAATGCTCCTGCCGAGCATTGCCCTTCAGGGGCTGGCATCATCCTCAAGGGAATTCTAGGTCAGCAGGCCCGCGGGGAGAGGCGTTACAAGCTGCGACTTGCAACATCATGCCCCTCCCATTAGCTCGACCACACCCTCACGGAAAACAAAAAAATAATTTGGCCGGGACCCCGCCACAAGAGATACTACCTATATGCCCCAATAATGGAGCTCTTGCCGCCACCCCTAGGGGCTAGCTAGATAACATGCCGCCTAAGTGCACCTGATAAATTATCCAAAAACAACTCTAAGCCTTCTTCCATTAAGTGGACCCCATCCGGCCTATACAGCCACTTGCAGTCCCCCAAGATGTTATCCTGCCTGATTAGAAAAACCATCTTCCTCCACTATCAACCTCCCCACATCTCCGTTCAGCTTTTTTCGAATACGGTGAGCTGAACGGTGCACCCTCACATGTCGCCACTGCAAGCGAGCAATCACATTTGACCATGCCACTCGCACCCCTGGGAAACGAGCTTTCAAGCATCTCACATCCGACTGAATGATAGCCACCAATTCCAGCACAGGCAAACTCCCCACATCATTTCCACCCAGATGCAGCACTATCAAGGAAGGCCAACCCCAACAAAGGAAGGCCTCCTCCAGACAAGCCGGCAAATCACTCCACAACATTCCCCTCCTCCCCAGCCATCTAATTGAAACTGCATCTGGTCGAAATCCCAGCTGCTGGCTGCCCGGGCGCTTCAAATCGTTAATGGCTGCCCAGTGGACGTACGAATGGCCGACTATCCACGCTCTACAAGGAGGGGTTCTTAAACCTAAAATAAATGAGAACCAGCATTACTAAACACCCCTAAACTCACTCAATCCCTATATTATCTACACGTTACTCATAAGGGGTCTAATGTATAACCGATACCTTTTTGAACTCCACCTCCCCACCTCTTAATCTCCCGCTCCGATGCGGAATGAGTGGGGAGCAATGACCACGGGGTCTAGGCCGACCCGCTTAGCTGCCTCCTCCAACACCCACCTAAACTGAAATCTGGACAAGTTAGACCCATCCACATGAATGAAAAATTGCCCGGGGTTCCCCGGTCTCCTAGCCGAAAACTCGGAAGAAAGACGGACGGGGCAACACTCTAAACAATCCTGCTGCTGTACGGACAACCACACACCTTTCCTTTCCTGATCAGTCTTTGATCTGGGGATAAACAACAATAGCACCTGCATGTCAAACCTGACGTGCTTCACTTGGATACCACTACCTTCTGAAGTCCTGGTTGGGCTAACTAGCTCCCCTATCCTCAAAGCCCCAAAGAAAGCAACTGTGAATGCCGCCCTGAACAATCCTACCTCATACTCATCCGCACACACCTCCGGAAGTACTGCCAGTAACGCCCCCCAGCCGCTGTACTGTAATGGGCTAGCGCCTATCTGCTGACTTAGCCTCAATCCTACCCCAACCTTTCATTACCTGCCTAACCAGGAAGGTACTTGTCCCATCCGGGAGACCCTTCCACTTAGCAAAGAAGGACAAGGCTGCTAGCCTCCCTTGCATCGACCCTTTCTTGCAGCCACCCTCCTTCAAGCGCACCATCCATTCAAGCAACAAAGTCGGTGATCTGGATTCCACCGGAACACCCTTACCCCTGAGGAAGACTTCCCACTCTGCCCAGTACTTGACGTAGGCTCTCCAGGTAGCAGGCGCCAGTGATGCCTGAACCAACGAAGTCAGCACGTCCCCCCTTCCGCCACCTGCCAAAGAAAGGAAGGACAAGGAGTACCAACCTCCGCCGCCCCTGGCGCCAATTTCCTAAATGCCTCCCTTTGGCCCCGCGACAGCGCATCTGCCAATATATTATTGACCCCAGGCATGTGCCATGCCGTAAAGTCAATGTTGTGCCGCAGGCACCGCAGCACTAACCATCGAAGATAGCGTACCACAATAGGGGAAGAGGCTGAAAGATTGTTGATAGCAAACACAACGCTCATATTGTCGCACCAGAATATCACATTCCTATTAGCCAATTGCTGCAGGAGTGTAAAGTTCCTGGTCCATCCCCTCTCAATCCAGGCCACAGGCCACTCCTCAGTGCTCCAAGCACCGCTGAAGTAAGCCCCGTAGCCCACTGCCCCTGCCGCATCTGTGAACAGATGCAGAGCCTGACTAGAAGTCCTCTCGTTTCTCCACAAGAGAACCCCGTTGAAATCCTCCAAGAACAACTCCAAGACTCTCAGGTCCTCCTTCATATCTGGGGACACCCCACACGGCCTGCGACTCCCGCTGCATCCCTTTAGTTGGCCTTCCAACCTCCTGTTGAACACCCTGCCCATCGGGATAACCTTGCAAGCGAAATTCAGCAGACCCAGTAACAACTGTAACTCCCTTATCGAGAGCCTGGTCAGCCGACGCGGCCGAAGAAACCGCAGCTAGCATACGCACCACCTTATCCCTTGGCAACCTGCACCGCCTTTCTAGGGTATCAATCTCGATACTCAGAAACTTCAGGCAAGTGCATGGCCCCTGGGTCTTGTCTTCTGCTAATGGGACCCCAAAATGAGCGAATAACGCCCTCATTACCGTCATGAGCTGCGCACATTCCGCAAACCCAGCTCTGCCGATCAGCAGAAAGTCATCCAAGTAATGGGCTATAAGCCCACCCCGCGCCTCCAAAAAAACAGCCCAGTTCAGGAATGTACTGAACGTCTCAAAGAACGCACATGAGACCGAGCAACCCATTGGGAGATAACGATCTACAAAATAGGCACCCTCGAACCAGTATCCCATCAACCAAAAGGATGCCGGGTGAATTGGCAACAAGCGGAAAGCTGACTCAATGTCAAGCTTCGCCAAGAGGGCCCCAACCCAAGCCTGTTGCACCAACACCATAGGCTGGTCAAAAGACTGATAGAAAACAGAGCTAACCACCGGGATGATAGCATCATTATCCGAATTACCCTTCAGATATGATAAGTGCTGGATCAACCAGAATTTTCCCGCTTTCTTCTTAGGCACAACCCCCAGCGGGGAAACTACCAATCCCTCAATGGGGGGGCTCCGGGAAGGGGCCCGCCATATGCCCCAACTTCAGTTCTTTGCCCAACTTTTCCCTCACCATATCGGGGTATTCATACGCCGACTTGAGGTTCCGCTTCTGTCGTGCCCCGATCACCGGTCCCACCACCAGAATGAGGAAACCCTTGCGAAGCCTGGACAGGAGAAGCTCCCCTGCCCACCTGTCCGGGTAGGCCCTGAGCCAAGGCATTGGGGCCCTTTGCCTCAGCAGTCCCTCTGCCGGCATCTTGGCCTCCCATCTCCTTCCGTCTCCGTCCCTGGGTGTCCCGCTCCGCAGTATAGGCAAGAGTGTCGAAAGGAGCAGTTTGCTCCCCGATAACACTTCCCATCATTGAACTTCCAACATTCCCGGCCTTTCCTCTTGACTCCCCCTAGCTGCCTGCTACCCACCACCCTTACACTTGAATGGGGGGAAGGGGAGCGTTCCGAACCCAAGCGCTGCCATAAATGCACATCCGTAGTGCCAAATGTCAGCAGAAGGTTCCCCACCATCTTTTTCCTATAGTCTGCGTCGTAAGATCGCCACACCCCTTCCTTATAAGTTTTGTGAACAAATTCAATCGTCTCCATGTATTTTAACACATCGACCCTCAACTATGGCTTCACCTCCACCAGACAGGATGCCAGTACCCTAAAGCACGTGCGCCACTCATCCATCGTCTCAGGCCTCTTCACCTTTTTAGGGCCTGAGCCATCCTCACTTCGCTCCTTGGCCTTATGGGCCTTGAGCGACAAATAAAAAATGTGGACATATTTGCCCTCCCTGATTTTTGTAATCACCTTAGCCTTAAGGTGCGAATGCAATGAGTTCACATTGCAGGGGTACGCATCCCCCTGCAGCGCCACTTTTCTGTCCGCCAACGCCAAGCTCACAGCCCCTGACCCTACCTGCTGACTACCTAATGTATCCTGACTAGGAACCCCAGCCTGGGCTCCCCCATCTGGAGCTAGCCTCAATTTCTGCCTCTGCTGCCCAGCTACCATCCTACGTAGGTACTTCAACACCCGTTTTTGAGGTTTAGATACTGGCCCCAAGGAGCCAGAATCGCTAGACAACCCACCCACACCCTCCCCCAGCTCCCCGCCCAATGTAATCTCACCTGCTCCTGGCTCTGTAGGGGGAAGTGCCTCCTTGTCTGCTCCAGTCCTCTGATCCACCGTTTGCCCAGCCTCCTGGCTTGCTGCCACCACTGCATTCCCCCTCACCTGTGGAAAAAAAACAGAGCCGGGAGTACCGGGAATTGCAGAACAGGTGCCACCCCCACCCCGCTCTACAACAGGGCTAGCTTGCTGACCAACCACCTGGACCCCAACACCCAACTGCCTCCCCCTGCTACCCCCTTCACCCCTACATGCAAGCGCTGGCCCTTGCTCACCCGCCCCCCGTGACCCATCATACCAGCATGACCGGGCTCCAAACCCCCTGCACCCACCGGTGCTGGGTGCTGAGGATGCTCCACTCCAGTGGACGACGATTTCGCCCCTTGGGCTAACATCGAGGCCAACCTAAAGATCTCCCCAATGACGTCTTGCTGTCCTCTCCCCAGAGGCTCATGCCCATGAATGACCAGATTCTCTCCCCCCGCCTGTAGAATCTCCTGCCCGGCACTTCCCTGCCTGCTCGCTACTTCTGTGAGCGACCTACCGCCCCTACCCCATTGCCCAGCACCATCAAGCCCCCTAGGGCCCAAACCCTTATGGCCCGCATTAGCCCCAACATGCGACTCCATCTGCCAGGTGCCTGCACCCCCATGCCTGCCCCCATGCACCCCAACCTGTGTCTCAGGTTGCCAGGTGCCTGCCCCCATATGTCTGCCCCCAACCTCTGCCTGACCGGTGCCACCTCTCTCGGATCCCTGGCCCCCCCGTCTCACCTCCGCTGCTGCCATGACCCGACTGCTCCTGACCGCGCCCGAAACCGGAAGTGACGTCATACTCGCGGTGCCCTGAATTTACGTCACGACCGCGACTACCGGGAGTGATGTTACAGCCACCCCACACTGACCAGAAGACACCGCCAGAAGAGGACGCACCGCCCGCCGCTCCCGAGGGGACCACGCCACCTACCACAGGAACACCTGCCGGACCCCCATGGACGACGCCGGACTGCCCATTACCCTACGCAACACTCAGATTCGCTCCCGCCAAGAGGGCCTGAATCAAGGCCGCAACCGCTACCCGTGCCGCCTCTGGAACAGGTAAGTCAGGTAAGTACCCAACCCCGGAGGAGGCCGCAGACCCACTGGAATCACCAATGACAGAGGGGGCACCATGTGGACCATGATCCACACTGCCCAACGCTACATAGGGAGGGGAGGGATCCACTAGGCCACCAGGCGGAAACACGCAGTGCAGGCCCAAAGGCCCACCACTTACCTCCAAACCCTCCTGTTCCCGGGCCACAAGCGCACCCGCAGGCCCCAAAATGGGCCCACCGGTCCACCCGCGCCCATAAAAAAACTGCCCCTGCTCCAATACTACGTGCTCCCGGGCCCCCGGCGTACCCTCAGGCCCCAAACTAGGCCCGCCGGCCCGCCCGCGACCCTGGGTATCCTGCCCAGCCCTAAACACCTTCGGGAGGCTGATCGAGCCATCCGGGGCCCCCTCCTCCCCCCCATTGTCCACAACACCCCCAGAACCCTGCCCCGAATCTGAGAGACCCTCCCCCTGGGACATAGGGAAAAGGGAGGGGGAGGATGACACGCCAGAAAGCTCCCCCAACTCCTGAGAAGGATTGAGGCCTACCCCCTGGGAAGGACTGAGGCCCACCTCCCCTGCACCCAAACTAACACCTCTCCCCCAACAGATACTCGCCGTGATACTGGCGAAGACTCTCTCAGCCGCTTCGGGAGGGACCGACTGATGCCTAGGCCGCACCATCATGCCACAGAAAAAAACCTTTCTCCACCAGTTGCAGACAAGAAAGAGGAAGTGTTCCAGCATCCATGCACTTTTATAACAGGTAAGAGTCCCCACCCCACACATTGCAACAATTGTTGCAAATTCACACACTGCACAGCTTCACATTTCAGTCAGGCCGCATAACCCTTAAGACGTTACATGCACAAATATGCCCTCCACTACCATATCCATATTCATTCCAGAAGAGAGTCTACTATCAACTAATTATCATAGTAATGATTACCTGGCCTCATTTCATTGCACTATTGATGTTCATTGTGCTCATATATAATCAAACAAATTACAGGAATTAAAATAAATGATGAAACAAGGGGTTTCATTTTTAATTTTTTATATTATTTTTTTACTCTGTGTTTTAACAGGGGAGAAGCATACATGCATGGTTAATATTAATTAAACTACCCATTTTTAAAATCAGAATTCTGTGTAATTTTAAAGTGTAATTCGCATTTGTATAATTATAAGATGTGCAAAATTTACAAAAATAATACATTCTCTCTTCCACAATTTCACCTAGATTACGAGTTTTGCGTTAGAGGCTGTGCGGTGCAAACGAGCAGTTTTCCCTCACCACTTACTTACCTGCAGCGCTGGTATTACAAGTTTTCAGAAACCCGTCATTAAAAGGCAAGAAGTGAGCGTTGAGCAAAATTTTGCTCATTACCGCACTCCAATACCAGCGCTGCTTAAGTCAGTGGTAAGCTGGTGTAACGTGCTCGTGCGATTTCCCCAAAGGAATCAACGGGGAGAGCCAGCTGAAAAAAAGTCTAACACCTGCAAAAAAGCAGCGTAAAACTCCTTAACGCAGCCCCATTGATTCCTATGGGGAAATAAAATTTATGTCTACACCTAACACCCTAACATGAACCCCGAGTCTAAACACCCCTAATCTTAAACTTATTAACCCCTGACATCACTGACACCTGTATTATATTATTAACCCCTAATCTGCCGCTCCAGACACCGCCACCACCTACATTATACTTATGAACCCCTAATCTGCTGCCCCCAACATCGCCGACACCTACATTATATTTATTAACCCCTAATCTGCCACCCCCAATGTCGCCCCCACCTACCTACACTTACTAACCCCTAATCCCAAAGTTGCCTAATGTTTACGAGGCGGGAGTGCAGCAGTTTAGGGGTTAATATGTTTATTATAGTTGGGGGCAGCAGATTAGGGGTTAATAAGTGTTGATAGGTGGCGGTGACATTGAGGGCGGCAGATTAGGGGTTAATAAATATAATGTAGTTGGCGGCGATGTTGGGGTCAGCAGATTAGGAATTCATACATATAATGTAGGTGGCGGCGGTGTCCAGAGCGGCAGTTTAGGGGTTAAAAATTTTATTTAAGTATTTACGATGCGGGAGGGCCTTGGTTTAGGGGTTAATATTTAGTTTATGGGTGTTAGTATACTTTTTAGCACTTTAGTTATGAGTTTTATGCTACGGTGTTGTAGTGTAAAACTCATAACTACTGACTTTTAAATGCGTTAGGACTCTTGACAGGGTAGGGTGTACCGCTCACTTTTTGGCCTCCCAGGACAGACTCGTAATACCGGCGCTATGGAAGTCCCATAGAAAAAAGATTTTACAAAGTTTACGTAAGTCGTTTTGCGGTAAGGCCAAAGAAGTGTGCGGTGACCCTAAACCTGCAAGACTCCTAATACCAGCGGGTGTAAAAAAGCAGCGTTAGGACCCTAACGCACAACTCGTAATCTAGTAATTTATTTGTTATTTTTTATCATGTAGTTATAGGTATAGGTATTTATCATGTAGGTATAAAATTATAAGTTATGAGAGGGCGGTTTGGGGGGAGTTGAACTGATACTAAATGTGGGGACCATAAAAATGTACGTTTTAAATACTTAGAAAATAATGACTCCTGTGCTGTAATTTACTATGTACATCATACACAATGACACAGAAATAAAAATTTTGCATTTCATAAGGTGGCATTTAACAATACTATCATCATTTTTGCAAACTAAACTTATTTTCTAAAGTGTTTTGATGCGGGTGGGTACCTCACTTAAGACTTCACTTAAGCATAGGGCCCCATTTAAGAAGCTGCAAATGCAGGTTTGGATCACCTTTGGCTGCAGGCTCACAGATGATAGTTAATACGCAGAGGTTAACTATTATCATTGGTTCTTAACCCACTACGCCAACTCCTAACTGGTATTTTTTGCAATCCTCCGTAACTGTATCAGCTGGTGATTGATAGCCCCTGTTCAAGCTCATTTGGCCGAGCACAAACAGGGGGCAGCATTGCACATGCAGCAACTTGAGCAATGATTAATTCCACAATGCCAGGTAAAAAATGGTAAAGATGTCCACACTTGTCCGCCTGGTCTTTGTTAAATCTAAACCTATGTGTAACTGCAAGTGCTTAAAACTTACTCTAGCCCGACACTGAGAGGGTTAATAAAATATCTTACTAGACCAAAAGAGAATATCTTGATTGCTTCCAAATTAAATAACTAATGTACCATTTATATTGTTTAAATTGAAAATTTACAGTATGGTACTTTTTATTTTATTTTTTTCAAAAAGTATTTATTTGTAGCTACATAACAAACAAAACAAAACAAAACTTGCTGGTCATTTTGGTGGTATGATGAGTACTTTGATTGTCAGAAATGTTATATGAGGATAATAGTACACCAATTTGTCTGTTTCACCAAAATCAATATGTATTGATTTTTTAACACGTATTCCTAGGAAATTTATTTGAGTTGACCCAAAAAAGGAGGAGGTTATTGCTTTTATTAGTAGAAGGGCAAATGATGAAAAGGTGCTAAACTAATGAAAATAAAATGATATTAGAGATATTGCAATATTTTACAGATATATTATAATTTATTACATAAATTACACTATTCATGACTTTCTCTTTATTGAATATTATGTAACTATAAACAAAGATCAAGATATTTTTTTCAGCCGACAACCTTTATGTGAAAATATGTTCTATATGTCAACATTACATTAATTAATTTTTAGTTTTTTATCTGGAAATCATTAACTAAAATATTAATTTGAAGAAAATATTGAATTCTGAGAGCTACAAATCCACTAGTGCTATGTGTCTCTTTTAAGCTATTTATACTACCTTTTGTAGAACATAATTTAATTTTGATATATTTAATTTATTGTGCATTCTAGTATTATATGCATAACACAGACACATTAGTGAATTTCTGTTTTTTTTTTTTTTTTGTTAAAGAACACTATGGACTCCATTACAGTCAACATGAATTCCATTGTGGGATTGATTTTTGTGCTCACTTTTTGGCCTCCCAGGACAGACTCGTAATACTGGCGCTATGGAAGTCCCATAGAAAAAAGACTTTTTGAAGATTGCGTAAGTCGTTTTTCGGTAAGGCCAAAGAAGTGTGCGGTGCCCCTAAACCTGAAAGACTCGTAATAGCAGCTGGCGTAAAAAAGCAGCGTTAGGACCTGTTAACGCTGCTTTTTTATCTTAACGCAGAACTCGTAATCTAGCCGATAGTTTTTGTTTTTACAAAAATTAAAAATTGAGTCCACATCACACATTTGAACAATGAATTATGTACATATAAATTAAATACAATCATCTAAAAGGTTTTAAACTGTTAATTACAAAATAAACCATAACTTTAAATTGTCAATATCACACATGCCATGAATTAGTATTATTGATTAATACTGAAGTATGTGTCCTATTTTTTACTTTGTTCACACATCTTTTGCTTCCAGAAAGGTCTTTTTAAATCCTTGGAAAAGATAACCTTAAAAAGTATATGTTACATGTTACTTATAGTTTGTAATTTATTTCCATTCGTTTAACTAGATTTTGCTATTTTCTGATTCAGTCAGAGGTTTGTCTTATTGCTTGGAATCATTTTCAAATTAATTTATTATTATTATTATTATTATTATTATTTATAATATGAATAATAAGAAGAAGAACACCCAAGCTGCTGTACAATGTTATTGCATGTAAATGTAGTCATTTAGAAAGGGGGAGCAATATTACTTTGCACAAATGTTTTGTTATTCTAAAAGACATGCTAAAACTTGTTTAAAGGGACAGTCTACACACAAAAAATTATTTTTTAAAAGATGGATAATGCCTGTACTATCCATTCCCCAGCTTTGTACAACCAACAATGTTAGATTAATATACTTTATAACATTTAAACATTTACATTTCTGCCTGTTTCAAAGGCTCTGCTGACAGCCTCTTAATTTACATGCTTTTTATTTGCTTTTACAACAGGAGACTGCTACTTCATGTGGGCCATATAGATAACAATGTGTTCACGCCCAGGAAGTTATTTAAGAGTTAGCACAACACAATACTAAATGCAAGTCAATAGATAATAAATACAAAGTCATGTGATCAGGGGGCTGTCACAAGATGCTTAGATACAAGGTAATCAAAGAGGTAAAAAGTATATTAATATAACTGTGTTGGTTGTGCAAAAATGGGGAATGGGTAATAAAGGGATTATCTATCTTTTAAAACAATAAAAATTCTATTGTAGACTGTCCCTTTAAGTTTATGGGTCAGGTGATCTAAAGCTCTCTGTTCTTTATTATTTTATTATTATCGGTTATTTGTAGAGTGCCAACAGATTCCGCAATGCTATAAACATAGGCGGTATACAAGGTAACATGCATAGGGATCAAATGGGTAGAGGGCCCGGCCGAGAGTCTTACTGTTGCAGTCAGCTCTTATGAAGGTGATCTGCAAACAGTTGGGCTCTTAGGCTTACATGCTAAGGGGGTTCATGGCGGATAGTAATGGAGAAGAGGAACTGATATTAGGAAAGGTTAGTGTAGGTTGTATGCATCCCTGAACAGTAGAGTCTTTAGGGAGCACTTGAAGCGTTAAAACTAAGGGAGAGTCTTATGGAGTCAAATGTGGCCCCAAAACATCAAGCATGCAGTGTAGGGGTAATGATGAAGATGTTGAAAGTTATAGAGAAATGGAGATGGAGATTTTAGAAGAAGGAGGGAAAATAAGTGGCTCATTTTTGGAGAGATTTAGCTTAAGGTAGTGAGAGGACATCCAGGAAGAGATGTGAGAAAGACAGTTAGTGACACGGGTCTGGAGCAGAGATGTAGATTTGAGTCTTGTTGGCATACAAATGATATTAAAACCCATGGGACTTTATTAGGGAACCTAATGATGGCATGTAGATTGAGAAGAGAAGGGGACCGAGGACAGAGCCTTGCGGTTCCCCAACAGAAAGTGATAACGGGTCAGAGGAAACCCCAGAGAAGGCTACACTAAAGGTATGGTTAGACAGGTAGGTAGAGAACCATGAGAGGGCTGTGTCACAAATGCAGAAGGATTGGAGGGTTTGGAGCAAAATAGGGTGGTCAACTGTATCTAAGGCTGCAGACAGATCAAGGAGGATAAGCAGAGAGAAGTGGCCTTTGAATTTTGCTGTAAGTAGGTCGTTGGGGGCGAAATCCAGATTGCAGTGGGTCAAGGAGGGAGTGTATTGTAAGGAAATGGAAAAGGTGTGCATACTAATTATTTAATTTATGTTAGTCATGTAATGAGAACAAAAAACAAAATTAAACTATTAACCCCTAAACCTAAAAACCCCCTAACTTTAAATTAAAATTACAATATCCCTATCTTAAAATAAATAAAAACTTACCTGTGAAATTAAAAAAAAAACTAACTTTAAACTAACAATTAACCTAGCAACTATTATACTAAAATTAAAATAACTATCATTTAAATAAACTAAATTACACATTAAAAAAAACTAACACTACTAAAAAAATTAATTCTAAATTTACAAAAAATAAAAAATTCTAAATTACAAAAAATAACTAACACTAAATTACAAAAAATAACAAACACTAAATTATGAAAAATAAGAAACGAAATGATCCAAAATAAAAACAATTACACCTAATCTAATAGACCTATAAAAATAAAAAAGCCCAAACGTACTGGATAGGGGTTAGATTTGTGTCGTTAAAGGATATAAATTCTCTTATTTGTTTCACAAATTTCCACAATAGGAGATGGTCTCTCATAAACCAATCATCATACTTTCAATGTGTGCCTAAGCTCCTAGAGGGGGTATTTATTGTCATAATCACTGGGTCGTGGTCTGACCATGCAGTTAGTTGTATAGTCAAGCTATGCACTGCGTCTAAAGTCCAGGGTTCCACAAAAAAGTGGTCAAGCCTGGAAAACATCTTGTGCTGGGTTAATATAAATGTAAAGTATCTGTAGGTTGCAAGGCTCTCTATACGTCATACAGACCATACTGGGACATTACAGATCTAAATGAGCTGGCCAGAGAACAAGTAGCGCAGTCATGTGTATGGGTTTTAATTCCTGTTTTGTCTATGGAGGGGTCCCATACCAGATTGAAGTCCCCTCCCATCACTAGGGTACCTTGTTTAATTTCCATCACTAGTTTGAGGATTTTTTTAAGAAATGTGATTTGGCGTGTTTTGGGATCGTAAATATTAGCAAGCGTATAAACTTTAATGTTGAGCTTACATATAGCTATCACATAACGTGCCTCAGGGTCATGCTCAACATGGAGCGTCTCTATATTTACATTATCATTGATCAATATAACAACCCCACAGACCTTACATTTATAAGAAGATTCAAAGACTGTGGCATAGTTTTTAGAGAGAAACTCCTGTATGAATACTACATTGGTTTTAGATTTTCTAAGGGTCTTCAGTAGGAGACTTCTTTTTGTGGGCAAATTTAGTCCCTGAACGTTATGCGTGAGAATTGTGAGATCCATGATTTTAAATCTGGAGTGCCCAAAGGGCCAGTAAGGGGGCCAAAGTCAGAAGAAGGGTGGAAAGGAGGGTGAGAGAAAAAAAACTGTGTCAAGTCAGCCTCAGTATTCACTGTATTTGTCTTTTAGCGTGGAGTATTCTAGAATAGCTGACTCCAGCAGGTAAACACTGCTTAACAAAAGTCTAGAGGAAAAGTGTCTGTACCAAAATGTATTGGGGGGCTACATGTTTACTAAGAAATTGAGAATACAAGGTATGCATTGATACGGGGAGCAAAATAAAAGAAAGGGGGGGGGGGCAGGCAGGGAAGGAGGGGAGAGGGGAAAAAGGAGAAAGCATGGTGGAGTTAGATGTATGCAGTCGTGTGAAGTAAGATCACTTGATCTAAAAGAAGAAGGCAGTCAACAAACTGTCATATGATGTAGTTCTTCAGTAAGAAGATGCAGGTAAGAGTTAACCACCTAAGTGGGATTTAAAAGTTCTATACTAAAAGTTTAATATTAGGAATAGGTGTACTACCCCCCCAAATGTGGAGTATTAAGAGGTAAAAAAGGGAGTATGTGAGTCTATGTGCTCCCTATTAGTAGGGGCTCAGGTCAGGAGAGTGTCATGTGATAGTGAAGTGACTATAATCTAGTCAGTGGCTAGAAGCAAATCAATAAGTGTATCAAAACAACTTTCAATGCTTCATACAAATCTATATATAACAGTTTCCAACAAAAACTATAAACAGAACATATTTAACATTAGCACCCCTGTAGTGTTCTTCTTCTTTCATACATGGGGAAAACAAAGATGATCAGTATAATTATGCTAGTGAGAAAATCTCATTGGCTCCATATTGTTCCTGGGTTCAAGGTGAACAGTAGTATACATATATAACCTTATGAAAGGCGATCTGTCGAGTTACTTATAACCAAGATACTTTTTACTCAAGAGACAATAGCCTCATTTCATAATACCTGATTACATCTAATCATGTCCCCTGCAAACCCAAAGAAAAAAGCAAAGACAAAGAGAGAGAAAACAAAAAGAGTTGACATATTTATATTAGTACACCAATGTGTCAGAAGTGAATCTTCATAAGTTGGTTTTTATATCTCCCTATATACAGGATCCCTTAGTATATCTTGTCAGGTGTGGAACGAAGGGAGGGTGAAGAGAGTGATTATTTGCCTGCCTTGATATTTAATATAATAATAATGACCGGCTAGTAATAGGGGGATTAACTAGGGGGATTAACTAGGGTTTCCTAATTCAAGTATTTCCCTTCACACCTCTGCAATGACAAAAGTTTATTATAGGAATATACCTGTCCCACAGGGAAGAATTAACATAATCATGCTTCCTCCTATGGAGGTGTAGGTCATTTTAGTTTTGTACCTCTAGATGGAAGTTCAATGATAGGAATCCTATCTTAATCTCAGATTTGTGCAGGTGTAAGGGTGCTACTTTGGGATTATAAGGGGAAGCTGAAAGAGAAAAGGTTAATTCACTCTAACATAAAGTATGGCTATACATATACAGTATATATATAGAAATGAACAGGCATGGAAGTTATTCTAGCTTTTGTTCTATCTCATGAGTGCTGTCCTCTCTCCTCTGATATTTATGCAAATTACTCTTGGGTCTCCCTAAGAGTAATGGGGAACCAGACGTGGACTCTTTACACACATGCCCTTAGAGAGATACAACTGCACCTCACTGACGAGGCCCACAGAAGGCCGAAATGATTGTCTGGGGTTGTTGTTTCTCTTGTTCAGAGAAGAATTGCCTGGTATTTCGGTGCTGGACTGTCATTGGGCAGGGTCAGACTGATATGCTACAGGATATTTTTTTCTCTGTGAAGGGGCATAGTGTGCTAAAAGAATGTGCACCCTGAGTTGCAATAGAAATGAACAGGCATGGAAGTTATCCTAGCTTTTCTTCTATCTCAGGAGTGCTGTTCTCTCTCTTCTGATATATAAATCTCTAGTTACTTTCCAGATACGAAGTCCATATCAGAAACCTGGTTAGCACTATTGCATCTGCAGAGTCCGAATGAATAGTACTACCAATAGTCCACTCATATGAGATAATAGTCCACACCTGAGTCCCTATCATTACAGTTTCAATTTAGAAGACCTGAATACAATTTAGAAAAAAAAGAGAAAAACGCATATATACAGACAATAAAAAAAAAAGGATACACTCATCTGATCTGTTGTCTGGAGGGGTCTTTTCTTCTTAGAGGCTCTGATGGTCGTCCAGAAGTAGGGCTCCATTCCTGTGCTGTCACATTCAAAGATTGGAATTGAGAGCGATCTTGTGTGACTGCATATGAGGGTTGTAGAAGGTTCAGTTTTGCCAGGAGATTTAACCCTTGCTTTAGGTAAGTGATTATGTAGTTCTCTCCATGTTGCTGGAAAAAGAGCTTCACGGGGAACCCCGATCTATACTTAATAGCCTGATTCCTTAAGTATTGAGTAACTGGTTGGAAGTGTCTCCTCTTTGACAATGTGTGGATGGACAGATCCGGAAACAGTTGCACCTTTTGGTAGAGTTCTGGTAGCAAGACCTGAATACAATTTAGAAAAAAAAGAGATAAATGCATATATATAGACAATAAAAAAAAGGATACACTCATCTGATCTGTTGTCTGGAGGGGTCTTTTCTTCTTAGAGGCTCTGATGGTCGTCCAGAAGTAGGGCTCCATTCTTGTGCTGTCACATTTAAAGATTGGGATTAAGAACGATCTTGTGTGACTGCATCTGAGGGTTGTAGAAGGTTAAATTTTTCCAGGAGATCTAACCCTTGCTTTAGGTATGTGATTATGTAGTCCAGGTTTCCATGTTGCTGGAACCCCCATCTGTACTTAATAACATGATTCCTTAAGCATTGAGTAACTGGTTGGAAGTGTCTCCTCTTTGACAATGTGTGGATGGACAGATCCGGAAACAGTTGCACCTTTTGGTAGAGTTCTGGTAGCATCTTATTCAAGAAGGCTGCCTTCAGTAGCTTTTCTTTAAAAGTAAAATAGTGGAGTCGGATGATGACATCCCTACGTTGCTCAGTAGTAGCATTCCTGGGACGCAAAGCCCTATGAGCTCTGTCAATCATAGCATCTTGCCCCTGGAAAGGACCTAGCAGCACTTTAAAGAGATCCATTAGATATTCAGGCAGGTCTGGGTTCGTGATATTCTCTGGGATTCCTTGTAGTTGGAGGTTGTTTCTCCTCAATCTATTCTCGAGGTCAGCTAATTTAGTTTCCATGTCAGCAATCTGTTCTGCAAGTGACTGTGAATATGAAAGCAGATTGTAATGATCCATAGCCAGATCTTCATGTTTCCGTTCCAAAGTTTCCGTTCTTTCACCTTAAGAGGCAATGTCTGTTTTGAGATCAGCTACTGAGGATTTGATGTCTTGTCTTAAGGAAGCATAATGCAAATCCATTTTAGTAGATAGTGAGTTTATTAGCTCAAGAACTGTAACATCAGTATGGGAGTGTGGAATATCTTGCAAGCCAGCAGCTCCAGCCACCCTGGTAGGTATAGGGGAATCATGTGAGTCCTCATCAGAGAAGTCTCGTTCTATCTGAAGCTTGTTATGGAAGTGATCAGCGACTCTCCTTTTTGGTCCCTCTTGGTGCTTAAATTTCTTTCTCTGTGAGTGTGCCATCTTTGTGCGTAGCAATCAAATGGATATAATATATTTTAGTGGCACTCGGTACTGTCTTTCAGTTGGTTAGGAGTTGTAATCAGGTCTATAAGATAAAATGGAGGTCTCGTAGACAATAGCAATTTGTGGGGGTTCCCCTACTACATGTAGAGATTTAGCTCATCATCGTGTCACATCTATTTCATGTGTAGAGTAAGTTATAGAAGAGCATGTCCCCAGCCGCACAGTCTCTGGGATATATCCACAAGGGACAATAGAAGGAGCAGGGAACTTTAGGTGGATACCCACTAGGGGCGAGTAAATGGGAAAAAGGGGAGAATAGTACGGTCAAGGTATTTTCTCACATCTACAGTTAGAGCAGACCAGTCTCAAAGTTGTAAGCTGGTAGTCAGGTATCAAGAACTATAATATCAGCCTATAAACCTTTTCCTTCAATCTTTTTTCCCTTAAACAGTATAAGGAGTGCTTGGGACTTCCCCTTATTCTTCTGTTGGTTCTGTAAAGGGATAATGTAGTCTCCTAGTCGCTATTCAGGGAGCCTCTCAGTGCAGATAGGTATGGGATATTTATAGTTACTGTGATGACAGGTGTTCTACAGAGGTTATGTGTCCTCTTTTGTGAAGCAAGGTGAATTGCCTAATAGCATAGTCGTAGCAATAATAAAACTATCTCACTCCTTCATATTATAGGAGGGTCAGCGTCTAGATGTTCCTCATCTGCCCTATTACACCAGGATGTAGTATTTATACAGGCCTTTTAATAAGTACAGTGAGGAGACCTCTTGAGCTAGCCTTGTATAGTGACTAGATGCAGGTGTTGGTAATGGCGTGTAGGTAGAACCCCAGAGACACCTGCAAATTGCTCCCCTATATCTGATCCCACTACTTTGTGCAGTAACAATATTTAATATTGGGCTTAAGCAGCTCTGTCTAATGCTAATCGTCTGGATCAAACCTCAGGGACAATCTCTGATATAAGAGCTAAACCAGCCCTGTGTTTCAGTCCCAGTCTAAAGCCATACCTGCACTTCCGGGTGTAGTCAGCCTCTAATATAAAGGAGAGTTAAGATGGTGACCGTTTGCGACAAAATCTGAAGTGGCTTCTGTATCCTGGTCCTTTGGGATGTCCTGTAATTGGGGAGGTAAGTGTTGTCTATGGCCCTTCTTAATATTTCTGGGCCGATGTATAGAGGTCCGAGTTCAAGTCCCTTTATCTCTCACAGACTAGGAGGCTGATCAACGACCTTAGCGCTGCTATGCTGGGCTTTCCCCAACAGACTGCAGCATCTCTGCAGCTGTACTCTGCTTGTCAGGGATCTCCGGCTGTCTCCAATTTATGTCACGCAGACACTCCTATGCCCGATGCCGGCTAAGCTTGGTATCCCATCCAGGCCGTTGTCCTCTCACCTGCGTAGCCAGCCCGCACCAGTCACTTGGCAACATACGTCTTAGCTCTTTATATAAGTTGCGCACAGTTCCAGTTTGGGTCGTGAAGGTTATAACTTATATTGGTGTGCTGGCTGACCACAAATGGGGTTTTTGTACACTTTTTAATTTTATTAGCTATGGAGTTCCATACTGCTGCATCTATCGGGTTAGGTAGTTTCCGCCGCCCCCCAGAACAACGCAAATTTGATGAGAAAAGTACATTGGAAAGTTGTTTAAACTTGAATGCCCTATCTAAATCATGAAACTTTAATTTTGATTAGACTGTCCCTTTAAAGTTTGATTAGTTTTTTAATATTGTGTTCCACAGTGTGCATGTCATTGTATCCATATTAAATTAAATTATTTAGGCAGACATCATTGGCCCCCAAATTGGATCTGAGAGGTATTTGCTAGACAATGGGTCAATTTAAAGCTAATAAGAGACCAAACCAAAAAGTGGTATAACAAGGTCATCCCACTGGACCCAGGGAATATTATTCAGAGATCATACAAACTCTTCATTTTAGCCTAATTGGTGTTAGATATCTGGATTGGATCTGTTTTGATCAATGCTTTATTTGTTGCTAACATTTAAAGGTTAATCCCTGCTGAATAGGTGGCTAAAAGGAATGGGTCAGTTGTTACGTTACATGGTTGACAGTGAGAAGATAATTATTGCTTTATATGTGGCAGACAGAAAGGGTCAATCAAAGTTATATATGTGGATTACAGGGAGTTGTCAAAAATTGCTGTATATTGGCTGACACAAACAGGAGGTCAACTGCTGCTCTGACAGTAAAAGTGCTTGTCACTGTTGAGTATATGGCTGACAAAAAGATGTTAATATGTGGCACCACTCACTTATTACATTGCAAAATAATTTGAAATCTTGTTTGCATTTGTATTGAGGTGAAATTTTAAGCGGTAAATTCCTCTGATCATATTGATGGCATTAAGTGCATTTATCACTTGCAATTACATTGACTTAAAGGGACGTGGTAGTTATTTTTTTTTAGTTTCTTTCTAATAAAAATATACATATATTTTTCTGTTCTTAATAAATCAACATTTTATGGCCAGGCTTACAACTGCATATCTCTCTTCATCAAAAGAGCTTTAGAAGATGTCCCTATAATCCAACCCTTAGTAATAAGTGCGCAACCGATACTCCTAAAGTAAATTTAAATACATTTTACATAAAATATTTCAGTGAAAAATATTTTCAGCTTCATAGAATACATTTAATTTAAGTATATCTTAAAAAATCACAGATCTGCTGTGGGTGGCATGAGGACTACTAATTTAATAATTTAACATTAATTTCCTTGTGTTTTCTTTTTTTCTTGTTTAATGGTATCTGCACATCTCCAAATCCTGCCACAATAATAGGGAATTAAGAATTTAATACAATGGGGCCTATCTATCAAGCTCCAAATGGAGCTTGATGCCCCGTGTTTCTGGCGAGCCTGCAGGCTCGCCAGAAACAGCAGTTATGAGGCAGCGGTCACAAAGACCGCTGCTCCATAACCTGTCCACCTGCTCCGAGCAGGCGGACAGACATCGCCGGAATTCAACCCGATCGAGTACGATCGGGTTGATTGACACCCCCCTGCTGGCGGCTGATTTGCAGCGAGTCAGCAGGGGGCAGCATTGCACCAGCAGCTCTTGTGAGCTGCTGGTGCAATGCTGAATACGGAGAGTGTATTGCTCTCCGCATTCGGCGAGGTCTTGTGGACCTAATCTGCACTGTCGGATCAGGTCCACAAGACCCTTGTTAAATAGAGGCCAATGCAATTGGTTTACCTGATTAAGGGCAAAATTACAAGTAGAGCATTATTTAACGCTCCTGCTTGCACGCTAACTCTGCTAGAAGTAAGCTTTATGTGTGTGTCTGGTAGCGCTGGTATTACAAGCTTAAACATTTTTCACACTAGCGCTAAGCCGATGCGCAAAAAGTAGAAGTTAGAATATTGTGTACTTGCTCACATATTCCCCCATATAAGTGCATTGGAGCCCTTTACAGTTAAGTAGATGAAAACATGTAAAATATTTATTCAATATTTCTATTTAATAAAGTGTTATACTGTGTATTTACGGTAAATATTTCACATTCCAATGTTCTTCACATAGCAAAATATGTTCTATGTATTTATAAATAGATACTCCTATATATTTGTATATGTCTATACCTATATATATATAATCTCATATACACTCTGATAGAGTGGCATAGAAGGTTAGTTACAGGTGGTGGCCCTCCCACAATGGTGATAGTTTGTAGCCTTTTCTATTTGAGGGCAGATATTGATGGCACTTGTCATTATCTTGCCATTATCTTTTGTTATTAATACAGTTAATCTTGTTACAATGTGTTGTAGCTTATGTGTCATTATTTGCACTAGGTAGTATAAGACCTTGTGATATGTAATTAAATGGTGTTTAAATTTAAACTGCAACAATACAGCAGTATTAGTTGTGTACTTCCTGCTCAATTACTGGTAGGTATAAAAGAAGAAAAACTGACACTGATTGTACGCCACATTTTTAAGGCAAAAAAATAAAAATGAGTAAAATGTTTATTTACTGCTATTTTGTGTAGTAGATAAACAAATTAATCTTAATGTCCTTTTAAGATAGTGAAAAGCATGCCCTTAGTTCCTGCTCCTTAAAGGGATAAAAAGATCAAAATTAAAATATGCATGCGTGCATTTTAGTTTTGAATAGAAGCATTTGTGCAATATACTTCCATTAGCAAAGGTGCTTCTAGTAAATGCTATAACTGTTTTTTAGCGTCATTCGCACATATGCTGTTAGAGTCTGTGCACCAGTAATCAAGCTCAGAGATCAGGTGGTGACGTGAATTGTGCCTGTGAAGACCTAATTTGTGCTATACAAGCCACTGATGACTCTCTGAGAAGGTGTGATGCTTGAATACTGGTGCACACACTCTCACAGCATACGTATGTGCCTATGCCGCTGAAACAACTTTTACTAGAAGAATTTTTGCTAATGGAAGAATATTGCAAAAATATTTCTACTTAAAATTGAAACGCATCCATGCACATTTAAATTTTGACATTTTTATTCCTTTAAGCCTGGGTTCTAACCACTCTATATTGCAGCTTGTTGTTGGACATAGGTTCTGTACTATAGGTGCTAGAGTTGAATTAAGAGTTTCAGAACTGATTTGAGTTATATGGATTTAAAAAAAAAAACTTTTAATTAATATGTGCTGGATAGTGTTGCAATATGTTTACATACAGGCATAGGGGCCGATTTATCAAGGGCCGAATGGCCCATGATGCCCCTGTTTCTGCCCGAGTCTTCCGGCTCGCTGGGCACAAAGCAGTTATAAAGCAGTGGTCTTCAGATCGCTGCTCCTTAACTGGTCCACCGCCTCTGAGGCTGCGGATATCAATCCGCCTGATCCTATACGATCGGGTTGATTGACACCCTGCTAGTGGCCGCGAATCTGCAGGGGGCAGCATTGCATAAGCAGTTCACCAGAACTGCTTGTGCAATGTGAAATGCCGACAGCGTATGCTGTTGGCATTCAGCGATGTCTGTCGGACATGATAGGCTACAGCGTATCATGTCAGACAGACATTGATAAATCAGCCCTATAATGTGAATGCTTTGTTACTAGATTAACACCTTGTTTTCTGCATTTTTTTTAATGGCCAAATTCCACCCGTCCCTTACTTGTTACTAGACCTGGAATAAACAAGACTTGCTACTATCATTTTGTAAGTAAAAATTAAATTGTTTTGCAGTATATTATCTATTTCAAAATGTTGAGCTCAATTAGAGTAAGATATGTAGCAGGGTTAAAGGAATGTGACACCCAACATTTTTCTCTCATGATTAAGATAGAACATACATTTTTAAACAACTTTCCAAATTACTTTCTTCATTCTTTTGGTATATTTTATTGAAGAAGCAGCAATGCACTCCTGGGAGCTAGCTGAACAAATTTGTAAGGCAATGAAAATGGCCATACAAGTTCAGCCACCATTCAGCACCTAGCGCCAAGCTCCTGAGCCTATCTAGATATGCTTATCAACAAAGGCTACCAAGAGAATGAAGTAAGTTAGATAATAGAAGTAAATTGAAAAGTTGATTAAAATGATATGCTCTACCTGAATCATGAAATTTGGGTTTCATGTAGCTTTAAGTTTGTGAAGTGCCATTTGCACTTCCTATTTTGAGTTAAATTACAGGTAAATAATGAACGCATATTGCAAACTGGTTTTGATTATGCTTTAAAGCTAATTAAGGCAATGATGAACAGTTTTATGGATTTGATTAATGCTCGTTAATTATGTTTTAAAATAACTCCAATATTTGATAAATTGACCTGTATATGTACCTTAAAAATATTAATAAAATGTGCTATGTATGTATGGTAGAAAAGTGCTTAAACCATTTTCCTCATTTGAGAAATATATGAGGTGATAATGATATACAAGGGCACAGGCAATATGCTGAGTTAGGCATAAGATTTATATGTGCATAGAACAGCACAAAAAATCAAGCAGGGTCTTATGACTAGTCCAGACATTGTATTATTATTGTAGACAGTGTGATTTCATTTTTTTTTTTCAAATCAAAGGGCTTATAAAAATCATTGCAGGGCATTTTCCCCATGACTTCAGGATTTCTGGAGGGCTGAAGCTAGGTTTCAACCTACCACACACTTCATGAAGATGCCTCACTGATACCACTCACCTTCCTGCTCCTAGACTTGTTATCTCACCAAACCAACTATGACCTAGATTACAAGTAGAGAGTAAACATTTTAACACTATGATACACTAACATTGCTATTGTGCAATCCATAATGCTGCTATTTTTACTCTCATATTACAAGTAGAGTAAATATTAGCTCTCAAAGGAAAACTTAGGACACGCTAACATCTGGATGTTGGATAGAGCGGGTGCGTCGAATCCCTCACATAAAAGACTTCTATAAAATAATTTTGGCTTTCACTCAAGCTTTAACCCTAAAATAAGTTAAATTATTCTATCCAAGTCAACATCAGTGGTTCCTTCCCTCCAGCAGGTGACACGCCCTTATTTAAGTTTCACCCACTAGGGCATCATCCAGCCTTGGGATAGAAAGATCAGTATTTCCTTTACTTGTAAGTCCAATTAAATATTCATTTGCCCTAACATTTAAATATTCATTCTCTGTAACATTTAAATTAATAATTACAATGGAAGAAACATGTATTTGGTAAAAAAATAATATCTATATAAGTATATATATATATATATATATATATATATATATATATATATATATATATATATATATATAAAAATAATTTTTTTTTTTTTTTTTTTTTTTGTTAAATTATAACTCTTCATTTAAAACATTCAGAGAAGTATCTTAGTTGAGATTCCATTTTGACTCATGCTGGACTAAAATTCTATCCAGATCACCTGCTTGCACTCCTAGATTACTCTTTCAATCTCAATTAGTTTAAAGATATCAGTCTTTGAATTGACATTTTTCCAAATGCCTAGCAATATCGATTTTTTTCTTTTTCTCAATATTCCAAAGAGTTGGTTTTACCAACATAGAAAAGGGGACAATTACATATGGCTAAATATATAGCACCTTCGATTCTGTATGTAATACTTCCATTTCTGTCTGAAAAATATATATTGTATTTCAATATGGTTGCATTGTTTACATAATTTACAAATGTAACAGCCTGGTCCTTTTCACAACCATGGTAACCAGTCATCATTTGGAGGTGGATGTATGAAGTTACTGTGAACTATTTTCACTTTTATATTAGGCACCCTATTATCTGTTATCTGAGGATAGTGTCCAAGAGCCATAGATTTTATTTTAGTTTTATTTAACCAGCCCTTAAAATATACACTGTATGAGATTTGTCCACACTAAAGGAATAGTAAAAATCTAAATGTATGTACATGTTAAAATTGTCATTAATGTAGTTTGCCTTGTCAGTTATCTTTCCATCTGTGTTTTGAACATGAAGGGACAACCGTTGTTTTTTATCAAATGCAAAAATCCATGTCACTACACATAATAATGGAGGACATCTATATATTTACATTAAGGTCTCTAGTAGCTGAAGAGTGGAATGGACATTCTAAATAAAAATAGAAATAGAATAAAGCTTTAATACAAGAGAGGATATTAGTTTTACACTGTTTTAATGTTTACTGGCCACACGTTTTTCATTTTAACATATAAAAAAAACTTGATACCCAGACAGTACTTTTCGACTTATTACAGAGTATCCTGAAAAGTTTAGTTTTGAAAATGTGCAAAACACAATAAAATTACCCACAGCCCTACTGGATGTCTTTAGAAGGCAACATCACAAGATAAAAATTCTACTTGCTCAATTGATTTAATTAAAATTAATAAGGAGGTAAAGATTTCAATCTTCAGGGACATCCACAGCAAACGCATTTTAAGGTTTTGATCGCTGGAAAACACCCTGACAATACTAGCCGAGGTTTAGAAAACATTATCCACCTAAAAAAGCACAAGCTTTTGATCAACCAGTTTGTATTTAAGCCATGGAGTGAAATACATAGCTGAGGTCCTGAGTAGAGCACAGCCAATGATTGTCATTTACATACATATGCTGCTTCTAATTGACTTACCACGTGTCCTGCTCAGCAACTGCAATATATTGCAGCTCCCAAGAAAGAATTTAGCTATTATCTTGGGCATTAAACAACTAGAGCTATAACACATGTCAACTTTAAGGTCTTTTTAAATTATAAATATAGAAGCAAGAGTAACATTTTAGAGCCTATTGTAATCAAGTAGCAGGTTCACAATTGTTTTAAATCCTAAAGGTATGGTAAATAACTATTTCTGAAACACACGAAAAAGAACATATGGTTTAATTGACACCTCACTGCTACATACTTTTATTTAAAAAGTGTATTTGTAAATCAAAGATTTTGTAAAATGTATACAATGTCTGCCCATCTTCCTCAGCAGTATTTTTTTATTTGTAATGTAAGTCACCAGTACAGCCAGCTAGATGCCTTATAGTTGGTATGAGTTCCTAAGCTGAAAGTTAGGACTACAGAGTGTCAGGCTTCTCTTCTCTATAAAGCTGGTTTGGCAAGAACCCAGGAGCGCTCAAAGCTATACTCAATATCATGGGTGGTACCACTTATTACCAGCGGTACCGTCCACTGGCATCACAATTAAAAAATAACTGCTGAGGCAAACTTCAGATTCTCTTACAATCAACTCATATAAAAAACACTCCTTAAGCAACATATTTCAGCCATAGTGTGTCTATTAAAGACCATAACAGAGATCATTTAAGGGTGTTTTAAAAATACAGATGTCTACTGTCCACTGTCCCTTTAATTTGACAACAAAAATACTATATGTTATAGCTTTAGACAAGCATTTTTTTTTTTTTGCAGAGATTCATTATTAAAATAGATTAATTTAAATTTTGTGTCAAAACGAGACAATAATTATTATACTTGTCACTTCCAGACGTATTGGTCTGGCTTTATTAGTCTGGCTATGCACATATTTTCTACAAATACTATACATTTTAATACAAATGATGGTCTATTTGCAGTCTGCTGTTGAATATGTTTAATAAACGAATGTCTAAAATAATTACCTAGGATTACTTATTTTAATATGGATGGAAAGAAAGCACTACACTAATATAAGGCTTTGAAGCTTAATTACTTGGAACTAAAAATAGTGGAGTGTTGATGTTCTGTCTTGGACATTTGCTTTTACTACACAAAGAGTGTTCTGATCATGATGTGGAGTTGATGACAGAATGACTCTTATGACTTAACTGATCATCAGTGACACAGTAGTAATTCACTTTGAGTTTACAAAAAAAATATTATAAGAAGTCTGTAGACTATAAAGTGGCAAATTTAGTATTATGTACTTCATTAAGGGATATATAGATATATATATATATATATATATATATATATATATATATATATATATATATATATATATATATATATATATATATAAATCTAGTCTCAATACATTGAATAACAAAACACAAAGCAATTTTAGATGACAAAAGTGAACACTCACAAGGTGATGTCTCATGCCAGTGTTATGTTGTTTCTTGGGATATTGCCAGTCTTTAGAGATTACCTTAATGTTCTGGTAGACTTTGTTAGAGTTTAACAAAGTTCCTCAGTTATCATAAAAACCCTTTGTCTGGTGCAGCAGTCTGGGTAAGTCTTAAGTAAACTGAAGCTTAATTACAAATTCAGTGAATGATGTCTGAGCATTAACTCAGTTTACACCAGACTACAGTTCAAGTTGAATAACAATTAAGTCAACAGAAATAGAGACTTGGAATGACACATATTTTAATGTATTACATTCTTAATTTTATTAACAAAATCCATTAATATAAAATGTTTGTGGGCTAGGGTCAGTGCAATTGGACACACTATAAACATAGTTTTCACAAAAGAATATAATGTGTAATAGAATGTACAAAGAACATTATAGTTTAATGCTACAACCATTTCTGTGGAAGAGCAAACATAACCCTTTAGAATTGCTGCCAGTAGCAAACTCACACTCACATAATAGCCATTACATTGAGCTTAATTTATCATATGCCAGGCGGAAAAGGTACTTTCTCATGAACCTCGTTCATCTGAGATTGCAGTGTTATCAATGGACAAGCCGCTTCTTGAACAAAGCGGGCCACTGCTTGCACACAGCCAATTGATCTTAAGGCCACAGCTACTTAAAGGGACACGAAACCCAAATTTTTTCTCTCATGATTTAGAAAGAACATGCAATTTTAAAAAAACTTTCCAATTTACTTATATTATTTAATTTGCTTCCTTATCTTGTTATCCTTTGCTGAAAGGTTTATCTAGGTAAGCTTAGAAGCAGCAAAGAACCTAGGTTCGAGTTGCTGATTGGTGGCTGCATATATATAAAGCTTGTCATTGGCTCACCCATGTGTTTAGTTAGAAACCAGTAGTGCATTGCTGCTCCTTCAACAAATGATACCAAGGGAATGAAGCAAATTAGATAATAGAAGTAAACTGGAAAGTTATTTAAATTGTATGTTTTACCTAAAACCTGAAAGAACATTTTTGGATTTCATGTCCCTTTAACTAGTGTTTCAGGTTCATTCAAGTGCATCGGATAGAAGAAATAGTTACAGTTACTTGATTTTAGGTCCACTTTGATTTTATTACAAATGATTTTGGGTGCACTGACTTTATCACAGCTGATTTAAGTGCACTTTTGGCACCTTAGTTAAAAGAATTGTGAGTTAAAGGAACATCACATACATTACAAAATATATACATGCAAAATAAATGTATTAATTTAGAGTGTTGTTAACCACAATCTGCATTATTTTGCAATTCATAAACATCTATTCTAACCTAACCCTAACCCTAACACCCCCCAACTTAAATATTAATTAAATAAATTAATATAACTTAGTTGTAACTTAGGTTAGGATTTATTTTACAGGTAATTTTGTATTTCTTTTAGCTAGGTAGTTATTAAATAGTTAATAACTATTTAATAACTATTGTAACTAGCTAAAATAAATACTAAGTTACCTGTAAAATAAATATAAATCCTAAAATAGCTACAATGTAATTATTAGTTATATTGTAGCTATCTAAGGGTTTATTTTACAGGTAAGTATTTAGTTTTAAATAGGAATAATTTATTAAAGTATAGTGTAGTGTTAGGTGTAATTGTAACTTAGGTTAGGATTTATTTTACAGGTAAATTTATCTTTATTTTAGCTAGGTAAGCTATTAAATAGTTAAGAACTATTTAATAGCTATTGTACCTAGTTAAAATAAATTGAAATTTGCCTGTAAAATAAATATAAATCCTAAGATAGCTACAATATAATTATTATTTATATTGTAGCTATATTAGTTTTTTTTTTTAAAGGTAAGTATTTAATGTTAAATAGGATTAATTTAGTTAATAATAGAAATATTATTTAGATTTATTTAATTAATATTTAAGTTGGGGGGTGTTAGGGTTAGGGTTAGACTTAGGTTTAGGGGTTAATAATTTTATTACAGTGGCAGCTGTGTAGTGGAGGGCAGGATAGGGGTTAATAAATGTATTATAGGTGTAGGGGGGGCAGATTAGGTGTTAATAAATTTATTATAGATGGCGGCAGTGTAGGGGGGCAGATTAGGGGTTAATAAGTTTAATATAGGTTGCGGCGGGGTCCGGGAGCGGCGGTTTAGGGGTTAAACTATTTATTTCGTTGCGGCGAGGTCCGGGATCGGCAGGATAGGGGTTAATAACTTTATTATAGAGGGCGGCGGTATTGGGGGGGGGCAGGATAGGGGTTAATAGGTATCATGTAGGTGGCGGCAGGGTCAGGGAGCGGCGGTTTAGGGGTTAATACATATATTATAGTTGCGGCGGGGTCAGGGGGCGGCGGTTTAGGGGTTAACATGTTTATTATAGTGGCGGTGGGCTCCGGGAGCGACAGTTTAGGGGGTAATACATTTATTTAGTTGCGGCGGTGTAGGGGGGGCAGATTAGGGGTGTTAGACTCGGGGTACATGTTAGGGTGTTAGGTGCAGACATCTCCCATAGGAATCAATGGGATGTCTGGCAGCAGCGAACATGAACTTTCGCTATGGTCAGACTCCCATTGATTCCTATGGGATCCACCACCTCCAGGGCGGCGGATTGAAAACCAGGTACGCTGGGCCGGAAAAGTGCCGAGCGTACCTGCTAGTTTTTTGATAACTAGCAAAAGTAGTCAGATTGTGCCGCACTTCTGGAGTGACGTAAGAATCGATCTGAGTCCGGCGGATCGAAGCTTACATCACAAAATTCTACTTTTGCCGGTCTCTAGCCTTTGATAACTAAGGCAAATCAGCCTCGCCACAAATACGCTGCGGAATTCCAGCGTATTTGAGGTTGACGGCTTGATAACTACCCCCCAGTGGCAAAACACAAGGTATATTTGCAGAAAAAGCAAGCTAAATATTTAAAGAATCAATAATAAATCTGAATCTACTACTTTATGTGCAAATGTAAATATTAGACAGAAAATGTATTAATTTATAATGTACATTAAAAGTTGCCAGGCTAGCAAACTTTTTTTTTTTCTTTCCCCAATTTCTTTTACCTACAGCATATACTGTCTTGGACTATTAAAGTGAAGGTCAATTTCGATAAATTAGCGCCCGGTTTTTAATAATCCTAATAAAAACAAGGGCACTTTAATTCATCAAAATTCACATTTCACTTGTTTTCTTCAAAAAACGTACCTTTTAATCCTGACAGCCGCTCCAGCGATTCCCCCGGCCATCGAAAGCTTCTTCATACGTCAGAAATGACGAATCCGGCTTCTTCCAATCACGGCATCCCTCCCAGAGGATTAGGGGAATCATGGCCTGAGGCAACGTTGTGATTGGAGGAAGCCGGATTCATCATTTTGGACCCGAGAAGATGTCTTGAGACAAACGGAGGAAGCGCTGCAGCAGCTGTTAAGATTGAAAGGTAAGTTTTTAAAGAAAACTAGTGAAATGTCAATTATGATGAATTAAAGTGCCCTTGTTTTTAATAGGATTATTAAAATCTGGGCACTAATTCATCGAAATTGACCTTCACTTTAGGCAGTGAAAGACATTTTGGGCCAGATTACTAGAGCACTTATTTTTTTTCCCTACTCACGCTAACTGCGCTTAAAGTAAAACAATCAGCGCACCTGCATTAGTGCGCATATTACAAATTAAAAGTGAAAAGCTAGTTCATGGGCGAAAGACTGAGGAACACTAACTTCAGATATCACAACAATGCTAACTCCTCCCCTAGACTTCTATGAGATGCGCTGACATATTTACACATATAAACACATATATATACATATATACACATGTTTAGACTTATATACTGTATATATATATATATATATATATATATATATATATATACATATTTATATAGGAGCGCTTCACAGTCAAATACCTTGCCAAATGTCATATTCCTTTTTAACTTTTAGCAATAGTGTATTTATCTGTGTAACTTTTTTTTAACCCTTACAATTTTCCTCAGCACAAACTTTAACTTTCATATCATACCCGTGCCCAGGATTGAAACTGAGTTTCCTGATTAGCAGCCTTTTTCCTTATCTTTGAGCCACTGAAGGACTCTTGCTAACTTTTGCATCTTTTGTAACTACCTCTCTGCACTGGCTGTGCTCTTTTGCTCCAACTGCCTGTCAGCTGCAGGTAATTCTATAATTATTCTGCTATAAAAGGCTCCTCCCTGCCCTGACATTGTCCCACTCTTTGTCTGAGCCCCTGTTTGCTTATAGCCTGTTTTCTGCACTGAAGTATAGCCTCATTTTTACCCAGCTTGTTTCCATGCCTTGTGGCTCTGTTTGTCTTTTGTTTGGACTGGTACCTGGATTGCTGACCCATGCCTTGCCCTGGACTTTTGCTTTTGGCTACATTTAGGACCTTGTCTGCCAGTGTCGTATCCATATCCTGTCTAAATCACAGATTCTGTTCAGTTTCCAAATCTTGTCTCATTTACAGAGCCTGCTTACTAGCCAGATCCTGTCTCAGTCACAAGGCCTGCCCGGTATCCAGATCCTGTGTCAATCACAGAGTCTTCTTGGTATCCAGATCCCATCTCAGTCACAAAGCCTTTTTGATATCCATATCCTACCTCAGTCACACCTGATCTTATATCCTGATCATGTCTTGTTCACCAAGGCTGCTTGCTATCCAGATCATGCATCAGCAACCGAGAATGCATGGTATTCAGATCCAGTCTTGGTCACATAGCCTACCTGTGCATCCTGCTGGTCACTACGTCCTGTGGTTCCTGCTAAATTTTGCTACCTGTAGATCCTGTTGATCACTACTGCCTGGGAATCAAGCTGACCATTGTTATCTGTGCCATTACATTCCTGTGTTAAGCACCACAGCCTCCAGTCATAGGCCCTGGTGTGGGTACTCCTGTGTAAGGCACCAGTGTGGGCACTCCTCAAAGTCCTGTGCCAAGCACCCCAGCTTCCAAGTCTTATGTCCTGTGTCAAGCACCACAGCCTCCCATTCCTGTGTGTTGCACAGCGTCTTACTCTTGTGTACAGTTTTGTTGTCTATAAGCTGTAACCAGTTGCTGACCTGTTGCTGACTCTTGACTCTGAAATGTGTTTTATCTTTGTTAGTCATTATGCCTAAAAGGGAAAAAAGTTCTAGAAAACACAACCCACAGGATCAATTTAGCTCACAGGAGACACTTAAGTCTGACTCCTCAACCACTGAGTTTCACACCCTAACTTTGCTCATCTGAGTATGACATTTCAGTTTTTAATATGAGCGCCAATTAGCTCGTTTTTAATCTGCATTAAAAGTATAAGTTGCGCTAGAGCAATGTTGGCTGCGCTAACCCTTCTCTGGTATATGCGATTTAACATGGACTTGTTATACCAAGTTGTGCTCTAATGTTAGCACAATCCAGCGATATTGCAATATCTGCTAGCCATTAGTAATCTGGGTATTTAATCAAATTTTACATTTTATTATTCAGATTGCTGAGCAATTTACATCCTTGTTCAGAAGTGTAAAAATCTTATTTATATTTTTACATCGATATGGTACATTATTTAAGTTTATAATAATTTATTATTGAGAGTTTATATTCAAGCTAGCTAATTCAAAACATTATATTATGATTTAGCAGGTCAAAATAACTTCTCAACGTAAACCAAACTTTAATAAAATTAGGTTAATCAGCATAAACTTTAAATAATATTAAATATTAGTCTGTCTGTCTATCCATATTCATCCATCTATCTCTCTCTCTCTCTCTCTCTTTAGATAGATAATAGATACATAGATAGATAGATAGATAGATAGATAGATAGATAGATAGATAGATATTGCTAAGTGTACAGAAAACAAATTATTATTCTGTTTCCCATGTTCAATATTTTTTCTTCTTTATTTTAAACTATCAGTGGCTACAAATATTTTTCATTTAATAATCCCAGAACATAGGAACATTAAAAAAGTATTCATGTAATACTTGCATGCTTAGAATTAATTAGCCTTGTGCTTTATAAATAGGTTAGTGACTAGTAAGACTTTATGGAATTGATTCTTGCAAGCTAGCATATGTATGTTTGCAAGAATCCAAGTTCTTTATTATACAGTACTATTTTATAAAAATACATTTTTGCTTAAAAATACATAAAACATTTCTTTAGAATAATACAAGCATTTAAATCAGATGAAAATAATGAAAATAAAGAAGACAAATTAACTTAGAAATAAAACCAAAAAAGAACTCATAAATCCTGTATGTCATTGTGTCTGAAAGAAAAAAATCTTTTTGTAATATATGATTTTGCCAACAATTAAAACCCTGATCACAAATACTGTTGATAAAAACAAACTGAATCTTCTCAGCAGTTGACACTTTTCCAAAATTTGAATGTAGACTGAACCAAAAGATTTTCAGAAACAAATTTGGTGTTGACAACCATTCTAGAAATAATGATTTTATGGCTTACCACTGTCTGTAGGGAACTAGAACATCAGACATTCCCTGGGCTCTTAAATGCTTAACAAGTCAACAATAACATTTTAAAATCAATGTGAATCTTGACAGAAAGCCAATGTGCAGACGAGAGAATGGGACTGATGGGATGTGAGTCTTTTGAAACATTTAAGTAGCTACCAAACAGTGTGTGTAGCAAAGTCTCAATCTATGGTATATCCCAGTAAAGAATACTATCTAGGAAATTATAACAGTACTGCTCACATAAAGCATTAGTCATGCTGTAAATAGCATAATGAAGGGCATTAGATCATATTTTTTTAAACAGCAAAACATTTAATGACATTTTAATAACATACTAATCAGCATAAAATAATGTAATATTAATTAAAATGATCAATTTTCATGGAAAAAACTGAATAATAATAATAATAATAATAATAATAATAATTATTATTATTATTATTATTATTATTATTATTATTATTATTATTATTATTATTATTATCACTAATACTACTACTACTACATTATTACAGTTTTGAATCTGTATTATATTTTAGAAACTATTACTCAATTTCGAAGCTTTTCCTAGTACAATTTCAGTGGCCCTAAAATCTGATTTATACAAACAGGAAAACATAAATAAACAAGAAAGTGTTAGTTGTAGGAGTACAACTTTGGCTCTTATTTCTCAAAAGAGTTTACAAAAATTGCAATGTGGTCATTAAAGGGACAATGTACTCCAGAATGTTATTGTTTATAAAGATAGATAATCCCTTTATTACCCATTCCCCACTATGATTACCTTGTATCTAAGCCTCTGGAGACTGGACCCTTATCTTAGTTATTTTGACAGACTTGCACTTTAGTACATCAGTGCTGACTCATAAATAACTCCACAGGAGTGAGCACAATGTAATCTATATGCACACATAAACTAGCACTATCTAGCTGTGAAAAACTGTCAAAATGCACAGAGATTATAGGCGGCCTTCAAGAACTTAGAAATTAGCATATGAGCCTACCTTGGTTTAACTTTCAACAAAGAATACAACAGGAACAAAGCAAATTTGATGATAAAAGTAAATTGTAAAGTTGTTTACAATTGCATGCCCCATCTGAATCATGAAAGTTTAGTTTTGACTAGACGGTCCCTAATAAGAATGTTAAGGCATTAATAGAAGGGTAACTAAATTATGCCTATTTCCATTGGAAACTTGCATACAAATATATTTGTCTTAAATTAATTTTGTATATTCCAAACCATGGTGTTGTCAAAACTTTTGTGGATAGACAACCTGTTTGGCTAAGCAAACTGAAGACCAATGAATGTCCTAATGAATCAGAAGTTGTGATAGACCATAGAGTAGAAAAAGCTTTAAGAAAGCATATCTGATTCTGCCTCTAGGTAAATGTGAGAATACTTGAATATTTCTCTGCTCTTAAAAAATAAGGGATAATTTAGTCATTGGGCTGTTAAATAAGTAATGCAGAATTTAGGTGACTTTCTAAAATGTTAGTTACAGTCTGTTCCTAAAGGATTTGTCCCCCTGTACTGTATGTATGTGTATATATATATATATATATATATATATATATATATATATATATATATATATACACACACACACACACACACACATTATAGTTTTAAGCATAGTTTTAAGCAAGTATGAATAAGGCAGTAGCCAAAACACATTAGATGTGTGTGACCACATTATATGCATTAGTGCCGGCAAGTTTTTGTACTGAAGAGATGGTTGAGAGCTGAAACCTCTGAGGTTGATAACAGGGTAAGAAGCAGTGGTTTTAAAAACAGGGCTTCCTAACTTTCGTTTGCAGACTTGCATTAGCGAACCTGCACTGCAACAACATAGAAGCTGGAGCTTCATAAATAAGAGCTTTTGACTTTATGGGAGAGTTCAGTGCCACAATGAGAAGATCTGTTTTTAATTGCTGAAAGCATTTTTGCTTGTGGTGTTCTTTTAAAGGCATAGTAAACACAAAAAATCCCTTTGTTTACCATTTACCAGTTTTGCATAACAGCACTGTTATAGAAATATACTTTTTACCTCTGTAATGACCTAGTACCTAAGCTTCTACTGTCTGCCTCCTTACCTCTGATTTTTTTGACAGACTTGCATTTCAGGCAATTAGTGCTGACTCATAAATAATTCCAAGTGCGTGAGCACAATTTTATTTATTTGAAACACATGAACTAACGCCCTCTAGCTGTGAAAACTGCCAAATGCATTCAGGTAAGAGGCGACTTTCAAGGGCTAAGAAATTAACATATGAGCCTACCTAGGTTTAACTTTCAACTAAGAATACCAAGAGAACAAAGCAAAATTGATGATAAAAGTAAATTGGAAAGTTGTTTAAAATGACATGCCCTACCTGAATCATGGAAGTTTAATTTGGACTTTACTATCCCTTTAAGCAATATAGGACATTCATATTTTTGATAGTCAGACAATTTCTCCATTGTGTGCTTTTCTTTGATTCTCAATTCCAGCCCCAGCTGGCCTCAAATGGCAGACGTTTCGTATTTCTGGGCGTTCCAAAATTGGCTTTACTATATATACTAAATTGAGAGAAAAACATAGATAAAGTGTCATAAGAAATGTTATATTGCTACTAACTTTCTATTTCTTGCTACTCTTCTGTTTATTTCCACAAGTACTAATAAACAAGTGTATTAAAATAATTACAGAGCATAACCATGAAAACTGCTTTGCAAATGATTTTCACAGAGCTTTCTAATTCAAAACAATCTCTCATTCTCATCTCATTGTTTTGCAGGTGATAAGGCAATGTGTTAATTAGCTTACTCATTTGTGTAGGGACGAAACATCTGAAAACATTCATTTGATTTTTGGAATTTTCTATTTTACAGGCCATGACCTCTTAAAAATAAAATGTGTCCTCTTTAGCACTGATGATGTTTTACAGCTTTTAAAATTCTATGTGAAAGAAATAGCTACTATTTTTTTTTTACAGGTTTTTCTTGTTCTTTGGATGAAATGGTAGTAGACATCAGCATAAACACTGCCTGGTTGATAACTAAAAGAAAACACATTAAATTGATATTAACACTACCATTAAAGCGATGTTTTATAAATATATCGGTTATAGATTGGGCTAGATTACAAGTGGAGCTTTAATTAGCACTTTCTCTAGAGTGCAAACTGTGCTAGAAGTAAACTGGTATTACGAGTTGAAAGTAAAAATCTATTACTTCAGCAATAACCCAAATCGTGCAAAAAGCCGAACTTACATTATCGTGCATGATAACCTATTGCCCATAGAAGTTAAAGGGACAGTCAAGTCCAAAAAAACTTTCATGTTTCAAATAGGGCATGTAATATTAAACAACTTTCCAATTTACTTTTATCACCAATTTTTCTTTGTTCTCTTGGTATTCTTAGTTGAAAGCTAAACCTAGGAGGTTCATATGCTAATTTCTTAAACCTTGAAGGCCGCCTCTAATCTAATTCATTTTGATAGTTTTTCACCACTAGGGGGCATTAGTTCACGTGTTTCATATAGATAACATTGAGCTCATGCACGTGAATTTACCATGGAGACAGCTCTGATTGGCTAAAATGCAAGTCTGTCAAAAAAACTGAACTAAGGGGGTAGTCTGCTGAGGCTTAGATACAAGGTAATTACAGAGGTAAAACGTGTATAATTATAACTGTGTTGGTTATGCAAAATTGGGGAATTGGTAATTAGGGGATTATCTATCTTTTAAAACAACAACAATTCTGGTGTTGACTGTCCCTTTAACTGGAGCTTTTTGTAAGTATTTTAGATTTGTATAGGTTGAACTCGATGGACTTCAGTCTTTTTTCAACCTTTTCTACTATGTTACTATGTTACTATATATATATATATATATATATATATATATATATATATATATATATTTTTTTTTTTTTTTTAATTATTTGCCCCTACTCTAATAATCCCTAAACCACCACATAACCCACCTCAAAGTCTACTACTACACTATTAACCCCATTAACTGCCAGCCCCCACATCGCAAAGTAACCCACTACACCATTAACCACTAAATTGCCACACATCCCACTGCAAAGTGAGCTTCTACACTATTAGCCCCTAAACTGCTTGCCCCCCACATTTAACCCAGAATATTATTAGAAAAATTACACAAGTCTGATATATTATGTATACCTCTCACTGTGTCAAAGTTGTCTGAGGTTACATTTAGTTAACTGTGTAGATCCTGATTGGAAGTCAATCTTTCAGTATGCCACGTTGTAGGTATTAGGTATACAATGTATATATTGCGTATCAAAGAAACAACATAGCTCTGACTAACCAATTGCCGAGTGGGGACCAAGTGTACATTGCAGTGAATAAGACGGTGCTGCACGTGTTCACTTATGTATATGCGTATTTCACGCCAACTATGACACTAAATACACAGTAGCAATGTGTCAATCACTCACCAATGTGTGGTTATTAAATAAGCATTTACTCAAGGCTCCAGTGTTAAACCGCCTTGCTTTCAGAATAGTTTCAATACTGGCTGGGGACTTGCGTTAATGATTCTGAACACTCTGGCGATATGCATGATGTCCATTGAGGTGGAAAGCAGTTGGCTATTAGTGACAACGTAGTTTGGGTTTCGAGGAGCCAGAAAATGTACCTCTCTAGATTACAGTCCATTGAAGCTCATATCCTAGACACACAAACTTTAATTGTGTACAATTAAAAAGCAAATATTGGTAACAGTGACCAAAGCATCACAGACAGATAAACCAACTAAAAATGAGAATACAGTGGATTCTACCTGTTTTGTGCCATTCCCAGCACTTCGTCAGGGATAAAGCACTACTTTTAAAGATTTGTAATAAAGATTTTTTGTTTTTAATTTGCTCTCTTGAAGTGCAAGTTACCATGTGTTCCTTTGAGTAGTTGTCGGTTTGATCCACCACCATAACCGCACTCCTGGTCATGTCAGCCTCACGTTCACAATTACACACTTCTGCTCACGGAACTTGTCGATACCAGGAGTCGCGGCAAGTTTGTGCACTAATAAAGCAGGCCCACTTTAAACAAGTTTAAATATTGCATGCTGGCAAATGGGATGGAGTGCTGCCATCATCTTTTGTGAGTAACATCTTGGGATTTAGTGTTAGTTTTTTTGGGGGGGGGTTTCTTCTCTGGGCAGCAAAAATGTGGAGGGTGGCGGTTTAGGGGTTCAAAGTGTAGTTTAGTTCAACTATTTCTTCAGGACAAACTCTGTAGTGAGCTATTGAATTCTTATTTTGTAGATTTGACTCAACCTCTACCCTGATTTTCTCAATTATTGTGCATTTTTTTAACTCATTCTCACAGTCCTTACACTTACACACTCTTTCTTACTTTACACTATCCTCAAAGTCATGTTCTTTTTGTCATCAACTACTCCTTCAAAATGTCTCCCCATTTTTTGTCTCTCGAACTCCCTTTATCGCTCTTCCTCTACCGGTTTTCTACTCATCCCTGCTATCAAACTCTCAGCCACTCTTGTCAGTATTCCCTCCATCACTCTTCATGTATTTCCCTTCTCAAGCCCCTCTCACCCTCTCTCTCACCCTCTTTTTTATCTTCCCATTCACTCTTTAACCTCTCAACAGATATATAGTACTATCATAAACATTCTCATAAATTATTAAATAAAATCAATATACGTGGTAAATCTAAAAACAAAACAAAAAAAAAACTGTGTGTTTGAAATATATCATGTAAGGCTAAATGTGTAAAAAAAAAATCTGGATCTCTAGACTGTTTGTCCTGCTCTCTCTAGTTCCAATTGTACTACTAAAACTCATAAATATATTGATGTTTGGACAACACCTTCATTACAGACTGGGTGGTTTATTGAGGAATGTCTATGTCTTCCTAATCATAACCAAACATATATATTATCAATAAATACTACAACATGACTATTCAGATAGTGTTACATGCTTTAGAAAAGGAGGGCTTATTTGAAGGATTTAAAGGATTGGAATGGTGATAAAAGTTAATTTAAATTTATGGATATCTTAATTTTAACGGGCCTGCCTTATGTATAGATTATTATTCATTGTATCTGTAATTTCAGGGGTTGAACCCCTTTAACTTACCTAGGTTTAGATACATCAGCTGACCTCACTGTTACACTAATTAATACGCATCCCCATAGTACCGGTCACACATATACTTTATTCTGACTATTAATAACCAGCTAGAATATTCCATAAGGCTATTTAACGTAACAGGTTAGGAATCATATTGAAGCCCTAGCTCATTTTAAACTAGGGGACAAACCCTTTCTACCTTTCGCATATTTCTCTCACATAGTTAGGGGTCTTCATATTAACCAACTTTCCCTTACGATCTGCCCTGTTCCTCCCTCATTTATAACACTTACAAGACCACACATTCATATGCTTCCAAGTTAATAACATTTATTGCCCACACCATAATATTCTCTTTCCCACTATCCATAACTTACTGCCACATGATTAGACTTTAAATTTTAATTAGACCTGATTCCCCCTTTCATAATAGCCATCTAATTGCAGGCTACATTACTTAATCAACCTCCGCCCCCCCCCCGCTCCCCCTTCCTAACTCAAAGCGGCTTTTGTCCGCTGAATTCCCTCCCCCCATACACTTCGGCCCATGAGTGGCCAGACAAAAGCCAACTCTCTACACCTTACCATCATTAGATTACAGAGTCACCTTTTTTTGTTAATGTAGGGATCATTAGTCACATCACATAAAAAACGAGGTTTCATTATTATATGTCCCAGTTACCCATACCTACCATAAACTAGTTTATATTTTGTAATCACAATTCCAGACATAGTGTTATAGCTCATATCAGTAGTTATTTTCTTACTATTGGAACTACTATATTGTATAGTAACAGCTCTCATCTATATGTATATGGCACTACTGCCGGTTGGACATGATGATTACAACTGGTTCTTTAATGTTTTATCTCAAGCTTAATTGATATATGTGGATTGTATAATTACTTTTATCACCTCTGACCCGTGTCTGGGCATATTTTCTGTTGTGTTACTGTTAATCATAACCTCAATAAAAATTATTTGGAAAAAAAAAGTTACTTTAAATTTTAAAAAATAAAAATAACATCACTTGGTTGAAGTTGGTGGATATTGCATGGAGTTGGTCTTGGAGGGTGGAAGGAGAGACAGCAAGCAGGGATTCCACACTTTGACAAAATACAGGATATGTGAAAGGTTTCTAAACTGGTCTAGTAAAGGAAAGTATTAAGGAAAATATTAAGAAAAAGAACTTTAACCATATATATATATATATATATATATATATATATATATATATATATATATATATATAAAAATTCAGATAAGAAATTCTTCACACCATTAATTATCTTGACTGTGGTCAAAATAGGCTGGACAAATAAATGAGAGAAATTTAATAGCAGCATTGCTTTATCACTGCAATATACCTTTGAAGTATATTCAATCAGCATTCCTATCACAATCTCTATTATATTTTGCTGTTAGAATTCTGGAAGCACATTTTACTAGATGTCATTACATCATAACCTATGTTTAATTTTGGAACATCAGATTTCCCCCATAACACATCTAATTTCTTTTCCCAAATATTTGCTTTTGGTCTCAAAATATCTTGTATTTCCATTTATAAAGGGTAGAGTGTAAGGCAGTTGCAGAAAAAGCATATACATTTCAGTCTAACCATGGCTTACTATCTCAAATCCAATCACAAACAATGTTTTGAGCTTTCCTTAACATTATTAAATTCACTTAATGGATTGTTCAACACACTAAATGCCCTCATCTTGTCTAATGGTCATAATTTAATTCTAAAATGTGATTTCAAATGTTTCAATCTTTCAATATATCAAATAAAGTTTTTTTTTTTTTTATATTTTAATCATACACCATGTTTCACTTCAAGTCAATATGCTAAGGAATAAGCAGTAAGAAATACAGTATATTATGCGCCTCAATGTTTAATAAGATGGTATAATTTGTTTTATATAATACATTCTTTGAGAGATTCTTATTGCGCATTCATTAAAAGTAAACTTTTCTTGGGCTGAATGTTGTGTCAATCAGCACCTTCTTCCAGACCTAACGTCTCCTTTTTGTCTCAGTTAGAAACTGTGATCATCATCAAAGTTGATTTAAAACAGTGTTTGTTCTGTGCTTTGATTTCACTCACATATTGTATTCAATGACTACAGATCTATTTGTAAGTCTGTGTATTTCTGAAGCTGACCGAACATTTATCTTAGCATACAAGAAAGAATGATTTAAACTACATTTTTTAATAAAGTGCCATAAAATACTGTTGAAACAATATATCTCTCTGTTCTTTATATTTTTTGCCTTCTTTTATTAAAGATACTGCACAAGAACAACACCTATCAAGTATCAATGCATATTTATAGTATCTCTTATAATGTATTAGTAATAATAGTTAGAAACCCTGAATAATCATGTCCCAAAAAAAAAATTAAAAAAATAAGTAACTTTAGGTTTTGATGGCAATATACTGTATAATAATAAAAATACAATTTATATGTGTATATATAAGTATCTATCTAATCTATCTATCTATCTATTTATCTATCTGTTTGCCTGTATATCTATGTATCTTTCTGTAAGTCTATCTATTTATTATAATTATCATTTATTTGTATAGCGCTACCAGATTCCGTAGCGCTGGGTACAATGACAAAGATTTTTGATAAAATACAAAACATAACAAAACTAAACAAATCTAGTACAGGAGGAAGAGGGCCCTGCTCTGGAGAGCTCACAGGCTACAGGTTTAGGGTGCAGAGACATAAGGTTGGGGTAGCTTGTTACATCGGTTGTAGTTGCAGCAGTGAGTCAGGCAATTCATATATTAGTTTGGTTCGGATGAGGGATGGAGGAGAGATGGTACACCTCTCTGAATAGCTGGGTTTTCAAGGAGCGTCTGAAGCTATACAAGGCTGGAGACAATCTTATGGAGTGGGGTAGAGAGTTCCAGAGGACAGGAGCAGCATGTGCAAAGTCGAAGGCAGGTGTGGGACATAGAGATAACAGGAGTGGAGAGACGTAGGTCAGAGGATGATCAAAGAGAACAGGATGGGGAATATTTCACGATGAGAGAGGAAATATAGTTGGGAGTTAGACTGTTTAGTGCTTTGTAAGTTAGGGTTAATACTTAAAATTGTATTCTGGAGTGTATGGGGAGCCAGTGTAGAGACTGGCAGAGCGGAGCAGCTGATGTAGATCAGCGACTTAGGTGGATGAGTCTAGCAGAAGCATTCATAATAGACTGGAGTGAGGAGAGGCAGTGTTTTGGAAGGCCATTTAGGAGTAGATTGCAATAATCAATGTAAAAACATAGGACATTACCACATAGAGACATGGCCAACATGGGAGCTGTTTGGAATCTATGGTTTAGATAGCACCATCCATGGCTGTTTAGATTTTTTGAGTGATATAATATCTACTTTTATCTTTTTTAGTTATTTGAAAGATAATGCACTATCATGGCTGCCTGATTTGCTTTTCATTGTAGAATATTAGCATCTGGATTTGTTTGAGTTCTTATAATTCCAGTTAGTCAATACTTTGTACTTAGTGCCTCATACTGTTTTGTATACTTTTGAGTACCTATTTAAAATAGAATGACACTTCCTGGCATTATATACAGCTTTTCTGACACTACCATAAGCACCTGAGCTTGAGTGCTTTGATCAATGGAAGATGGTCTGTTTTCCTATTTCTAAGATACTAATCCTCAGTTTTGACTTAGAACAAACAAACAAATAATTAAATAAATACATACTTGGAAGCACTGCCAATGAGCTTAATTGGCTTTACAAAATAGGGGGTATTTGCACACATTCATAAAGAAAAGTAATAAAAACATTTTTGAAAAAACGCCTACATAACATACCTATAATTTATAATACAACTGAAATCATAGTTATACAGTGTGGACATAGGGGCCTATCTATCAAGCTCCGAATGGAGCTTGATGCCCCGTGTTTCTGGCGAGCCTGCAGGCTCGCCAGAAACAGCAGTTATGAAGCAGGCGGACAGACATCGCCGGAAATCAACCAGATCCAATATGATTGGGTTGATTGACACCCCCCTGCTGGCGGCCCATTGGCCGTGAGTCTGCAGGGGGCAGCGTTGCACCAGCAGCTCTTGTGAGATGCTGGTGCAATGCTGAATACGGCGAGCGTATTGCTCGCCGTATTCAGCGAGGTCTGGCAGACCTGATCCGCACTGTCGGATCAGGTCCGCCAGACTTTCTTAAATAGGGGCAATAGTCTTCTTAGGCAGTTTTTAGATTACAAGGCATGTCAATATTGATTGGTCCAATTAAGAATGTACAGGTGATTTTATGCAGGTATATTTTTGCAGCTTTTCAAAATGATTTTTTTTTATATCTGTGTATGAACATGCACTAATAGCTCCAGTTTTGTGTAGCTAAACTCTAAAGGCAAGCAAATCTGTTTATCCCAGTTGCGAAAACACTGTGCGTTATTGCTTTTTTGCCTTTGGGGTTGCACAAGCATTACAAGTTGCAAAATAACTTATTTTGCGCACGCGTTAAACTGCATAATCCAAAAAGCAAAATCTCATGCATGTTCACGTATTCCCCCATAGAAGTCAATGGAGAAGACAAATAGAAAAAAAACCCACTAAAACCCCAATCTGTTGCGCAAAGCCCATGACGTAATTCTCCTCGAAAAGTGTATGTGAAAATGTGATTATTTCATATTGCAAGAATGTTTTCTTAACGGAAAATGTTCTATTTATGTATAAATAAATATTTCACTATATATGTGATGATTTTTGGACTGATATATCTATTTATCTATTTATTGCGAGATATGTATATGAAAATATATATATATATATATATATGTCTAGATATCTCGAGATCTATATGCGAATATCTCTTTCAAATTCCCTCTGAAATTTTGTTTAATGTGCATAAGATTTAATGTGAAATATTTTCATTATCTCCATAGTTAAACATATCTCTATACATAAATCAATGTTTCTCTATGTATGTGTATGTATGTCAATGTAAAATCCCTTTTTTTTCTAACACCCGAGATCTCCTATCTTTGAGCCCCTATAACTTTTGTATGCAATATTTTTTTTTTAATAAATTTTTGATTAGACAAAGTGTAACTGTACTTTGGAATGTATTTTTTAAGTGTTTTGTGAAACTTTTATGTTACAGAAAACTGTTAACTCTTCTAGCGCAGAAAGGATTGTTGTGTAAGAGGCGATTGCATGCACACAATCACGATTTTTCAAGACTTGTAATAGAGGCCTAGATTTGGAGTTCGGCGGTAAAAGGTCTGTTAACGCTCCGCGGGCTTTTTTCTGGCCGCACCATAAAATTAACTCTGGTATCGAGAGTTCAAACAAATGCTGCGTTAGGCTCCAAAAAAGGAGCGTAGAGCATTTTTACCGCAAATGCAACTCTCGATACCAGAGTTGCTTACGGACGCGGCCGGCCTCAAAAACGTGCTCGTGCACGATTCTCCCATAGGAAACAATGGGGCTGTTTGAGCTGAAAAAAAACCTAACACCTGCAAAAAAGCAGCGTTCAGCTCCTAACGCAGCCCCATTGTTTCCTATGGGAAACACTTCCTACGTCTGCACCTAACACTCTAACATGTACCCCGAGTCTAAACACCCCTAACCTTACACTTATTAACCCCTAATCTGCCGCCCCCGCTATCGCTGACACCTGCATATTTTTTTTAACCCCTAATCTGCCGCTCCGTAAACCGCCGCAACCTACGTTATCCCTATGTACCCCTAATCTGCTGCCCTAACATCGCCGACCCCTATATTATATTTATTAACCCCTAATCTGCCCCCCTCAACATCGCCGACACCTGCCTACACTTATTAACCCCTAATCTGCCGAGCGGACCTGAGCGCTACTATAATAAAGTTATTAACCCCTAATCCGCCTCACTAACCCTATCATAAATAGTATTAACCCCTAATCTGCCCTCCCTAACATCGCCGACACCTACCTTCAATTATTAACCCCTAATCTTCCGATCGGAGCTCACCGCTATTCTAATAAATGGATTAACCCCTAAAGCTAAGTCTAACCCTAACACTAACACCCCCCTAAGTTAAATATAATTTTTATCTAACGAAATAAATTAACTCTTATTAAATAAATGATTCCTATTTAAAGCTAAATACTTACCTGTAAAATAAACCCTAATATAGCTACAATATAAATTATAATTATATTATAGCTATTTTAGGATTAATATTTATTTTACAGGCAACTTTGTAATTATTTTAACCAGGTACAATAGCTATTAAATAGTTAAGAACTATTTAATAGTTACCTAGTTAAAATAATAAAAAATTTACCTGTAAAATAAATCCTAACCTAAGATATAATTAAACCTAACACTACCCTATCAATAAAATAATTAAATAAACTACCTACAATTAACCTAACACTACCCTATCAATAAAATAATTAAATAAACTACCTACAATTAACCTAACACTACACTATCAATAAATTAATTAAACACAATTCCTACAAATAAATACAATTAAATAAACTAGCTAAAGTACAAAAAATAAAAAAGAACTAAGTTACAGAAAATAAAAAAATATTTACAAACATAAGAAAAATATTACAACAATTTTAAACTAATTACACCTACTCTAAGCCCCCTAATAAAATAACAAAGGCCCCCAAAATAAAAAATTCCCTACCCTATTCTAAATTAAAAAAGTTACAAGCTCTTTTACCTTACCAGCCCTGAACAGGGCCCTTTGCGGGGCATGCCCCAAGAAGTTCAGCTCTTTTGCCTGTAAAAAAAAACATACAATACCCCCCCCCCCAACATTACAACCCACCACCCACATACCCCTAATCTAACCCAAACCCCCCTTAAATAAACCTAACACTAATCCCCTGAAGATCTTCCTACCTTGTCTTCACCATCCAGGTATCACCGATCCGTCCTGGCTCCAAGATCTTCATCCAACCCAAGCGGGGGTTGGCGATCCATAATCCGGTGCTGAAGAGGTCCAGAAGAGGCTCCAAAGTCTTCCTCCTATCCGGCAAGAAGAGGACATCCGGACCGGCAAACATCTTCTCCAAGCGGCATCTTCGATCTTCTTCCATCCGGAGCGAAGCGGCAGGATCCTGAAGACCTCCAGCGCCGAACATCCATCCGGACCGACGACTGAACGACGAATGACTGTTCCTTTAAGGGACGTCATCCAAGATGGCGTCCCTCGAATTCCGATTGGCTGATAGGATTCTATCAGCCAATCGGAATTAAGGTAGGAATTTTCTGATTGGCTGATGGAATCAGCCAATCAGAATCAAGTTCAATCCGATTGGCTGATCCAATCAGCCAATCAGATTGAGCTCGCATTCTATTGGCTGTTCCGATCAGCCAATAGAATGCGAGCTCAATCTGATTGGCTGATTGGATCGGCCAATCGGATTGAACTAGATTCTGATTGGCTGATTCCATCAGCCAATCAGAAAATTCCTACCTTAATTCCGATTGGCTGATAGAATCCTATCAGCCAATCGGAATTCGAGGGACGCCATCTTGGATGACGTCCCTTAAAGGAACAGTCATTCGTCGTTCAGTCATCGGTCCGGATGGATGTTCCGCGCTGGAGGTCTTCAGGATCCTGCCGCTTCGCTCCGGATGGAAGAAGATCGAAGATGCCGCTTGGAGAAGATGTTTGCCGGTCCGGATGTCCTCTTCTTGCCGGATAGGAGGAAGACTTTGGAGCCTCTTCTGGACCTCTTCAGCACCGGATTATGGATCGCCAACCCCCGCTTGGGTTGGATGAAGATCTTGGAGCCAGGACGGATCGGTGATACCTGGATGGTGAAGACAAGGTAGGAAGATCTTCAGGGGATTAGTGTTAGGTTTATTTAAGGGGGGTTTGGGTTAGATTAGGGGTATGTGGGTGGTGGGTTGTAATGTTGGGGGGGGGTATTGTATGTTTTTTTTTACAGGCAAAAGAGCTGAACTTCTTGGGGCATGCCCCGCAAAGGGCCCTGTTCAGGGCTGGTAAGGTAAAAGAGCTTGTAACTTTTTTAATTTAGAATAGGGTAGGGAATTTTTTATTTTGGGGGGCTTTGTTATTTTATTAGGGGGCTTAGAGTAGGTGTAATTAGTTTAAAATTGTTGTAATATTTTTCTTATGTTTGTAAATATTTTTTTATTTTCTGTAACTTAGTTCTTTTTTATTTTTTGTACTTTAGCAAGTTTATTTATTTGTATTTATTTGTAGGAATTGTATTTAATTAATGTATTGATAGTGTAGTGTTAGGTTAATTGTAGGTAGTTTATTTAATTAATTTATTGATAGGGTAGTGTTAGGTTTAATTATATCTTAGGTTAGGATTTATTTTACAGGTAAATTTGTTATTATTTTAACTAGGTAACTATTAAATAGTTCTTAACTATTTAATAGCTATTTTACCTGGTTAAAATAATTACAAAGTTGCCTGTAAAATAAATATTAATCCTAAAATAGCTATAATATAATTATAATTTATATTGTAGCTATATTAGGATTTATTTTACAGGTAAGTATTTAGCTTTAAATAGGAATCATTTATTTAATAAGAGTTAATTTATTTCGTTAGATAAAAATTATATTTAACTTAGGGGGGGTGTTAGTGTTAGGGTTAGACTTAGCTTTAGGGGTTAATCAATTTATTAGAATAGCGGTGATCTCCGGTCGGCAGATTAGGGGTTAATAATTGAAGGTAGGTGTCGGCGATGTTAGGGAGGGCAGATTAGGGGTTAATACTATTTATGATAGGGTTAGTGAAGCGGATTAGGGGTTAATAACTTTATTATAGTAGCGCTCAGGTCCGCTCGGCAGATTAGGGGTTAATAAGTGTAAGCAGGTGTCGGCGACATTGAGGGGGGCAGATTAGGGGTTAATAAATATAATATAGGGGTCGGCGATGTTAGGGCAGCAGATTAGGGGTACATAGGGATAACGTAGGTGGCGGCGATTTGCGGTCGGAAGATTAGGGGTTAATTATTTTAAGTAGCTGGCGGCGACGTTGTGGGGGGCAAGTTAGGGGTTAATAAATGAAATACAGGGGTCGGCGGGGTTAGGGGCAGCAGATTAGGGGTACATAAATATAACGTAGGTGGCGGTCGGCAGATTAGGGGTTAAAAATTTTAATCGAGTGTCGGCGATGTGGGGGGGCCTCGGTTTAGGGGTACATAGGTAGTTTATGGGTGTTAGTGTACTTTAGGGTACAGTAGTTAAGAGCTTTATGATCCGGCGTTAGCCAGAAAGCTCTTAACTCCTGCTATTTTCAGGCGGCTGGAATCTTGTCGTTAGAGCTCTAACGCTCACTTCAGAAACGACTCTAAATACCAGCGTTAGAAAGATCCCATTGAAAAGATAGGCTACGCAAATGGCGTAGGGGGATCTGCGGTATGGAAAAGTCGCGGCTGAAAAGTGAGCGTTAGACCCTTTAATCACTGACTCCAAATACCAGCGGGCGGCCAAAACCAGCGTTAGGAGCCTCTAATGCTGGTTTTGACGGCTACCGCCGAACTCCAAATCTAGGCCACAGTATCTGCGCAATGGAAATTGATTGCGAAAAGACCTTGTCACCTTAAGTTTTTTAGATGTCCATATATCTACCCATAAGCAAATGTAATGGCACTCATTGAATTTTCAAAAAAATGTATTAGATTTTATTCATCTAACTGTGATATCCTGGAAATTTAGTTGGTTGAATAATATCTAATATAATTTTTGAAAACTCATTGAGTGTCAGCACATTTTTTTATGGATGGATATTTTTGCAGCCAGTTTATTTACATACATGCACATGAGTCACACAATATGGCCATACTCTGCCAACTTACAAGGTGTCCCAAGGTTGACTGGTCCTAACACTACAGTACTTTTTGGGCTGAACCATTCCTGCTTTTCTCTTCATAATAGAATGAGACTCCCTGGCATTATATATACTCCATTACACTGTCATGATCACACCTGAGCTTGTGTCAGGTGCTTTAACCAATGGAAGATGGTCTCCCTGGCTTTATATATACAACAAACTAACAGAATAGGGATACCAAAAAGAAGGGGGATTTTTCACTCCATCTACCCAATATTGGGAATAATAATATTGATTAAAATAACTTGAGAGGTTAAACCTCTTCTATACTGAAACATATACCACCAACAAAAGCATGATTCACCCCCTGTTTCCTGGCCGATAGCTGCAGACATTGGCATCAGGTGACAGGGGTGAAGAGCAGAAGGTCCTGTAGTGCAGCCTCTAGGATACACAATGCTAAGCCTCCTATCACCATGGGCCTGGGCTCTGTGAAGAAGGGTTGGCGTTAGTGCGGCTCCCTGAGCATGCCATAGGTAAGTATGAAACTACAGGTGACACTTTTTCACCAGCAGCAAATTAATATTTAAATTTCTTTTAAAACCAATGCATATGTTAAAGAATTTTATGTGTTTGTTTGCTTTAAAACAAAACTAATACTGAATATTTCTGGAATATCAAACAAATAGAGGGGCGCCTCATGTGCGTATCAATCAGTTGTATCCATCATCAAAGGTAAAGTATACGAATAGGTACTCATATTTGTCTAGAGCACCCCAGTGTGCTAGTAGACACAAGCTGATAGATTGGGGTGTATCAGCCCACCCACTCCCGTTGTCAGGAACGATCTGGAATGTATCCAGTATCCGAAGGTTCTTTACTTATTAAAATACTTTTTTTAACCTGAGCAGTTTGGTAGATCTATTTCTATACAGCAGCTTTGAAATCTTTTCCTGCAATACATACAGGACTTTTGGATACATTCCAGATAGTTCCTGATACTGGTAATGGGTTAGCCGACACACCCTAGAAATGTGCGATTTGTTTCGGATCAATTCGGAAATTCGGCCGAATTCGTAAAATTCGGGATTTGGATCGATTCAAATTTCCGAATTAAAATAGTGCCGAATCTACCGAACAAATCCGAATTAGTTCGGATTTATTCGGTAGATTCGGATGGCCATGGATTACACTAATATTGTACAGGATATAAGGTTATATCACTCTGCTATGGGTTACACCTAATATACAGTACATAATACTAGTCTAATACACAGCACATCCCACCTAACACTTACCGAAATTCCGAATTTCCAAACCGAACTGAATCGAACCAAATCCAGCCGAATTTATTCGAATCCGAATGAATCCGAAACGATTCCGAAACGAATTTATTCAAATTTTTCCGAATTCTAATCGATCCGAACCGAAATTCGAAATAATACGAATCGATCCGAACCGAACGGAACCAAATTTTTTCACCATGCAAATGTCTAATACACCCCAATCTATCAGCTTGTGTGTACTAGCACACTAGGGTGCTTTAGTCAAATGTGAGTACCTATTTGTATACTTTTCTTTTAATGCTAGATACAACTAATTGATACGCACATGAGGCGACCATCTTTGTTTGATATTCAAGAACGTTGTGCCTACATTGGGAGGAGGAGTGCAGCCAGGACTTAAGAACCTTCTTTGGAGGAAGTCATAGCCATTGGTTTATATAAACACCTTGTATTGGGACTTTACCAACTAGTAATATGTGTATTCTTTGTTTAACACAATATTGTTTAGTGATTTTGGTATCTGAATATTGCCTTGTAGAGCGCCCCCTGCTTGCAGTTAATCTTTTGCTAATTTTAATACTGAATAGTACAGCAAACTAATATTATGAAATAAATTATTCACTGCTGCACAAGTCTACTATTGTTTTAAAAATATACAATGTAATTCATACAAACACTATTTCTAATGAATATATTATACTGCAGTGCTTCTCTTACATCAAGTTGTTAATACTTCATCAAAGGTAGAGGAGTTCTTACATTTATAAACCAACATTCAGCAGTTTTTACATAATTAATTGAAAGCTTTGCTGCAGGGCTGTATGTATTTTGAGTATTAAAGGGATAGAAAAGTCAAAATTAAACTTGCATGATTTAGAGAGAGCATGTAATTTTAAGACACTTAAATTCACTTCTATTTTCAAATGTGCTTTGTTCTCTTAGTATCCCTTGTTAAAAATGAATACACACATATCATACACCAGTGAAAGCTGCTGCTAATTGGTGCCTGCACACAATTGTCTTGTGATTGGCTAACTAGATGTGATCAGCTAGCTGCCAGTAGTGCAATGCTGTACCTTCAGCAATGGATAACAAGAGAATGAAGAAAATCTGATAATATGTCAATTGGAAAGTTGTTTAAAATGGTATGTTCTATCTGAATTATAAAACAAAATATTAAGGTTTACTATCCCTTTAAAGGGCCATAATACCCAAATGTTTAAACACTTGAAAGTGATGCAGCATAGCTGTAAAAAGCTGATTAGAAAATATCACCTGAACATCTCTATGTAAAAAAGAAAGATATTTTACCTCAAAAGTTCCTCAGTAGCCACCTCCCATTGTAAAGGATTTCTAAGCAGCATTTTAGTGTGTCTGTCCTGGGACATCTGAAGGGATGAGCATCGTGCACTCTCATATTATTTCACCAATCAGGTAAAGGAAGCTTACTATGAAATCTCATGAGAGTTAAGTCAAATCTCATGAGATCACAGTAAGAGTTCATGACCTCAGCACTGCTGATGCTGATTGGCTGCTGTTCATTGCTTCATTTTTTTAAAATTTTTTACCTGCAGCTGGGAGCAGCTGAGTATAACTTTTTACACAGAACTTACTCTATTGAGGTGAGAAAATTGTGAGGTAAAATATCTTCCTTTTTTACATAGAGATGCTCAGGTGATATTTTCCTGTCAGCTTTTTACAGTTATGCTGCATCAGTTTCAAGTGATTTAGCATATGAGTATTATGTCCCTTTAAGTTTATATACATGTAAAGGAAATAAGATAATACAGTTTTATGCATACACTAAAGACAGGTTAATGAAAGAATGGAAAACCATCTAATGAGTGTGTTTGTTACCTATTAAGGTTTTTTATTCTAGCAAAACTATCCTCTGTTATGTGAATAAAGCTTTACACTACTTATGTAGTCAATATTATTTAATTTACTGACTGTTCATTTAATTGTTACATTGTGGATACTTAGAATCTTATTTGATCATGTGCAATTTTGTTTCATTATGGCTGTTAACTTGCTATAAGGCTCACTGCAGGAATTGTTTAATGCATGTTTTCACTAAAAGTTTTTTTTTTTTTTTTTTTCTTTTACAAGGGGTTTTAAAGCTCTTTTAATTTCTTTTAAATTGACTTGTTGAACATGTGGAATGTGCATTGTACTACAGGTTTTTTCCCCATTAGGTGCAAGGGTAAAATAAAATGAACTTCTTGGATACTTAGGCCCCTATTTATGAACAGGCCTGTCAGACATGATCCGACATTGCAGCGATGTCTGTCCGCCTTCTCAGAGCAGGCGGAAAAGTTATGGAGCAGCGGTCTGAAGGCTCGCCAGAAACACGGGCTTCAAGCTCCATACGGAGCTTGATAGATATGCCCCTTAGACTGTACTCCTAAATGTAGGTGCACAGGAGTTATCACCAGATAATCTAAATCCAACCACAGTAAGCAGTCTCACAGATTAAAGTTCAGAATACTGAAATCTCCCAAGAGCCTGCTGACACCCAGCTAATCTAATTTTAAATACAGATCTCACTTTAAAAAAAACTATTATCCAGAATATACTTTTCTCATGTACCAGTACTTTCAAATGCCACCTGGATCAACTGGTTCCATCTTGTCCAATTACAAAACTGACCCTTCCCAGGAACAAAAATAGAAAAACAGTATTAATCAATAGGTGACATTAGAGCAAACCAAGAAGACCACCATTTTAAAAACACGGTCACAAAATGGGAGCTGACTCCCTGTCCAAATAGTGCAGCCCTTACCTTATTTTCACTAACTATTAATGTATCTGAAGTACAATTAAAGGGAACAATTTTATTCAAATTAAAGGAAACATGTAGAAATGGACACAGCGTCAGTCTATGTAGAGGTGCACATTTCAAGGTCCTGCCATAGACCTCAAAAAGACATCAAATCCACAAAAGGAACAGCACCATCCAATGAATATAGTAAAAAATCTTCTTTATTGGACATAACCAAAAACACAGCAACACGACGTTTTGGTCAAAAGACCTTAATCATGTGTTATCATAACACATGATTAAGGTCTTTTGACCAAAACGTTGTGTTGCTGTGTTTTTGATTATGTCCCAATAAAGAAGATTTTTACTATATTCATTGGATGGTGCTGTTCCTTTTGTGGATTTGATTAACATTAAAGGGCCATTAGACTAAGAGTTATACTTAGTATAAAAACTAAATTTACTAAAAGTAGGCAAAACACCCAACAACATAACAGAGCATGTAATCCCCCCCCCCCATACACACACTTTTCCATGATCCCTAATTCGTAGATATGGCCAAGAGAATTTAAAAAAAATAGGAAAGGTAAAGCAAGGTAAGTGTGCAAACTGGTAATGTTTACAACTGGGGTTGTCATGTTCCTTGTTCAGAGGAGAATTGCCTCGTATTTCGGGCTGGACTGACCTTACTTGGCAGGATCAGACTGATATACTTCAGGAAAGTTTTCTTCTGTGAAAAGCACACTGGTCTAAAAGAGGCTGCTTCCGGGTGGTAAATCGCCATGGAGCAAGCCACTGAGCTGTTGTTCGTTCCTGGTAGAGCGCTTCTCTCTTCGTATGCAAATTATTATGACCCTGGGGAAGTCTCCCTATGGGTGATGGGGGAAACCAGACGTGGACTCCTTGCCCAGTGTGCTTAGAGGAATGTGGCTGCACCTCACTGACGAGGCCCATAGGAGGCCGAAACGATCGTCTGGGGTTGTCATGTTCCTTGTTCAGAGGAGAATTGCCTGGTATTTCGGGGCTGGACTGACCTTACTTGGCAGGATCAGACTGATATACTTCAGGAAAGTTTTCTTCTGTGAAAAGCACACTGGTCTAAAAGAGGCTGCTTCTGGGTGGTAAATCGCCATGGAGCAAGCCACTGAGCTGTTGTTTGTTCCTGGTAGAGCGCTTCTCTCTTTGTATGCAAATTATTATGACCCTGGGGAAGTCTCCCTATGGGTGATGGGGAAAACCAGACGTGGACTCCTTGCCCAGTGTGCTTAGAGGAATGTGGCTGCACCTCACTGATGAGGCCCATAGGAGGCCGAAACGATCATCTGGGGTTGTCATGTTCCTTGTTCAGAGGAGAATTGCCTGGTATTTCGGGGCTGGACTGACCTTACTTGGCAGGATCAGACTGATATACTTCAGGAAAGTTTTCTTCTGTGAAAAGCACACTGGTCTAAAAGAGGCTGCTTCCGGGTGGTAAATCGCCATGGAGCAAGCCACTGAGCTGTTGTTTGTTCCTGGTAGAGCGCTTCTCTCTTCGTATGCAAATGTTTACAACTGTACTGAATATACAAAGGGAGCCTCATCGACACTTATCGTCATTAAAGAAATGAATCCATCAGGTAAGCACAAATTTTGTTTTCTTTTATAAGATGGTGAGACTCTATTAGCCATTGAATGTGGAATCCTATACCCAAGCTGAGAAGTCCTCGAGACCACCATGAAATAGGATGGGAAAACAGTTAATGTATGTATGGCATAGCAAAGCAGACTACAATTTTTCTCCCCAAAAACAGCCTCAAAAGAGGTAAATGGGGAAAATGGTAAAGAGGACCAAGTAGCTGCTCTAAAATTTGTTCAAATGGAAGATCCATTCCTTAAAGTCCAAGAAGTGTCAACTGCTTTAGTAGAATGAGCAGTAATGCAAGGATGCTTTGCAAGTCAAAACTTTAACACAATCTGCTAAGTTAATTACTGTAGATTATTGTCCCTTGTGTGGACCAGGGAAATTAGTAAAAAGGTTTGTAATGTAATCTCTATTTAGGATTACTTAATGTTCAACAGAAAGATGGAACCCCAATTTCCTGATTAATGTTATGCAAAGATCCTTCTTTAGGAAGGAAATAATAGTTGTCTCTTAAAACTGCCTTGTACTAATGAAACAATCAGGTAAGGGCAACAACAGGATAGTGCATGAAATTTAGAAACTCTTCTGGCTGAGGAAATGGCCAAATAAAAAAGAACCTTCAGTGATAACAGGTGAATATCAAGACCATGCATAGGTTCCAAAACACTGAGCCTGAACAACTCTCAAACTCAGGTTAAGGGTCAATGGAGGAAAGCTTATCTGATAATATGTTTTTGATTTAAGACTGACTTTTAAGGGAACTCGCTAATAAACCTAATGAATTTATAGTTCCAATGATAATGCTTAGTCTAACACCAGGTATGGAAGCTGTCCAAATCTTGTGATAAATGCTCCTGGCAAGAGGCTTTTGGACTTGAATCAAAGTGTATATCACTTGATCAGAGAAACCCCTTTGAGACAAAATTAGGTTTTCAAATGTCATGAAAATGTTAAAATTTCAAGTCTAAAATAAAGGACCTGAGAGAGAAGGTCCTTCCTAAGAGGAAGATACCAGGGATAGCTGGAGGACATTTATATTAGATCCACATACCAAGTCCGGAAAGGCCATTCCAGAAAATTACAGAGGCCATTTCTTGTTTAATCCTCCCTATTATCCTGGAAAGTAACACAAAAGGAGGAAAGAAGCAAACCATATTAAATGGCCAGGGAATCACTAGAGCATTTCATAACTGTAATAAACACTTATATTTTGGTGAAATAATTCTCATAGACTACAAGAAAAACTAAATTCTCTTAGTTGCTTAAACAATATATTGTCCGCAGATACATACTAAGATTTCACTAAAAATATTTTTAAACTTATACAAATGTTCATGCACAATTTGCTGCACTATTTATTAAAGGGATACTGAACCCAAATGTTTTCTTTCGTGATTAAGATAGAGCATGCAATTTTAAGCAACTTTCTAATTTACTCCTATTATCAGTTTTTCTGCGTTCTCTTGCTATCTTTATTTGAAAAGAAGGCCTCTAAGCTATTTTTTGTTTAGGATTCTGGACAGCAATTGTTTATTGGTCGGTTAAATTAATCCACCAATCAGCAAGAACAACCCAAGTTGTTCACCAAAAATGGGCCGGCATCTAAACTTACATTCTTGCTTTTCAAATAAAGATACCAAGAGAATGAAGAAAATTTGATAATAGGAGTAAATTCGAAAGTTGCTTAAAATTGCATGCTCTATCTGAATCACAAAAGAAAAAATTTGGGTTCGGTGTCCCTTTAATTATAAAGTAAGCGAGCAGACAGACATTTCTCTGAAATGTTGCAGCACGCTTTCTGCACTAACCAGATACTGCAATAAAACTATAATGTAGAGTTTTATCCATCACCGTTTGATCTAGCAACAACTGAATTAAAAATGTGATACCAAATGATGTGTTATGTCATGATTAAGCCCCATGCAATGATAAGTGATGTCACAAAAACCATCAATATTCCTATATGATGACATCAACAAAAGATAATGGGCCAAAGTTAAGTTTATATTTAAATTTGGTCATTTACCAGTCAAAAATAAAATATCTCTTATAAAAAAACAAACAAACAAATGTCAGATGTAATTCCGGAGCAAAGATTTTTCTTAGTATATATTTGGACCCCTGGAAAGAAAACTTTTTTTTAGAAATATAGTAGAGAAAAAATGAACGTGATTGTAAACACCAAAGTTGACACACCAGAATTCATATTGCTGTTATCTTTTCCTCAGTATTAATATTTAATTTATAATGTGTTCTTATATTTGACTAAGCTTAATATACTGAGGAAAAAAATATGAAAATATTGGAGTTAAGTTTAGAAGAATTGACTTTCTTTAGAAATCATATTCAACTGTCAACAAACTGTGATCTTGACTATTATTGCTAAAATTGACATTGGAATCTGCAGTAGTATTTGACTTAATTCAATATTTGCCTAATTCTAGGCTCTTACTTTCAGTGTTTGGTTTTTTCTTTGTAGTTCTTTTTTTTCCATTATATACTTTTTTTACAATACAACTAAATCTTTTTTTTTTCTTATAGTTTAAAAAATATATTGCAACATACTAACATAAGGTATGTGTAGCAAAAGCAATTAGCACAATATTTTGAGCATGGTTACAGTGAAGTAAGATTTTGGAAATACAGGAATATAGCATTTATTGTATTTAATAAGTGTTACATAAATGCATGGAGTAAGAGATTCAAACATAGAAGTAGATTCTAATCTTACCACTAATCCTGTTGGAAAATGTAATCACCTGGTACTTGTACTATACAGTCCTCCTAGAATTCAATCATTGACGTGTTAGCACTTTTGATCAAATCACTGATAAGTAGCACAGCATTTCAATTTCCTATTTCTAATGCTGCAAATTGTCTGTAATGGATCTGAAAACTGTTTTCATACCAATAATTATCGAATAATTGGAAGTAAAAACAAATGCTGTCAATTGCTAAAGAAAATATAAAATATTGCTACACTGTTATACCCTATGTAAGGCATCCATGCTATGGGATAACATAATGAAAATATATAAACACACACACAGAGACATACAGAAACACACACACAATTTCCTAACATTTACATTCAATTTTGTTATAACAATTAATGTTACTTCCTTGAAGGTGTCACAGTGTCTCCTGTAGGTTAAATTCTTACCTAAAGTTCAATGGGGTGGGCCATGCTAATCTGACCCTTCTTCATAAAGTGTAGGACTGAACTAATAGAAGGACACATACGGTAGATCCCAGAGCCTGTACTAAAGGACCTTGTAGAGCAGGATCCAGCCACACTAATCCTCCTATTATGCATTGTTTTTTTTTAATGAAAATGTATTAGCTACATTTCAAAAAGAATAATTTAGCACACCTACTTCAGTGCATGCTGTAGGTTTCTGCCCACACCTCAATCACAGACAAAATCTTCAAACAGCAACATAATTATAAAAGCATTGTCCTTTGCCAAATTACAACAATGTTCCAGGAATCTACTCCTTAGTCATGTTGCATATACTTGCCTTTCAAACTTTACACCATTAAACAATAATTAGGTGGAACCCAGATTCAAACACTTAACCCCTTATTAACTAAACATATATTTATTACTAGTGATGTCGCGAACCTAAAATTTTTGGTTCGCGAACGGCAGACTCGAACTTCCGGTATTATTCGCGAACCCACGAACCGCGCGAACCGCCATTGAATTCAATAGGCAGGCAAACTTTAAAACCTACATGGACACTTTCTGCCCACAATAGTGATGGAAAAGTTGTTTCAAGGGGACTGTCGCATGCTGGAGGGGGATCCCTGGCAAAACTCCCATGGAAAATTACATAGTTTATGCAGAGTCTGCTTTTAAGCCATAATGGGCCTAAATCAACTAACATTCCCAAAGTGGCTGTCTCAAAACATCCCAGACAGAAGATAGATTGATAGATAGGATAGATAGATAGATATACATAGATTGATAGTTAGATAGAATCGATAGAAGAGAAATAGATAGATTTGTTAGATATATAATTACCCTGATAAAGTCTAATAATTAAACATGCGTTCTTGGACCCAACTAGGTTGTGTTAAGTAGTACTGTTCTTCGCACTTTGAGCCCTGTAACTCCCCCTATTGGTGGAGGTCTATATGGCGGTTATGATTACCCTGACAAAGTATAACAACAAGACACGCGGTCTGGGAGCCATGGTAATTTTGTTGTGTTAAGTAAAACTTTTCTTCAAACTTGAATCCCTCTTACCCCCCCTTTTCTTGGAGCTCTATATGGCCTACATGATTAGCCTGACAAAGTATAATAATAAAACATCTGGTCTTGGACCCATGGTAATTAGGTTGTGTTTAAGTAGTACTATTCTTATAACTGTAATCCCTGTTACTCCCCCTATCAAGGGAGGTCTATATGGCCTGCATGATTACCCTGACAAAGTATAACATCAAGACACACGGTGTTGGACCCATGATAACTAGCTTGTGTTAATTAGTACTTTTCTTAGCACTTTAAACCCTGTTCCCCCCCCCTAATCGGGGGTGTTCTATATGGCCTGCCTGATTACCCTGAAAAAATATAATAATAAGACATGCGGTCTGGTACCCATTTTAACTAGGTTGTGTTTTAAGTACTACCATTCTTAGCACTTTAATCTCTGTAACTCCCCCTATTTGGTGAGGTCTATATGGCCTGGATGATTACCCATACAAAATATAATAATAAGACATCTGCTCTTGGTCTGCGACCCAAGGATAACTATGTTGTGTTAATTAGTAATGTCCTTCGCATTTTAATAGCTGTTACTCATACTCACCCTATCGGTGGAGGTCTATATGGCCTGCATGATTACCCTTACAAAATATAATAACCAAACATATGCTCTGGGACCCATGGTAAGTAGGTTGTATAAAGTAGTACTGTTCTTTGCAGTTTAATACCAGTTACAACACCAAATGGTGTCAAGTCTATCTGGCCTTCATGATTAGCTGCACCCAAACCCAAAAAAAAGCCGAGTGGTCTTAGACTAACACCCATGGCTAACTCGGTTGTTTCAATTTGTACTATTCTTAGCACTTTCATCCCTGTTACGGGTGGTCTACATGGCCATCATGATTAGCCGAACAAAATACTACAATCCAACCTTTGCTCAGTCTTCATAGGCCCTTCATTGGCTGTATTTTGATAGTACAGTTCTTATTATTTTTTTAGCTGATACAACACCGAATGGTGGCAGCTCTATATGGACTGCATGATTAGCCGCACCCAATACAAAAATAAATCCAAGCGGTCTTGGATTAACACCCATGGCTAACTCTGTTGTTTCAAGTAGTACTATTCTTAGCACTTTCATCTCATCATCCCTGTTACTTCCAGGACTCTCTGTGGTGGTCTACATGGCCATCATGATTAGCCTTACCAAATACTACAAAACAACCTAGGCTCAGTCTTCATAAGGCCCTTCATTGTTTGTATTTTGGTAGTACTGTTCTTATTAGTTTAATACCTGATACAACACCGAATGGTGGTAGCTCTATATGGCCTGCATGAATAGCCGCACCCAAAGCCAAAAAAAAGCCAAGCGGTCTTGCACTAACACCCATGGCTAACTCTGTTGTTTCAAGTTCTACTATTCTTAGCTCTTTCATCTCATCCCTGTTACTTCCAGGACTCTCAGTGGTGGTGGTCTACATGGCCATCATGATTACCCTCACCAAAATATAACAACAATACGTGCGTGCAGGGAACCATGGTAAGGTAACTTCCTTTCACAAAATCGAGTATAACAGTTGCAGGCAGAGGTTCTGACCCTGCATTATGGCTGCACCTCTCACTAAAAGAGGCATGCGTTACAGAGTCTGTGGGCATGTATGCAAAGAGATGGCCTGCCTAAAAAGAGGAGCAAGTCTGTACAGGTTGTTCTCCTTCAGCCATTTTATACGCTGTCCCAGGGCCACGACCCTCAACAACCAGCCAGGTATGGCATTGATTTTAGTTACACGGCGATATTTATTATGAACCATGACATCCTTGTGAACAATTGATTACAGTTAAGGCATTGATTTTAGAATCCCAGAGATCATTTATATGACCCGGGAAATAGAAAAAAACATTGATTGGACACCCAGTACACTTCTTTATCCTTAGGCCTTTTTAATAAGAGGGTCCCGAAGCCTCAACCGAAACAACAGCATGAAAGAGGACATATGGCATCCTTTTGAATAATAGATTACAGGAAAGGCATTGATTTTAGAAACCCAGAGATCATTAGTTGCAACCGGGAAATAGAAAAAAACATTGATTAGACACCCAGTACACTTATTTATCCTCAGGCCTTTTTAATAAAAGGGTCCCGGAGCCTCAACCAAAACAACAGTATGAAAGAGGACATATGTCATCCTTTTGAATAATCGATTACAGGAAAGGCATTGATTTTAGAAACCCAGAGATCATTAGTTGCAACCGGGAAATAGAAAAAAACATTGATTAGACACCCAGTACACTTATTTATCCTCAGGCCTTTTTAATAAGAGGGTCCCGGAGCCTCAACCGAAACAACAGCATGAAAGAGGACATATGTCATCCTTTTGAATAATAGATTACAGGAAAGGCATTGATTTTAGAAACCCACAGATCATTATTTGCAACAGTGAAATCTAAAAAAACATTGATTAGACACCCAGTACACTTATTTATCCTTAGGGCTTTTTAATAAGAGGGTCCCGGAGCCTCAACCGAAACAACAGCATGAAAGAGGACATATGTCATCCTTTTGAATAATAGATTACAGGAAAGGCATTGATTTTAGAAACCCACAGATCATTAGTTGCAACCAGGAAATAGAAAAAAACATTGATTAGACACCAAGTACACTTATTTATCCTCAGTCCTTTTTAATAAGAAGGTCCCGGAGCCTCAACCGAAACAACAGCATGAAAGAGGTCATATGTCATCCTTTTGAATAATAGATTACAGGAAAGGCATTGTTTTTAGAAACCCACAGATCATTATTTGCAACCGGGAAATAGAAAAACATTGATTAGACACCCAGTACACCTATTTATCCTCAGGCCTTTTTAATAAGAGGGTCCCGGAGCCTCAACCGAAACAACAGCATGAAAAAGGACATATGGCATCCATTTGAATAATAGATTACAGGAAAGGCATTGATTTTTGAAACCCAGAGATCATTAGTTGCAACCGGGAAATAGAAAAAAACATTGATTAGACACCCAGTACACTTATTTATCCTCAGGCCTTTTTAATAAGAGGGTCCCGGAGCCTCAACCGAAACAACAGCATGAAAGAGGACATATGTCATCCTTTTGAATAATCGATTAAAGGAAAGGCATTGATTTTAGAAACCCAGAGATCATTAGTTGCAACCGGGAAATAGAAAAAAACATTGATTAGACACCCAGTACACTTATTTATCCTCAGGCCTTTTTAATAAGAGGGTCCCGGAGCCTCAACTGATACAACAGCATGAAAGAGGACATATGTCATCCTTTTGAATAATAGATTACAGGAAAGGCATTGATTTTTGAAACCCGGGGATAATTTGTTGCAACCGTGAAATCTAAAAAAACATAGATTAGACACCCAGTACACTTCTTTATCCTTAGGCCTTTTTAGCAGAGGCTCCAGGACCCTCAACAAAACCAGCAGCAGGAAAGAGGACATATGGCATACTTTTGAAAATTAGATTACAGGAAAGGCACTGATTTTAGAAACACAGAGATCATTAGTTGCAACCGGGAAGTAGAAAAAAACATTGATTAGACACCCAGTACACTTATTTATCCTTAGGCCTTTTTAATAAGAGGGTCCCAGAGCCTCAACAGAAACAACAGAATGAAAGAGGACATATGGCATCATTGTGAATAATCGATTACAGGAAAGGCATTGATTTTAGAAACCCGGGGATAATTTGTTGCAACCGTGAAATCTAAAAAAACATTGATTAGACACCCAGTACACTTATTTATCCTTAGGCCTTTTTTTAGCAGAGGCAGCAGGACCCTCAACAAAACCAGCAGCAGGAAAGAGGACATATGGCATCCTTTTGAAAATTAGATTACAGGAAAGGCATTGATTTAAGAAACCCAGAGATAATTTTTTACAACCGGGAATTTGAATCAAAGAAATGATTCGATGGACACCCAGTACACTTCTTTCTCCTTTGGCCTTTTTATAAGAGGGTCCAGGACCCTAAAAAAAACACCAGCAGGAAAGAGGACGCATGGCATCCTTTTGAACAATAGAGTACAGGTAGAGCATTGATTTTACAAAACCCAGGGATAATTTTGGTCAAATGTAAAATAGAAAAAAAAATGGAGTGGACACCCAGTACACCTCTTTCTCCTTAGGCCTTTTTATAAGAGGGTCCAGGACCCTCAAACAAAATACCTGCAGGAAAGAGAACATATGGCATCCTTTTGAACAATAGAGTACTGGTACGGCATTGATTTTAGAAACCCACAGATAATTGTTTGGAAAAGTGAAATAGCCCCAAAAACCATACTTGGACTCCCACTCTAGGTCGTTCTCCTTCAGCTTTTTTATAAGAGGGTCCAGCACCCTCAACAGAAACAACTGCAGGAAACACCACCACATATGCCATCCTTTTGCACAAGCGAGTACGGGTATGGCATCCATTTTAGAAACCCAGAGATAATTGAGAGGAACCAGGAACATTTTTCTAAAAATTTGATGGGGCACCCATTACAGGTCGTTCTCCTTCAGCCTTTTTATACCATGGGCCATGACCCGCAACAGGCACAACAGCATGAAACACCACATATGCCACCCTTTTGCACAATAGAGTACAGGTATGGCATAGATGGAACACAGAGATAATTTAGAGCAACCAAGAGACATATAAAGATGCTTGGTTGGTCCTCCTCCTTCAAATTTGTGGCATTTTACGTTCAATTTAATGGTCCACCAGATATGAGTGGTGTGCTAAGTTGTACAATTCGTAACAGTTTAATCACTAGTGTTATGTGCCTTATTTTTTTATTTGAGTTTTGTACCCACAGAGCTGCAGCAGAGGCCAGAAAAATTAGGAATGTACAAATGACTGAAAAAATTGGGTATTGTTGTAGCAACTGCTGTAGCAGCGGCCAGAAAAATTGATGTTTGTAAAACATTTATAAAGTGCCCTAAAAGCTTGTGGCTTGAACACTAGTTGTTGGCGGATAAGTCAAGCAAGTCCTCCAGCTTTATAACAAAAAAAAAGGCCAGCCTGTGTACCAGTTGTAGCCCAAGCCAGCTCATCTCATCATCAGGCCTTTTTTATTCAAATGTATCGCCCAATGTCAGTCCCTTCAGGATCCAGCCCTCATTCATTTTTATAAAAGTGAGATAGTCAAGGCTTTTTTTACCTAGGCGACTTCTCTTCTCAGTTACAAAACCTCCTGCTGCACTGAAAGTCCTTTCGGACAGGACACTTGAAGCTGGGCAGGCCAGAAATTCCATTGAAAATTGGGATAGCTCAGGCCACAAGTCCAGCCTGCACACCCAGTAGTCAAGGGGTCCATTGCTCCTGAGAGTGTCGAGATCCGCAGTTAAAGCTAGGTAGTCTGCTACCTGTCAGTTGAGTCTTTCTCTAAGGCTGGATCCTGAAAGGCTCTTATGGTGCATGGGAGTTAAAAAGGTACGCATGTTCTCCATCAACAAGATGTCAGGAAAGCGTCCGGTCATTGCCGCCGTGGTCGTGGGAGGAGGAGGATTAATTTCATCTCTTCCCCTGTTACATTCCCGTGGTGCTGTGACATCACCCTTATACGCTGTGTAAAGCATAGTTTTTAATTTATTATGAAAATGCTCCATCCTTTCCGACTTTCGGGAATTTAGTAACATTTCAGGCACTTTATGCTTATACCGGGGGTCGAGGAGCGTGGACACCCAGTACAGGTCGTTCTCCTTCAGCTTTTTTTATACGAGGCTCCCTCAACAGGCACGACAGCATGAAAGAACCCATTTGAAGAAGGTTGGATGCCGAGCTAATCATGTCCCGTTCCTCCTCCTCACTGATCTCACTGATGGTATCTTCTTCCCCCCAGCCACGTACAACACCACGGGTACCAGAGAGGTGACAACAACGATCACCCTGGGATGCCTGTTGTGCTCGGTCTTCCTCCTCCTCCTCCTCAAAGCCACATTGCTCCTCTGACTCCTCTTCCTCACAATCCTCTTCCTGCATTGCCACAGGTCCAGCGAGCGATGCTGATTTGGCTGTTTGTGGGGGTGATGGACACCACAACTCTTCCACTTCCTCTTCACGCTCATCTACTGCCTGATCCAGCACTCTTCACAAGGCACGCTCCAGGAAGAAAACAAATGGTATGATGTTGCTGATGGTGCCTTTGGTGCGACTGACAAGATTTGTCACCTCCTCAAAAGGACGCATGAGCCTACAGGCATTGCGTATGAGCGTCCAGCAATTTGGAAAAAATATCCCCAGCTCCCCAGAAGCTGGCCTAGCACCCCGGTCATACAAATACTCATTAACAGCTTTTTTCTTGTTGTAGCAGGCGGTCAAACATTAGGAGTGTTGAATTCCACCGTGTCGGGCTGTCGCAAATCAAGCGCCTCACTGGCAGGTTGTTTCGATGCTGGATATTGGACAAGTGCGCCATGGCCATGTAGGAATGGCCACACACCTTCCTGGCCTGCTTCAGGATGTCCTGTAAGCCTGGGTACTTATGGACAAATCGTTGTACAATTAGATTACACACATGTGCCATGCACGGCACATGTGTCAACTTGCCCAATTTCAATGCCGCCACCAAATTACTTCCATTGTCAGAAACAACCTTGCCAATCTCCAGTTGATGCTGAGTCAGCCACTGATCCACCTGTGCGTTCAGGGCGGTCAGGAGTGCTGGTGCGGTGTGACTCTCCGCTTTCAGGCAAGTCAACCCCAAGACGGCGTGACACTTCCGTACCCGGGATGTAGCATAGTACCTGGGGAGCTGGGGGGTGCCATAGATGTGGAGCAAGACGCAGAAGTTGAAGAGGACTCAGCCGAGGAAGAGGTTATGGAAGAGGATGGAGTAGGAGGAGTAGAGGAGGTAGCAGAAGGCCTGCCTGCAAGTCGTGGCGGTGTCACCAACTCTTCTGCAGAGCCACGCATTCCATGCTTGTCAGAAGTCAGCAGGTTTACCCAATGCGCAGTGTAGGTGATATACCTGCCCTGACCATGCTTTGCAGACCAGCTATCCGTGGTCATATGGACCCTTGCCCCAATGCTGTGTGCCAGACATGACATAACTTCCTTTCTCACAACAGAGTACAGGTTTTGGATTGCCTTTTGTGAAATGAAATTTCTGCCAGGTACCTTCCACTGTGGTGTCCCAATAGATACACATTTTTTGAAAGCATCAGACTCCACCAGCTTGTATGGTAAAAGCTGGTGGGCTAAGAGTTCAGACAAGCCAGCTGTCAGTCGCCGGGCAAGGGGGTGACTTTGAGAAATTGGCTTCTTACGCTCAAAGATGTCCTTGACAGACACCTGACTGTGAGCAGATGACCAGGAACTGCTACGTAAGAGAGACTGAGTGGAGGATGGTTGAGAGGGGGCAAGAAGGACAGCACTGGTTGACGTGGCTGAAGATGCTGGAGCAGGAGGAGGAGGGCGGCTTTCATTTTGTGTGCTGCTTCTACTCATGTGTTCTTCCCATCGGCCTTTGTGATGGGAGACCATGTGCCTTCGCAAAGCAGTTGTACCTAGGTGGCTGTTGGACTTCCCATGACTCAGTTTCTTTTGGCACAGGTTGCAAATGGCATCGCTGTTGTCAGAGGCAGACACACAAAAAAATGCCACACTGCTGAGCTCTGCGATGACAGCATTCTGGTGGTGGCAACAGCATGCGTTGATGGGCGTTGGCGTGCTGTCTAGCTGACCCCTGGTGATGATGCATGCTGTCTGACTGTGCCACTAGCTCCTTGAGACGACCTCCCCATGCTTCCAAATCGTCTCCTCCTCCCCCTCCTCTCTGTCTCCCCATCTGAACTTTCCCCCTCTTCTTCTTCTCTTCTAGCAGGCACCCACGTGACATCCACCGACACATCATCATCAACCGCTTCACTTGTGTCTGAAACATCAAGCAGCAGGTACAACATCATCATCATCATCATCATCATCACACCATACCTCCATGTCGGTAATGCTGCCTGACTGAGACTGATCACTATTATCTACATCCTCTGTCAATGATGGTTGCGCATCACTCATTTCTTCCAAATGATGTGTCAATAACTCCGGTGACAGATCAAGTGAAGCGGCTGTGGTGCTAGTGTTGGTGGTGGCGACAGGCGGGGGAGTGGCACTGGTCACTTGAGACCTGCCCAAAGCACAGCTGCACTTAGATGGTGCGTCAAGGTTAGGAGGACTAGCAGCGGAAGCTGAAGAAGATTGGGTGTCCTGTGTTAGCCATTCAACTAGGTCCTCCTCAGAAGTTTTTGCATCCCCCCTGGCACCCGGCATCTGAACAATGTGCATATTTGTAGGGTATAAAGGAATCACAGCATCATGACCACGACCACGGAACCTGCGGGGTGGCCTGCCTCTGCCTGTCATTTTTTTTTAAATGGACACTAACAATACTATTACACCAATTGAGTGGTGGCACTGTGAAAGTGGGCACAGTATACGCTGTGAGACTGACAACAACAAAAAAGACAGATGTTTTAAAAATCACAAATTGTTAATTTTTTAAAATATTACAAGTACTGTGACAACAAATATGATTGTTTGGCACTAGTTGGCAAATGCGCCTGTCTGGCACACACGCTGGGAGAAAGGAAACTGCAATTCAATGGCACTAGGAGACTGAAGAATCACAGTCAAAACAGTTATGATTAACAAAAATTCCAATCCTGTTACAATAAATATGAGTGGTGGCACTAATTGGCTAGTTGGGACTGGCACACAAGCAGGCAGGCAGGAGGAAAGTGCAATTCAAGGGCACTAGTAGACTGCAGATTGACAGTCAAAACAGTGATGATTGACAAATTTTGCAATACTGTTAAAAGAAATATGATTGCTGGCACTAATTGGATAGTTGGGCCTGGCACACAGGCTGGCAGGCAGTAGAAAAGGGCAATTCAATGGCACGAGCAAACTGAGGATTAAGATCAACAATCAAAAATTTTTTTAATTTTAATTAGTAACTATACTGTGACAACAATTATGAATGGTGTAAATAGTTGGCAAGACGGCCTGGCACAAAAGGATGGCAGGCAGGAGGTAGATGCAATTCAAGGACATTAGGAGACTGATTACTGACAGTCAAAACAGTGATGATTGACAATTTTTGCAATACTGTTAAAAGAAATATGATTGCTGGCAATAATTGGCTAGGTGGGCCTGGCACACAGCAGGCTGCAAGTCAGGAGGAAAGTGCAATTCACTGGCACCAGCAAACTGAGGATTCACACAACAACTATTACCAAAAATTTTAATTTTTAATTACTAAGAATACTGTGACAACAAATATGATTGGTGTAAATATTTTTCAAGTAGGCCTGGCACACAGGCTTGGAAGGCAGTAGAAAAGTGCAATTCTAGGGCACGAGCAAACTGAGGATTAAGATCAACAATCAAGAATTTTTTAATTTTAATAAGTAACTATACTGTGACAACAATTATGATTGGTGTAAATAGTTGGCAAGACGGCCTGGCACAAAAGGCTGGCAGGCAGGAGGTAGATTCAATTCAAGGACACTAGGAGACTGATTACTGACAGTCAAAACAGTGATGATTGACTATTTTTGTAATACTGTTAAAAGAAATATGATTGCTGGTAATAATTGGCTAGGTGGGCCTAGCACACAGCAGGCTGCAAGGCAGGAGGAAAGTGAAATTCAATGGCACCAGCAAACTGAGGATTCACAACAACTATTACCAAAAATTTTAATTTTTAATTACTAAGAATACTGTGACAACAAATATGATTGGTGTAAATATTTTTCAAGTAGGCCTGGCACACAGACTTGGAAGGCAGTAGAAAAGTGCAATTCTAGGGCACGAGCAAACTGAGGATTAAGATCAACAATCAAGATTTTTTTAATTTTAATTAGTAACTACACTGTGACAACAATTATGATTGGTGTAAATAGTTGGCAAGATGGCCTGGCACAAAAGGCTGGCAGGCAGGAGATAAATGCAATTCAAGGACACTAGGAGACAGTCAAAACAGTGATGATTGGCAATTTTTGCAATACTGTTAAAAGAAATATGATTGCTGGCAATAATTGGCTAGGTGGGCCTGGCACACAGCAGGCTGCAAGGCAGGAGGAAAGTGCAATTCAATGGCACCAGCAAACTGAGGATTCACAACAACTATTAACAAAAATTTTAATTTTTAATTATTAAGAATACTGTGACAACAAATATGATTGGTGTAAATATTTTTCAAGTAGGCCTGGCACACAGGCTTGGAAGGCAGTAGAAAAGTGCAATTCTATGGCATGAGCAAACTGAGGATTAAGATCAGCAATCAAAATTTTTTTAATTTTAAATAGTAACTATACTGTCTGTGACAACAATTATGATTGGTGTAAATAGTTAGCTAGACGGCCTGGCACAAAAGGCTGGCAGTGGCAGGCAGGAGGTAAATGCAATTCAATGGCGCTAGGAGACTGAATATTTGCAGTCCAAAAAATAATGATTTTTATTTTTTAATATACTGTTAGAAGAATTATGATTGGTGCCACTAATTGGCTAGTTGGGCCTGGCACACAGGCTGGCAGATATGAGTCGTGGATGGTAGGTAGGGCAGCAATTTAACACAGTATTCTGTGTAAGTGACAAAAACACAGTCCTGATAGAAAATTAAGTTAGATTACACTAGCAAAATATGTTAAAATTTTAGATTTTAATATTAAAATTATGTTAAGAAGTGCAATGCACATATGACTCTATGAGTGGTCGCACTGGCCGGCTGCTACGTAGGGCAGCAATTAAAAACAGTATGCTGTGTAAGTCAGATAGACAGACACAGGCCTGATAGAAAATAAAATTAGATTACACTAGCATAATGATTTAAAGACTTTTTTGGGGGGAATTTAAAGAAAAAGGTTAAGCACATACATATGAGTCGTGGCTGATAGCCTTGGAAGGGCAGCTATTAAAAACAGTAGGCTCTGTAAGTCAGATACACACACGCCTGATAGAAAATACTATTAGATTACACTAGAAAAATGATTTAAATTATTTTTTTGGGGGGGGGGGGAATTAAAAAAAGGTTAAACACATATGAGTCGTGGCTCATAGACTAGGGAGGGCAGCAAGTAAACACAGTAGGCTCTGTATGTCAGCAAAACACACAGGCCAGATAGAAAATTATATTAGATTACACTATCAAACAAATTTAAACTTTTTTTTTATATTTAAATTAAGGTGAAGAAGATATGAGTGCTGAGTGGCTGCCTGGCACAGACCAATTAACCAAAAGACTGAAAAAAATGAGGTATATTAATGCTTAGTGAGCCTGACAGACACAGGCCTGATAGTAAATGTAATTAGATTACAGTAGCAAAATATATATATTTTTTTAAATTTAAAATAATATTATAAACAGATATTAACACTGGTGGCTGCTGGCTGGCACAGAGCAATGAACCAGAGTATATGCTGTGTTACACAGGCCTGATAGAAAATGAAAAAAAATTACACTAGCAAAATAATAAAAGTTTTTGGTTAGTTAAATTTAAATTTAAATAATATTGTTAGGGAGATATCAGTGGTGGCAGTAATCACAGCATATGCTGTGAGCCTTAAACACACAGCCTGAAAGCCAGGCAAATGCTAATAAAAAAAAAAGGAAAAAAAAAAAACGGCACGAAATATAGCCCTAAAAAGAGCTTTTTGGGGTGCTGTGCTTGCAGCAGAGATGAGTGGAGTCCTTCTGGACTGTAAATACACTAGCCTAGCTATGTTTTTCCTATTAATGTCAGGAGCAAAAACACAACACGTCCTCTCATTAAGAAAGCAAGGTCGTTATGAGTCTAAAATGGCGGATTCCGAGTAGCTGGGAGGGTCTGTGAGGGAGTGTCTGATGTTGATTGGCTCTAATGTGTCAGGCGGCTGTGACATAAAGGGTCAAAGTTTCCTCAATGATGACACATAGGGGCGGATCGAACATCGCCATGTGTTTGCCCACAAACGCTAACAAGCTATATTCGCTGTGAACCGTTCGCGGGCGAATAGTTCGGGAAATCACTATTTATTACTTCTCTATCTATTCCACTGCTATTTATTCCATCTCCCTTTAGGATTCTCAGTATATAGCAGGGTTACAATACAATGTAATTAATAATTATTCTTTAAAACAAACCCCCTATTAAAATGTATATACACAACAATTAGAATTAATATAAGTTCCTAAATTCTTTAGATTAGTTAAAATTTATAAACAAATTGAATTATATTTATAGAAAACATATTATGAATCAAATGATGCACACTTATTCTGTTACAATATTCTATACAAAGATCATAAAAAATATACCTTTACAATTTACCTTATTCACAATGAATCACATTAAAATATCACAACAAAATACCAGAATATGTTCCGCTAACTAGTTAAACAATATAACAAGTGCCTAGTTAAACAATATAACAAGATACATTAACAGCCAATTTCATGCCAATTTATCTGAGCTGAAATAAATCTTATTTAGCTACAATAAGGCAAATTCTAAAATATATAGTTGCAAATATAAATTACTTAGCACTAAATATGACTAGTTTTAAACTACACAGGACTATAAACACAAGCTTAAAATACAAAATACGCTCTTTAAAGTTACCAGCTGTAACTTAATTGTAGCCTTAGAATACCTTTGTTTAAAATATTAAAAATATAGAACAGTCATACGTCACCTCATGAAACAATTGAGTATGTCAGTGTTCTCCGATAAATCCAATTTCACCTCATAAATTAAAAGAGGTATTTTTGCAAGATGGATAAAAGATAGGCCCAGATTTGCTTTATAGAGACTGGATTACAAGGCAACAGTTTGTCAGTCCAAATTCAGCATAAAAAAGCTATGCTTTTTTTTTTGCATGAGGCTATATCACGTGATATAACCCCACCCCTTTTTATTCTAATCATTGGTGAAATTGTAAATGCCTCACGGAAGCTTGTCTATGATAGGCCCCTTGAGCTGAACATCTCTTGGTTATTTGGGAGACGCCTCCCTGAGTAGCCATTCATCTTTTGGCTGCAATACCATCTCTGATCTATAGGTGGAAGCAGACACCCAGAAATGCAGTTTTACCATTAAATATTGCTGCAGTTTAACTATCTAAAAACATGGTTATCAAATACACTATTTCTTTATATTAATAAACCTGTGTTGTCATATATCTGTCCCATCTAAGATAATCCAGTATGCATTCATAGACACCAGACATGAGTGTATTTCTAGTATCATACTAGTATTATTTTAAAATGCATTTAAAGTTACATTTGATTTTTTTCCCAGATTAATACAAACACAGCATATTTCATATTCAGTACACCTCTTGCTGAGTGCACAAAAACATATTACACAATTTATGGGGCAACCACACATGTACTTGTCAGATGCCTTGAAAAAAAAAAAAAGAATAGGTTATTAATTTTGAAATAGATTTGACATTTTTAAATTGACTGTATAGCTACTTATTAAATTCAGCAAATATTTATCCCACATACTACTGCTATGCACTGCTTCTTAGGTCGACAAATACACATTTGTATACAATATTGAAAATTATACAAGTTGAACTTTAAAAATGAATTTGTTACAATGCAAAACATGTGTTTCTGCTAGCTAATCTTCACATAGATGTAACGTCTAGAATTTGTGGATTCAACACAGCAGGGGTAATCAACTCTTGCATACAATTAAGCCTCAAAGGGATCAGTCCCAGACATTACATCTGCATATCTCCAAATGTGGTCATTACCTGATAACCTTTTATTACATAGAGGAAAGATCAGGAAATCAAACTTCAAACAAAGTCATATAGTGAACATCCCTTTGAAATAAATTGCCTTTACTTACTGAACCAAATGTTTTCCAACTTGTCCCAAGCAGCAATGAGGGGAGGGGGCAGGGCCATAGTGAGACCAATTCATATCAAATTAGATTTTACCTAAAAATGAAATATTAGATTCATTGATCCATCTGTAGTTCATTTATTTTATTTTATTTTTTATTAGGGTTTAAAAAGCAACACTAAAGACATATACAATGCGTACATCGAAGTTCAAATGCACTCAAAAACAATTATAAACAAAGCAGTATGCATATCTAGCCCATCTTGTTAGGACTTATCAGTAACATCCAGTGTAAATTTAAACTTCAAATTTACAGTAAATTTGTACCTAAGCTAGAATCCCCAGATTTTAGTTTCCAATTTTAATACACATAGTCAACATTGATTTTAAACAATATCAAATATTAGCTTTACATCTGACACATAAGATAAACTCCTATGAAGTCATTATCACATTAAAAAAAAAAAAAATAACAAAAAAAAAAACAATAAGCAATAAAAGGGAGCACCAAGAAAAAGAAAACGACAGCCTTAAGTATATATAAAGACGCAACTCTTCTCATATTATGGATAGGCACAGATACCAATTTTAAGGACAATACCAGCTTGGGGGGATAGCTTCCTACCCTGCAAAGACCTGGTAGAACCAAAGTTTCTCCCATGACCTTCAATACTTCTTATTATATTTAACGCTATGGTATTTAATGAGAAGAAGGAAGAAGAAAACAAAACAAAAAAACAATAAGCAGTAAAATGGGAGCACAAAGAAAGAAAAAGAGGGGGGGGGGACGGAGACAACCTCCACTCAGTTCCTGTCTTAAGCCAGCTTCCCCACTTGCTCTTCTGGAAACCAGATTCTAGGTAATTCCACTGCTTCTAACTGTTGTCTAACCCACCTAGATGATTTAAAATGTGAGACTATTTGTCATTGTAGCCCTAATGATAACGAGTCAATATATGCTTTCCATTTACTAAAAAACCTCCCAATTTGCTTCTTAAGGCCCTTTATGACCTTTCCAATTCTTCAATATCAAATTCCTCCCTGTCAAAATCAGTGTATTAATAAATCTGATATTGGGTACGCAGACTGAGTATCTGTAAGAAAAATATCTGTGTCGAGTCCAATTTAAAATTACCTCCAAGTATCTTATTGCACCAGAAGTTAACATTTTGCCAAAATTAGCATATTTTTGGGCATTCCCAGAAATAGTGGACTAGATCCACATTTTCTAGTCCGCACTTATAACAGTTCCCTTTATCCTACACCCATTTAGCCATTCTGGCTGGTGTATGTTATGCCATGTTTAAGATCTTCATATGTGCTTCTCTTCCACTAATAGTTGCTGCTGCTTTACTTACAAGAGCCATGCTATATCTACTGGGATCTTAAGTCTGGACTATTTGACTAATGTATTAGTAATATGTCTTTCCCCATGTGCTTTCAACATTAGATTGTAGACTCACGAGATGGTGTTTACCCCCTCATGATATTCCTTGATTACTACCCCCAGCTTCCCTATGTCTAATTCTGGACCGGTTTCTTGTCTCATAGTCCCTATCCAATGCCTTACCTGGAAAAAAAGCATAGAAATCAGTTCTCGGCAGACCATAACTGCGTCTCAGATCATCAAAAAATTTGGCCTATACATTTAAGTCCCCTGTCATACTACCGAGAAAAGACAGAATTGTCCAATCCCAGCGGGAAATCAAGATTACCTACCAGAGGAAGAAATTCTGTTTTGTGAAAATCTATTCTGAGCTCAGTACAGATTTTTTGCCATGCTTGAATAATATATCTAAACTAGTCCTAAAGCCCGTTCACACAGGCCATTTTTTGCAGTACAGTGGTCCCACCCCTGGCGTTCTCTCCCTCCCACTCTCTTTTGCTTTCTCTCTCTCCCCCCTCTCTTTTGCGCTCTCTCCCCCTCTCTCCATCTCCCCCTCTCTCTCTCTCTCTCGCTCCCCTCTCTCCCCCCTCTCTCTCTCTCTTTCTCTCTCTCCCCCCTTTCTCTCTCTCTCTCTCCTCTCTCTCTCTCCCCTCTCTCTCTCTCTCCCCTCTCTCTATCTCACCCCTCTCTCTCCCCTCTCTCTCTCCCCTCTCTCTATCTCCCCTCTATCTCTCTCTCCCCCCCTCTCTCTCTCTCTCGCCTCTCTCTTTCTCTCTCCCCTCTATCTCTCTCCCCTCTATCTCTCTCTCTCTCCCCCCCCCCCTCTCTCTCTCTCCCCCCTCTCTCTCTCTCCCCTCTCTCTCTCTCCCTCCCCTCTCTCCCTCCCTCTCTCCCCCCATCTCCCCTCTCTCTCTCCCCTCTCTCTCTCTCTCTCTCTCTCTCTCTCCCCCTCTCTTTCTCTCTCCCCCTCTCTCTCTCCCCCCCCTCTCTCTCTCTCTCCCCCCCCCCCCTCTCTCTCTCTCTCCCCCCCTCTCTCTCTCCCCTCTCTTTCTCTCTCCCTCTCTCTCTCTCCCCCTCTTCTCTCTCTCTTTCTCCCCCCCCTCTCTCTCTCCCCCCTCTGTCTCTCCTCTCTCTCTCTTGCCCCTCTATCTCTCCCCCCCTCTCTCTCTCCCCCCTCTCTCTCCCCTCTCTCTCTCTCCCCTCTCTCTGTGTCTCTCCTCTCTCTCTATCTCTCTCCCCTCTCTCTCTCCCCTCCCCCCCCTCTCTCTCTCTCCCCCTCTCTCTCTCATTCTCTCTCTCCTCTCTCTCTCTCTCCCTCTCCCCCCTCTCTCTCTGTCTCTCTCTCTCCCGCTCCCCCCTCTCTCTTTCCCCTCTCTCTCTCCCCCTTTAACTCCCCCCTCTTTCTCCCCCCTCTCTCTCCCCACATCTCCCCCCTCTCTCCACATCTCCCCCCTCTCCCCCCTCTCTCCACATCTCCCCCCTCTCTCCACATCTCCCCACATCTCTCCCCTTTCTCCACATCTCCCCCCTCTCTCCACATCTCCCCCCTCTCCACATCTCCCCCTCCCTCACTCCACATCTCCCCCCTCTCTCCACATCTCCCCCCTCTCTCCACATCTCCCCACATCTCTCCCCTCTCTCCACATCTCCCCCCTCACTCCACATCTCCCCCCTCACTCCACATCTCCCCACATCTCTCCACATCTCCCCCCTCACTCCACATCTCCCCCCTCTCCCCACATCCCTCCACCCTCTCTTGAGCTGTTTGAGCTCTCTTCACGGGCCTTCACGCTAGGCTCCGCCCCCTTCACGGGCCTTCGCGTTAGGCCCCGCCCCTTCACGCTCGGCCACGCCCACTTTTGCTCGGCGCAGTCGGCAGAACAGGTAGGGACTTAGGCCAGTGTGTTTGTCCGCGTGCTGTCTCTACTGCGCATGACAGCTTCGGACAAACATACTTGGCCTTTTATAGTATAGGATGAGTATAGGCACAAAATGTTACCAGGCAGCTTTAAGAAGGGGTAATACAGCAATGCTTTCAAGGTAAAGGGAGTAATCAATCCAGATTCTGCTTCAAAGAACGTCACAAAATCTGTTTTCAATATCCAGTCTAATGCAACTTTGCATAAAGCTGCATAGTTATATTATTGGATGTTAGGGCACGCCATGCCACCAAAAGCCTTAGCTAGGGTTAATGTAAGTAGAGAGATATGCGTTTTTTTATTCTGCCAGATAAATTTACAAAAAATCCTATTAAGAAGGGCAATATCTTTTTTATACAGAAGCAGAGGTAAATTTTGGAGAAAACATAGTAACTTAGGAAATAAAACAACCTTAATCAGCATCACCCGCGCCGTAATCGAGATTTGTAGATTAGCCCAGCTTTGTAAATTTAGTCTGAATTTCACTAAAACACTTCACCAAATTCAATTTGTACCACAATTCCGGGTTACTGCTCAAATTAATACCTAGGTATTTAATCTGATAAATCTCCTTAAAAGGATGTGGAACTACCTTGATTTGATTTATAGATCCATAATAGTTCTGATTTCTCATAGTTAATTTTGTAACCAGAGAATGATCTAAATACATTGCAGATCTGTAAGATTTGCAGGATTGTTTCTGCTGACTTGCTTATGAACAGAAGGAGATCATCAGCATAGAGGGAGAGCACCATTTTTTGTCCCCCCCCAGGTTGATTCCTTTTAATTCTTTTCTCAAAAGAATTGCAAAGGGTTCCAGCGACACATTGGACAGTAGAGGCGATAAGGGGCATCCTTGACGTGTACCTCTCTTTAGAACAAAACTATCTGAAAATCCTGCATTAACAATAACTGTTGAGAGGGGAGCCCGATATAACTGTCTAACAATGTTGAAAGGGTCCTACAAGTCCAAACCCCTCCAAAGAGGCAAATAGATGGTCCCAAAAGATCGAGTTGAATGCTTTCTCAGCATCAACCGTAAGGACTGCTAGATCCGGCTTAACGTGATTTTTTATCTACAATTTTATTCCAGAAGAAATCTAGAACCATCTGTACCTTACATAAGTTTTTAACTGGACTCCTACCCGGCATAAAGCCAGTTTGATCTGGGTGAATAATATAGTCTTAGCATGGTTTTAATCTGTTGGCAATAATCGCTGTTAATATCTTGTAATCCTGGTTTAGTAGAGATATAGGCCTATAAGATGATAGTATTTCTGAATCTTTCAATAATATGAGAATGGTACTGGCACTAGGACCCAGTGACCCTGGAAAAAAGACTGAGCTAAATATAACAGTCCGGTGCTACCCCTAAAAAAAGGTTTAAACAATAAAAGTTAGGAATAAAGGTTTAGGGTTTATTAAGCACTCTTTCCTAGTCTAAGTAGTAAGGAATTAAAATAACTTTTAATAATTAAAGGTAAAAATGAGGAAACAACCTCTATATAATAAATAAAACCCCACCAACCAAAATAATAATCAAGTGAGATAAAAAGTGCATGTATTCACCCCCCTGTTTCCAGGCCGATAACTGCAGTCGTCGGCATCAGGTGCCAGGGGTGAAAAACCATGCAATAACACTAATAAAATACACAAACTAGTTTCGGCTCATGTACTGGCCTTTTTCTATGTTAATAGTAACAAGCAGAAGCCGCAAATGCCACTCTTTTAAATACAGGCATGCTGCCTTCTATTCACCAATCATGGTGCAGCATCCAGAGCCACCCCTCATACAGTCTATCTACGCTGTGTGTGGCTGTGGTGTGGGCGTGTGCTGATTCTGTGCATCACGATTGGTGGACAGATTGTGACATCACATCCCAGAAGACATAGTGTGTAAACAGACTCTGACAGGATTAGTGTATAACAATACAGTGAAATCCTGGTTAGTAGTACTGTATATGTTCCTGAGTATTACACATATTTGTGCATTCGTTGCAATTGGAGGAAACGGATTACAGTGCACACAGTGATACTGCAGTATATAACATTCTGTTACTGACAGTGAACCCTCATATCATACATTTAGCTTGTCATTGTCATTACACAGTGCACACAGTGATTGTCCACACCAATCCTTGCTGCACATAGAGATACTGCAGTATAGAACATTCTATTACTGACAGAGAACTCTCATATCACACATGTAACTTATGATCATTACACAGTGTACACAGTGATTGTCTACACTAACCCTCACTGCACACAGTGATACTGCAGTATAGATCCTTCTGTTAATGACAGAGAACCCTCTTATCACAAGATTAGTGTATAACAATGCAGTAAAATCCTGGTTAGTAGTACTGTATATGTTCCTTAGTATTACACATATTTGTGCATTTGTTGCAATAGGAGGAAATGGGTTACAGTGCACACAGTGATACTGCAGTATAGAACATTCTGTTACTGACAGTGAACCCTCATATCATACATTTACTTTGTTATTGTAATTACACAGTGTACACAGTGATTGTTTACACTGACCCTCGCTGCACGGTGCTCGGACAAAATTCCGACGGACAAAATGCTGAAGCACATTCGTCCGTCAGACATATGTCCGAGATACACTGCTTCCGACTGCACGCCGAACAGCACAATCACGCAATCACGTAATTGCGTAATTGTCATCAGTAAAAAAGTGGAGAATTTAAATATATATTGTGGCTACTGAGGTAAAAAAACAACACAAACACTTAAATAAATAAATTTAAAATAAACGTCAAATTAAAAAAATGGAGTTCATAAAGACGTGTAAAGGAGGAAGAAAAATGTTATATGAAGGTTATGCATACATTGTAGACAAAAAAAAAGAAAATGTAACATATTGGAGATGTGAAAAAAAAGGTTTTTGTGGAGGAAGGCTAAAAACCATGAATGATATAATTGAAAAAGATGCATCAAATCATTCACATCCACCTAATGCAGCAAGAATTTTATCTATGAAAACAATTGAAAAAATAAAAGAAGTTGCTAAAAATTCAGAAGAAGTAACATCAAGCATAATACAAAATTGCATATCTAATTTCCCCCTTGAAGCAGCAGGAGCTCTACCTAAAAAAGAAACTCTTGCCAGAATGGTACGTCGACATCGAACAACACCAAATGGAAACATTTTAAATGATGATTTAACCCCTTAATGACCACAGCACTTTTCCATTTTCTGTCCGTTTGGGACCAAGGCTATTTTTACATTTTTGCGGTGTTTGTGTTTAGCTGTAATTTCCCTCTTACTCATTTACTGTACCCACACATATTATATACCGTTTTTCTCGCCATTAAATTAACTTTCTAAAAATACCATTATTTTCATCATATCTTATAATTTACTATAAAAAATTTTATAAAATATGAGGAAAAAATGGAAAAAAACACACTTTTTTTTAACTTTGACCCCCAAAATCTGTTACACATCTACAACCACCAAAAAAAAACATGCTAAATAGTTTCTAAATTTTGTCCTGAATTTAGAAATACCTAATATTTACATGTTCTTTGCTTTTTTTGAAAGCTATAGGGCCATAAATACAAGTAGCATTTTGCTATTTCCAAACTACTTTTTTTCAAAATTAGCGCTAGTTACATTGGAACACTAATATCTTTCAGGAATCCCTGAATATCAATTGACATGTATATATATTTTTTTTAGAAGACATCCCAAAGTATTAATCTAGGCCAATTTTGGTATATTTCATGCCACCATTTCACCGCCAAATGCGATCAAATACAAAATATCGTTCACTTTTTCACAAATTTTTTCACAAACTTTCGGTTTCTCACTGAAATTATTTACAAACAGCTTGTGCAATTATGGCACAAATGGTTGTAAATGCTTCTCTGGGATCCCCTTTGTTCAGAAATAGCAGACATATATGGCTTAGGCATTGCTTTTTGGTAATTAGAAGGCCGCTAAATGCCGCTGCGCACCACACGTGTATTATGCCCAGCAGTGCAGGGGTTAATTAGGGAGCTTGTAGGGAGCTTGTATGGTTAATTTTAGCTTTAGTGTAGTGTAGTAGACAACCCAAAGTAATGATCTAGGCCCATTTTGGTATATTTCATGCCACCATTTCACCGCCAAATGCGATCAAATAAAAAAAAAACGTTAAATTTTTCACAATTTTAGGTTTCTCACTGAAATCATTTACAAACAGCTTGTGCAATTATGGCACAAATGGTTGTAAATGCTTCTCTGGGATCCCCTTTGTTCAGAAATAGCAGATATATATGACTTTGGCGTTGCTTTCTGGTAATTAGAAGGCCGCAAAATGCTGCTGCGCATCACACGTGTATTATGGCTAGCAGTGAAGGGGTTAATTAGGAAGTTTGTAGGGAGCTTGCAGGGTTAATTTTAGCTTTAGTGTAGAGATCAGCCTCCCACCTGACACATCAGACCCCCTGATCCCTCCCAAACAGCTCCCTTCCCTCCCCCACCCCACAATTGTCCCCGCCATCTTAAGTACTGGCAGAAAGTCTGCCAGTACTAAAATAAAAGCTTTTTGGGGGGTTTAGGTTTTTTTTTAAAAAAAAATAATAATTATTCTGCTGTATAGGACCCCCCTTAGCCTCCAACCTCCCTGATCCCCCCCAAAACAGCTTTGTAACCTTCCCTAGCTGCCTTATTGGGGCCATCTTGGGTACTGGCAGCTGTCTGCCAGTACCCAGCTTACACAAAAAAGTGCTTTTTTTTCTTAGTTTTTTTTTTCTGTAGTGTAGCTTCCCCAAACCCCCCCCCCCCACCACCACAAACCCCAACCACCTCATTGATCGTTTTTTTTTTCAGTTATTTTAAACTGATTGCACCTTTTTCTGTAGTGTAGCGGTTCCCACCCGCTCCCTCCCCGTGCACGCGCCCGCCCCCGCCCTCCCGTGCACGCGCGCGCGTCCGTGCGCGCCCCCGGGCATCCCCGCCCACGATCCCGCCCCCCTCCACATCTCCAGGGCCATCGATGGCCGCCACCCGCCTCCCGGTAATGCTCCCACCCACCAACGAAGGAAGCCACCGATCTCCGGTGCAGAGAGGGCCACAGAGTGGCTCTCTCTGCATCGGATGGCTTCAAAAGGTTATTGCAGGATGCCTCCATATCGAGGCATCACTGCAATAACCGGAAAGCAGCTGGAAGCAAACAGGATCGCTTCCAGCTGCTTTCCACACCGAGGACGTGCAGGGTACGTCCTCAGGCATTAACTGCCTTTTTTTTGAGGACGTACCCTGCACGTCCTCGGTCGTTAAGGGGTTAAGAAAAACAACCAGAGGCGAAGATTTCATCATGTACGAAAGTGAAAATTTAATCATTCTGTCTACTAAAAAAAATGTAGATCTTCTTTCAAAAGAACAACACTGGCTCAGTGACGGAACATTTGACTCAGCTCCTTTAGGCTTTCAGTTGTATACAATACATGTTTTAATAGAAGATAACCATACCATACCATTAGTATACTGCATATCAAAAAATAAAAATCAGGAAAAATCCAGATATCAATCCTATATCAATTACAGTAGATTTTGAAAGAGCAGCAATAAATTGCATGACAATTTTTTTACAAAATACAATAATTTATGGATGCTTTTTCCATTTTTCCCAATGCCTGTGGAGAAAAATACAATCTTTGGGCTTAAAAATATGGTATAATAATGAAAAAAATGCTCTGATCATAAAATGCTTAGAAGCATTAGCATTTGTGCCAGTGGAAGATGTAGTTGAAACATTTAATGACTTTGTAAAATCAATAGAAAAACAAAACAGTAACATTTTATCTGAATTTTTAAATTATTTTGAAAAAACCTGGATTGGCGAACTACAACAAGGTACAAGAAGAAAACCTACTTTCGATATTACGATGTGGAACACTTTTGAAAGAACAAAACTAGGGTTACCTAGAACAAACAACTCTCTAGAAGGATGGCACAGAGCATTTGACCAACGAATGTCTATAACCCACCCAAGCATTTGCAGACTAGTTTCAAAAATAAGAAAAGAACAAGCAGAATGGGAGTTAACAATTGAAAAAATTGATTCTGGAGTTGAACTGAGAAAACCAAAAAAAAAATATGAAATCATAAACAACAGGATAATGAAAGTTTTAGAAAAATACAGTCAATACTCAAGATTAGACTTTTTAAAGGCAATAGCACATAATATATAAGATTTACTTAAATAAATCAAGATACATTCGGCCGAGGGCAGATACGATCCAAAATTTTCTGTTACAATCAGTGACTCGGGCGCCGCAACCGCCTCTGGGAACCTATCCATGGGTCCCTACCCTCACGATGTACTTTTAACACATAATTTAATTATTATAATTATAATATTATATATTATAATTAATATGTTATATATAAGTTGATTTAATTGTCTTTTGTCAGTCCATTATTAAAAATGTTATAAATGTTATATATAAGTTGATTTAATTGTCTTTTGTCATTCCACTATTAAAAATGTTATAAAACCGTGAATTTTAAGCTTCATTCTCACCCAGCAGCAGGATAAATGTCTTTCGGAATATTGTCCGTCGGACAAATGTCTGTCAGACAAGCATCAGTCCGGCCACGCGCTGCACATAGAGATACTGCAGTATAGAACATTCTATTACAGACAGAGAACCCTCATATAACACATGTAACTTATTGTCATTACACAGTGTACACAGAGATTGTCTACACTAACCCTCACTGCAAACAGTGACACTGCAGTATAGATCATTCTGTCACTGACAGAGAACCCTCTTATCACACATGTGGCCTATTATTGTCAATAGACAGTGTACACAGTGATTGTTTACACTAACCCTCGCTGCACACAGTGATACTGCAGTATAGAACATTCTGTAACCTGTTATTGTCAAAACACACTGTACAAAGTGTGCCATACTAAGTTCATATATACACTAGCCTCAATTATGATGCCAATAGGGGGTGGCATTGGGAGTGGATCATTATATAGCAATCATGATAATAACAGTGTAATCAATGCACACCCTCATCTTAAAATGGCATGTGTGTGCAAGACCCTAGAATAATTATAACAGGTGTCAACCACACTACACATAAATCAAAATTATTAGATGTGCAAATTGAATAATAAATCAGTATAGAAATGTATCTAGAATAGAATTCAGATATCACCGCAGTGGAAGGTTCATTCCATAAAGATAAATTAACTGATTATCTGATACTTAACATGGTATGGCTACCAACCATCCACTCAAGATAGATCAAATATTTGTTAACCAGGTGGGTGTACAAATAATTACAGAAAAACCCCAAAATTATTAGCTTCATTCATTCCATGAGGCATGATTGAATTTAATATAAATATCTAATTGGTCTCCTTTTGGAGCAGTATTTGTTCGCACCCACCGCCTCTAATACCAGGTATCACTTGCTCCAAACCCCAACATGTAAAGGTTCCAGAGCCTCCTCCATGATTGTAGAGGAAATGTCTAGCCACACTAGTGATTTGTTTGCCTTTCTCCAAATCTCTACGAGCATCACGGATATTACTTAGGTGTTCCATCATGCGTTTAACCAATTTTCTAGTGGTCATCCCAACATAGAAATGTTCACATGAGCATGAGATGCAATAAATCACATTAGTGCTTTGGCAGTTAATATGTGTATTAATCCTCCATTTGTTATAGAATCAATCAATCATAAATTATTTCTTAATCACGTGTTTCTGAATCTTTACCTTTTTTGAGGATAAATGTGATATTTGATGCGGCAAATATAGCAGACTGTGGTTTGTTCCCTATGAAATATTAGTTGTATAAAGCGCATAGAGTAGGAGGATTTTGATCAACCAATAGTTTATAAAACTCCACTGGCAGCGAATCTGGCCCTGGAGATTTCCCTAGTTTTAACTTCATAATGGTATTGACTATTTCTGTTTCCATAATAGATTCATTTAAGCCCTGGAGATCAGCATTCATAATTTGGGGAAGCTTCACATTGTGCCAAAACCCTTCTTTATTGGTGGCATTAATCTGGCTTGTTGAATATAGATCCTGAAAAAAATTCAAGAACGCCTGTCTTATTTCTGCCACCTTTGTGGTTCTTTTATTTTGATAGAACACTGAAGTTATAATATTCTTCTGTTGCCTAACTTTGGAAATCTTGGCCAAATATTTTGCTGTGGTACCTTGTATACCAGAAAAAAATGCTTTCTGTTTTTGTTCCTCAAGAATCGTATTTTGTTTTAAAAACAAATCACGTTCTATTTTACTTTCTTTATATTTGTTCCAAAGGGCAACAGATGAATTATTAAGATATTTCCTGTAACTATTTTTAACCATATTTGACAATTGTTCCTCCCTTCTTTTCCTTACTGCCTTCATCTTAAATAGGTACGCTTTAATATCCCCTCTAAAAATGGCCTTATCAGTTTCCCAGAAAATCTCTGGTTTCTCCTGATATTCCCAGTTATCTTCATGGAATTGCTTCCATCTGTTTTGTAGCCAGGCCTTAAACTGTATATTCTTCAAAAGGTATTGCGGAAAAAAGAATAGCCCCAATCTCTATGTCCCATTTCCAGTGAAATAATAGTATGGTCTGACACCACTATTTTTCCAATACTAGACTTAATTTCCCACCCCATCATGTGTTTAGCAATTAGAAAATAATCTATTCTGGAGAAGGACATATGCACCTTGGATACGCACATGAACTCTCTGATATGCGGGATTTGTGTATGCCATATATCATTGAGAGACAATTTTTGGCAAAACTTCTGTAAAACTTTAATTTCTCTATTGTTCCTGGAGAGATACCTTGAGTGTGATCTATCAGCAATGTGGGAAAAAGCCAAATTAAAGTCTATTACGACCACCATGTTTTTCCCGATAAATGGAAATAATTTCAAACTAAGGCCATCCCAGAAATCTTTCTCTAACGTATTTGGTCCATAGATGTTGCAGAAGACAAATTGACTCTTGTTTTTTTCTAATTCTAGTATCTGGTATCTCCCGTCTAAGTCATTATCCACTGATATTATCTGGTAATCTAACTGCTTATTGATCAGTATTGCTAGGCCTCTTTTAGATCTATCATAGGAGTAAACACCACCTTTCCTACCCATTTGGATTGGAGTTTAATGGCTTCCTGGGGTCTAAGATGTGTCTCCTGCACAAACGCTATATCCGGTTTTTGGGCCCCTAAATGCTTGATCATAAGTTTCCTCTTAATTGGGGATGAGATCCCTCCAATATTCCAAGATATTAGTTTAAGTTTATTTATTAGCCCTTAAGGCTGGGGGACCAGCGGCATGTACACAGAGGCATGGAAAAAAAAGGGAAAAAAGGGAAAAACAAAATAAAATTTTATTAAAAATCCAATCCTTATCAGAATGTTGCCTATAAAACCATATGAGAAACTTTCTCTTTTATATAAAAATCTGGCTATCTGTGAGCATCCATAATCATTTAAACAACCACACAGCACCAAGTAAATAATAAGCCAGAAAAGGGCAGCAACCAAACTCACTGTATATTTATGCCTGGTCGCCCAGACTTCTAAGTGTTTACTCCACGCCATTCTTATGGCAGAAGGCCTGAGCTTCCTCCACCTTATTAAATGTTAAGATATCGCCATCTTTATCCAGAATAATTTTAGCCGCGTATATCAATCTTGCCTTAAAACTGTCTTTAATCAGCTTAGAATAGTAAGGCGCCATTTCTCTACGCTTGTCTCGGTCTCAGCTGAAAAATCCTGGAACAGTAATACTTTGTTGTTCCCTATAATAATATTATTATTTTTACGGTATAGCCTAAGTAAATGAAATTTATCCTGGAAATTCAAGAATTTGATTATTACTGCTCTTGGTCTTACGGTGCCATATGAATTTTTCCATGCATGTCCCACTCTATGTGCTCTTTCTATGGGGATCCTCACATTGTCTAAATTGCTGCCTACTAGTTGGGGAAGTTTAACTGAAGCAAAATTTAGTAGATCTTGAAAATCTTCAGTCTCTGGGTGTCCAATAACCCTAATGTTATTGCGTCTGGACCTGTCCTTTAACTCTTCTATCCTGGAGTGTAGGGTGTTTAGCTTACTTTCCTGAGTAGTGATAGCCTGTTCCTGGATAAATGATCTAGCTCCTATATCTAAGACACGAGATTCTGGTTTGGATATGCGTACAGCGAATTGTTTAACTTCGCTGGTAAGGTTGACCATCTCCTGTTTTAAGGAGTCAAATTGTGGCATTAATAATTCTGATATTTGCTGCAATAGTACAGCAGTATCCAGGTTGCCTATACTTGTCTCATTATGTGAGTCTGCCAGACTATCATTGGGCTTAAGTTTCCTGTCTTTGTGTTTGGGTGGCATACTGGGTGAATTAGACTTAGGATGTGTAACAAATCTTTCCATAAGGAGAGGTATTTGAACAAAGTAACTACCAATCCTCATCAAGTAAAAAGAGAAAAATAGAGTAATCAAATAAATAATTACATGTGATCTCAAACCAAACAACACAGAAAAAAAAGAAAAAAAAAGCAAGAATGTATACTATAATGTGTACACAGTGAAACACTAGGTGTAGTGAAATACACATACTAATGTGAAAACTAGTGGGGAAAAACAATTACAGTATCTCAGCCAATGATTATTATATCACTATATTCAATTAATACAATGCCAAAAAACAAACAAAAAATTAGTGCCATATAATATAGAAAATTTACTTTAGCACCATTTATGTGTAGTGTGAAGTGTTGCCACTTATTAAAACTAAATATACTTATTATCACTGAAGAATCTGTAGTTCATTTAAGGCCACTTCACAGATACCCTGACATAATTCCCCCTTCCAATTTTAAAAAGATGTAGGACACATGTATTTGAATTGGCTTAAAGTGAGTGGCACTTGGTGAGTGTATTGACAGTGTGCATCATAGACAGTCAGTTTTGAGCCCTTATGCTCATTATCTAGGTATCTTTAAACTACAATATTTCTTTAGTGCATTTGGGGATATGACACTTCATTCTCCCTCTATGACTTGTAGTTGGGATCTAGGATGGCACACTCGCAACTGATTAATATGGACCAATTTATCAAGAAAAGTATAATTTTTAGGTATCCTAATTTTATAGGCAACTGGAGATATTTTGTCAGTAACGACAAAAGGACCCTTCCATGATGAAAGAAATTTCTTCTCCTTAACCTGATCTCTTCCAAAGTTATAAAGATAAACTTCATCATTTATTTCATATTCCTTTTTGGACGTTTTGAGATCATAATAGGTTTTAGTGGAAGTTGCGGCCTTTTATATGTTCCTTTGAGCAAATGCGAAGGCATATTGCAGGTGCTTCCTTAGGTTCTCCACATATTGATGCGTATTGGTAGCATTTATCAAGTTCTGGTCTGATGTACGGTACAGTAGATTCTGAGGTAAAACCATTCTTCTATCAGTCATCAACTCAAAAGGTGACATCTTAGTAGCACTACTTGGCGTTGCTCTTAATGCCATCAGGACTAGAGGTAATTTTACATCCCAGTCTTTACCCGTTTCACTCACAAACTTTTTGAGGATTTTCACAATGAATTGGTTGTAACGCTCTACGCCACCACTTGAGGAAGCTCTATATGCAATATGGAGCTTTCTTTTGACCCCTAGTATTTTCCACATTTTGGTCATCACTTTGCTAGTGAAGTCGGTTCCTCAATCGGATTCGATTCTCTGGGGTAAACCAAATCTGGAAAACATGTGGATGATGAGCAATGCTGAAATGTTTCAGCACTATTGTTAGGTGCACTGATGCACTCTACCCATTTAGTGAATAGGCATGTTACTGTCAACATGTATTTGTTATCTCTTGATGACCTAGTCACTGGACCAATAAAATCAATTTGTATATCTGACCATGGCATTACCATCCCCCTTTTATGCAATGGCGTTCTATGTGTTGGTGCAGTGGGTTGGAACTGGGGACAGATTAAACAACCTTGGCAGTAGGTTTTAACATCTTTCAACATGTGCGGCCAAAAGGCGTAATTACGCAATATTTCATACTTGAGTTTGGCACTACGATGGCCAGATGTGGGAGCATCATTGGCATGTTGAAGCATGAGACCTCTGAACTTTGTGGGTACCACCCATTGCTGGATGCCAGTTTTAGAGGTTCTAATTAACAAACCATCCTGTAACTTGAATTGTGATTTGTATTTCATTAAGATTCTAAGATCTTCCTTGCCAATACCATCCTCTTTTGAGATGAGGTTGCTTTCAGGATCTTCTATGTGTTTATAGAAGATGCCTACAATGGGGTCTTCTTTTTGACTAGTGATCAGGTCCTCACTAGGAGAATCCTGACTCCATTGTACCAGGTTAGGCTCACTTTGTTGTTTAGTCTGGTTTCTGGTAATGGCTTCTACCTGAATTGCACCCATGAAGTGGTCGATATTAAGGAGTTCTCCAGTTATGGCTCCTTGTTTGGCTAATGAATCCACAAGATCATTGCCTTGCTTATCAGGACCTAGAATCCTGGAATGACCCTTGGTCTTTTTTCATTGTATGGTTAAATCATTGGATATCACCAGATTATCAATCTCGCAGAACAACTTGCCATGTTTGACTGGTTTGTTGTTAGTTTTCTGCATGCCATTTCTTTTCCAAGTTGGCAGGTATTCAACAAAACTGTCATGCACGTAATTTAAGTCAGTAATGATCACACCTTCATGAATACCATGCTCAATAGCCATCTCAATGGTTTTTAGAACAGCAGTTAGTTCTGCGACTTGACTGGATCTTGGTCCAATGTTGAAACCTACAAAAATGTTTGGGATACCATTTGCCCAAGTTATACAAATGCTGCCGACTAATCTGAGCTCATTTTCAAAAGTGGCATGGTAAGAACAACCATCAACATATACCCAAGGTAATGTTTGACACTGGTCCTCGTATATTTTATATGGGGAAATCAATTGTTCCTCCAGGAAATCTTAAATCTTATAATAGCTCTTGCCCATGATCCTTAGCAGTACAGTCGTGGAGCTCAGCATGCTACTGTGCGACTGGATTCTTTTAGTTTTGCTTATAGCAAATTTCTAAAGGCCAGCCTTGTAAGGAAAGAGTCCAAGCTGTTATGCAGTGATTAGACAAATTCCCATCTCTTATTCTCTCACTTTGCAGATATAGCACAGGCTGGTGGGCCGTTTTTTACAATAAATTTCTCGCCCTATATATAGCTGCAGAAATTTTGTAGAGCCCATAAAGTTGATAAGAGGGCTTTTTCGCAATCCATAAATTTTATTTCTACTGGGGATAGAGTTTTGATCGCATAAGCAATGACTTTGCTTAAATTATCATGCTTTTTGTATAAAACAGCACTCATGCTTATATCTGAGTAACCTGTTTCTAAGTAGCAAGGTTTACCCCCTTCAGGGTACACTAAGCAAGGTGCTTGAGTGAGTTTTCTCTTCAGCTTTCTGATGGCTGTCTCTTGAGTCTCACTCCAGTGCCATTTCACATCCTTCTTTAGAAGAAGTAATAGTGGTTTAGCTAATTCTGCATAATTATCAATAAATTCGCGAGAATAATTTGTCATACCCAGAAATGATCTCAATTCCATTAAGTTAGTTGGGTTCTTAGAATTTATTATAGCTTCTACCTTTTTCTTCTGAAGGTTTAACCCTTCAGAAGTAATTTCGTGTCCCAAGAAGTTTAAACGAGAGTGGCACCATTGAGCTTTTTGTAGGGATAATTTGACACCTGCCCTTTTAAGTTGACTGAGGGCGTGTTTAAGCTCTGTGATGTGTTTTTCAAAGTCTGTGCTTTTGATTAAAACATCATCAACATAAGATAAGGTCCCCCTTTCCAGTGCATCAGGCATAGCCTTATGCATGAATACAGCAAATTCATGTCCTGAATTTATGTATCCAAACGGGAGCCTTTGGAATGCATACTGGACCTTTTGAAACGAGAATACAAGCTTATACTGGTCCTCCTCACCTTTATGGTCCAATATCTCTGTGCACAATCAATGGCAGTGAATATTTTGGATCCCTGCATCTGTGCTAGGCACTAGCCAATATATGGCACAGGCCAGCCAGACATGTACACTTGTTTGTTTAGCTGTCTTAAGTCAACACACAAATGCCATTGTCCATTGGGATTAAGGACACCTAGAATAGGATTGTTATAAGAGCTATGTACCTGTCTGATAATACCTCTTTCTTCCAAGTTCCTTATGATATCTGCAAGAGAATCCTATAAGGCTAAAGGAAGTATGTATTGTTTAACAAAGACAGGTGGTGCATTTGGATCTGTTTGGATCCTTGCAATGTGCAAGTCTGTAGTCCCACAGTCATAAGAATCCCTAGCATAAAGCTCCTTGTACTCCATCAGGGGTTCTCGTAGCTGTCGGTGTTCATCATCACTGGAAAAGCCATTAGCTAAAGAGATTTGCTCTTTGACTATTTGCTGAAATCCTGGAAAGATTTCAGGCTGTCCTATCTCATATTCTTCTTCCAACTTAGAGGTGAGATCCCCTTGATTATAATTTACATTGCCCCCATGATTCTGGGTATTGGGGTATTCTTGCTGTTTGATCGGCTGATCAAATAATAGAGATGCTTCTTAAATTTTACAGATGCCTTCCTCTGAGCTGAAGGGATAAATAGACTGAATTTTAAATAGTCCCTCTGGCATAGATGCAAAGGATTGTTCTATTAACTGTTCTTCAGTTAAGTATGCTTCATGTATTAGCCCAAATACATTATTCTGGAATCCAAAAGTGTAATAACTTGATTCCAGCGCATATCCTATGGTAGTTCCCTTGGATAAGGTGATATCCTGTGGAGTCATGTTATGCACAATAATATGTATTGTAATAGTTCCAATATTTACCATAGAAGTATGGGTCATTGTTATACCCAGATTTTGCATTCTATGGGAGATGCAAATTATTGTTTCAGAAGTTTTTAATTTCTGACCTCTTTTTACCTGTAAGGATAAGAGGAATTTATCAGCCCAAGCAGGGATTACAACGTCGTTAGACACCTGCATATACACAGCATATGGCAAGCAATTGCTGATTTGATTTCAGGGCAGCATTTCCACTCTGAAACACTTCAGGGTCTCCCTTTAACCTGCTCAAGAGGCAAAGGTTAATGAAGTCTATTTGTATGGCATATCTATGTAAGAGATCATTGCCAAAGTATATTTGATTATGGAGAGTATTTAAAACTAAAAAAAGGTGCTTCGCTGATGTATTACCTATAGATATAGATAATAAACACTTAGCTGTAATGTTATAGCTTTCATTGGAGTTATTTTAAAAGAGGGCGCTTACAGCATTTAGGTATTCTTTCTAACTTGTAAAATAGACGTTATAATCCAAGTCTCAATATATTGGATAGCTAAAAAAGATTTACAAACAGGCAATTTTTATATTGGTTCTATGAATATCAAAGAATGTTTATAATTTCAGACTCTCTTAAATGACGCACCCAGAGGTCTAGGATATGTGGTTATAATCAATTAAAAACTATATGTTTTTCTGAAATTGTGAAATGGTGACTATTATTTAAGGTGTTATATATAGGTAGTTTTGTATTATTAAATTTACATTTTTCACTATATTTTTTTCACTGTTTTGAATTTGGAGTTTTATGAGTACGGGCACAAGTTAATGAAACTTTGGTTATCAACCGATTTAAAATCACAATTGTGTTTCAAATATTAGTCACTAATTCACTAATGTGTCTTAAATAATAGTCACAATTTCACAAGAATAGTGATGTAGCGAACCTAAAATTTTCAGTTCGCGAACGGCGAACGCGAACTTCGGCAAATGTTCGCGAACCGGCAAACCGGGCGAACCGCCATAGACTTCAATAGGCAGGTGAATTTAAAACCAACAAGGACTCTTTCTGGCCACAATAGTGATGGAAAAGTTGTTTCAAGGGGACTAACACCTGGATTGTGGCATGCCGGAGGGGGATCCATGGCAAAACTCCCATGGAAAATTGCATAGTTGATGCAGAGTCTGGTTTTAATCCATAAAGGGCATAAATCACCTAACATTCCTAAATTGTTTGGAATAACGTGCTTTAAAACATCAGGTATGATGTTGTATCGATCAGGTAGTGTAAGGGTTACGCCTGCTTCACAGTGACAGACCAAACTCCCCGCTTAACGCATCGCAAACAACTGCAAACAGTCCATTTGCACAGCCGCAAACTCCCCATTTCCACAAGGTGTGACCTGAGCTCTACAATGACGGCATTCTGGTGGTGGAAACAGCATGCGTTGATTGGCGTGCTGTCTGGCTGACCCCGGGTGCCGATGCATGCTGTCTGACTGTGCCACTAGCTCCTTGCGATGACCTCCCCCTGCTTCCAACTCGTCTCCTCCTCCTCTCTGTCTCCCCATCTGAACTTTCCCCCTGTTCTTCTTCTCTTCTAGTGGGCACCCACATGACATCCACGGACGCATCGTCATCATCAACCGCTTCACTTGTATCTGACAACTCAGCAAAGGAAGAAGCAGCAGGTACAACATCATCATCATCATCATCATCACACCGTAAGTCCATGTGTGTAATGCTGCCTGACTGAGACATATCCCTGTTATCTACATCCCCTGGCAATAATGGTGGCACATCACTCATTTCTTCCAACTGATGTGTAAATAACTCCTCTGACAGATCAAGTGAAGTGGCTGTGGTGCTAGTGTTGGTGGTGGCGGCAGGCGGGCGAGTGGTAACTTGAGAGGTGCCCGAAGCTAAGCTGGAGGAGGATGGTGTGTCAAGGTTCCAAGCGGAAGCTGTAGAAGATTGGGTGTCCTGTGTTAGCCAGACAACTATGTCCTCAGAACTTTTCGAGTTAAGGGTATCTGGCCTCTGAACACTGGGCATTATTCTAGGGCCAAAGAGAATCACAGCACCATGACCACGACAACCCCTGCGGGGTGGCCTGCCTCTACCTGTCATTTTTTTCCGATTAGTGGTACTATGCGTGCAAGCTACTGTGACAACAGATATGAGTGGCACTGTGCACTGGCAGAAGTTGGCAGAGTAGACGCTGTAGGCCTGACACACATGCTTGCAGACAACTAACTGCTATTCAATCTATTACAGTCAAAATTGTATTTTTTTTTAAATGTACACTACTGTTACACCAGATATGAGTTGCACTGGTGTGACACTGTGCCCTGGCAGGCCCTGAAATGCACACGTGTGAAGGAAACTGAATGCTATTATTTCACAGTCAAATTTGTATTTTTTTTTTTAATGTACACTACTGTTACACCAGATATGAGTTGCACTGCTGTGACACTTTGCCCTGGCTGGCCCTGAAATGCACTCGTGTGAAGGAAACTGACTGCTATTATTTCACAGTCAAAAAAGTGTTGTTTTTTTTTAAATGTACACTACTGTTACACCAGATATGAGTTGCACTGGTGTGACACTGTGCCCTGGCAGGCCCTGAAACGCACACGTGTGAAAGAAACTGACTGCTATTATTTCACAGTCAAATTTCTAGTTTTTTTATAATGTACACTACTGTTACACCAGATATGAGTTGCACTGGTGTGACACTGTGCCCTGGCAGGCCCTGAAATGCACACGTGTGAAGGAAACTGACTGCTATTATTTCACAGTCAAAAAAGTGTTGTTTTTTTTTTAAATCTACACTACTGTTACACCAGATATGAGTTGAACTGGTGTGACACTGTGCCCTGGCAGGCTCTGAAACGCACACGTGTGAAGGAAACTGACTGCTATTATTTCACAGTTAAATTTCTAGTTTTTTTTTTAACCCCTTAATGACCGAGGACGTACGCCATACGTCCTCAGAAAAAATACAGTTAACGCCTGAGGACGTATGGCGTACGTCCTCGGTTTGGAAAGCAGCTGGAAGCGATCCTGATCACTTCCAGCTGCTTTCCGGTTATTGCAGGATGCCTCGATATCGAGGCATCCTGCAATAACAAATTTTACCCCTCCAGTGCAGAGAGAGCCACTCTGTGGCCCTCTCTGCACCAGGCATCAATGGCCGCATTCGTTGGTGGGTGGGAGCTGAAGTGGGAGGCGGGTGGGCGGCCATCAATGCGGTCCTTGTCAGAGAGGGGGGCGGGATCGCCGGGGGCGCACACGCGTGCACGGGATGAGGAGGACGGGAGCGGGTGGGAACCGCTACACTACAGAAAAAAATGTTTTTATAAGTGGGAGAAAGGGGTGCAAAATATTTAGTACTTGGAAATCTAAGTGATCTGGGAACGGGTGGGGGTTTGGTCTTGGGGGGGAAGCTACACTACAGAAAAATTAAATAAAAATTAAAAAAAAAAAACATTTTATTTGCAAACTGGGTACTGGCAGACAAAATAGATTTGAGCTAAAAATGAAATATTAGATTCTATGATCCATCTGTAGTTCATTTAAGGCCACTTCCCAAATATCCTGACAGGATGTAATGTCTTTAACTTAAAAATCCAAAAAGCCTCTCTTTTCTTAAGTAAACATTCTCTATTACCCCACATATAGGTTTTTTTTCCCTGTTAAATAATTCAAAATATATGTATATGCATTTGTGATTGGCTTATAGCTGTCACATGATACAGGGAGAGTGGAAATAGATATAACTGAACTTCATCAGAAAAAAATGTACTACTCATTTGAAGTTCAGACTAAGGTACCAATATTCAAAGCATCGACAGACTGTCGAGAAACTGCTTTACTGGCTTCGTCAGTCTAGCAGGGCTGATGAAATTTTTTTTTAAAAAGGGGCGTGGGTGAGCAGTGCTGACATCACCACTCGTCTGCATTTTGCTGTGGCGAGGGCTATTTGTAGTGTGACTACACAGCACAGAAATTGGGGGTAGTTATCAAGCCGTCTACTTTACCTGCCTTCGCCGGTCCAATACGCCCACATAAGCTCGCCTACCATCGCCGCCGCGGACCTTCAAAATTTCAACTAAGTTATCAAAAAAGCTGTCAAAAAGCCACGCACCAAGTACGGGGCAATGAGCAGTGGACTGTAAGAGTTATCACTCATCCGATCTCGCTGCTCTTTGGCTTTTTGACAGCTTTATTGATACCCCTGTCACTAAGCACCCACACTAACTACACTGTTCTACCCCCTATACCGGTGCCCCCGGAGCCCCCCGCAACTCAATAAAGTTATTAACCCCTAAACCGCCGCTCCTAGATCCCGCCGCAACTCTTATAAATGTATTAACCCCTAAACCGCTGCGCCCGGACACCGCCGCCACCTACATTATACCTATTAACCCCTATCCTGCTCCCCTATACCGCTGCCACCTATAATAAATTTATTAACCCTTATCCTGTGGATCCCGGACCCCGCCGCAACTAAATAAATAGTTTAACCCCTAAACCGCCGCTCCCGGACCCTGCCGCAACCTATATTAAACTTATTAACCCCTAATCTGCCCCTCCCTACACCGTCGCAACCTATAATAAGTTTATTAACCCCTATCCTGCCCCCCTACACCTTCGCCACCTATAATAAATTTATTAACCCCTATCCTGCCCCCCCTACACCGCCGCAACTGTAATAAAATTATTAACCCCTAAACCTAAGTCTAACACTAACCCTAACACCCCCCTAACTTAAATATTAATTAAATAAATCTAAATTATATTTCTCTTATTAACTAAATTAATCCTATTTAAAACTAAATACTTAACTTTAAAATAAACCCTAATATAGCTGCTATATAAATAATAATTATATTGTAGCTATTTTAGGATTTATTTTTATTTTACAGGCAAATTTCAATTTATTTTAACTAGGTACAATAGCTATTAAATAGTTATTAACTATTTAATAGCTACCTAGCTAAAATAAAGAGAAATTTACCTGTAAAATAAAAACTAGCCTAAGTTATAATTAAACCTAACACTACACTATACTTTAATAAATTATTCCTATTTAAAACTAAATACTTTCCTGTAAAATAAACCCTAAGGCCTAGATTTGGAGTTCGGCGGTAAAAGGGCTGTTAACGCTCCGCTGGCTTTTTTCTGGCCGCACCATAAAATTAACTCTGGTATCGAGAGTTCAAACAAATGCTGCGTTAGGCTCCAAAAAAGGAGCGTAGAGCACTTTTACCGCAAAAGCAACTCTCGATACCAGAGTTGCTTATGGACGCGGCCGGCCTCAAAAACGTGCTCGTGCACGATTCCCCCATAGGAAACAATGGGGCTGTTTGAGCTGAAAAAAAACCTAACACCTGCAAAAAAGCAGCGTTCAGCTCCTAACGCAGCCCCATTGTTTGCTATGGGGAAACACTTCCTACGTCTGCACCTAACACCCTAACATGTACCCCGAGTCTAAATACCCCTAACCTTACACTTATTAACCCCTATTCTGCCGCCCCCGCTATCGCTGACCCCTGCATATTTTTTTAAACCCCTAATCTGCCGCTCCGTAAACCGCCGCCACCTACGTTATCCCTATGTACCCCTAATCTGCTACCCCTAACACCGCCGACCCCTATATTATATTTATTAACCCCTTACCTGCCCCCCACAACGTCGCCGACACCTGCCTACACTTATTAACCCCTAATCTGCCGAGCGGACCTGAGCGCTACTATAATAAAGTTATTAACCCCTAATCCGCCTCACTAACCCGATCATAAATAGTATTAACCCCTAATCTGCCCTCCCTAACATCGCCGACACCTAACTTCAATTATTAACCCCTAATCTTCCGATCGGAGCTCACCGCTATTCTAATAAATGGATTAACCCCTAAAGCTAAGTCTAACCCTAACACTAACACCCCCCTAAGTTAAATATAATATTTATCTAACGAAATAAATTAACTCTTATTAAATAACTTATTCCTATTTAAAGCTAAATACTTACCTGTAAAATAAATCCTAATATAGCTACAATATAAATTATAATTATATTATAGCTATTTTAGGATTAATATTTATTTTACAGGCAACTTTGTAATTATTTTAACCAGGTACAATAGCTATTAAATAGTTAAGAACTATTTAATAGTTACCTAGTTAAAATAATAACAAATTTACCTGTAAAATAAATCCTAACCTAAGTTATAATTAAACCTAACACTACCCTATCAATAAAATAATTAAATAAACTACCTACAATTACCTACAATTAACCTAACACTACACTATCAATAAATTAATTAAACACAATTCCTACAAATAAATACAATTAAATAAACTAGCTAAAGTACAAAAAATAAAAAAGAACTAAGTTACAGAAAATAAAAAAATATTTACAAACATAAGAAAAATATTACAACAATTTTAAACTAATTACACCTACTCTAAGCCCCCTAATAAAATAACAAAGCCCCCCAAAATAAAAAATTCCCTACCCTATTCTAAATTAAAAAAGTTACAAGCTCTTTTACCTTACCAGCCCTGAACAGGGCCCTTTGCGGGGCATGCCCCAAGAATTTCAGCTCTTTTGCCTGTAAAAAAAAACATACAATACCCCCCCCCCAACATTACAACCCACCACCCACATACCCCTAATCTAACCCAAACCCCCCTTAAATAAACCTAACACTAAGCCCCTGAAGATCTTCCTACCTTGTCTTCACCATCCAGGTATCACCGATCCGTCCTGGCTCCAAGATCTTCATCCAACCCAAGCGGGGGTTGGCGATCCATAATCCGGTCCAGAAGAGGCTCCAAAGTCTTCCTCCTATCCGGCAAGAAGAGGACATCCGGATCGGCAAGCATCTTCTCCAAGCGGCATCTTCGATCTTCTTCCATCCGGAGCGAAGCGGCAGGATCCTGAAGACCTCCAGCGCGGAACATCCATCCGGACCGACGACTGAACGACAAATGACTGTTCCTTTAAGGGACGTCATCCAAGATGGCGTCCCTCGAATTCCGATTGGCTGATAGGATTCTATCAGCCAATCGGAATTAAGGTAGGAATTTTCTGATTGGCTGATGGAATCAGCCAATCAGAATCAAGTTCAATCCGATTGGCTGATCCAATCAGCCAATCAGATTGAGCTCGCATTCTATTGGCTGTTCCGATCAGCCAATAGAATGCGAGCTCAATCTGATTGGCTGATTGGATCGGCCAATCGGATTGAACTAGATTCTGATTGGCTGATTCCATCAGCCAATCAGAAAATTCCTACCTTAATTCCGATTGGCTGATAGAATCCTATCAGCCAATCGGAATTCGAGGGACGCCATCTTGGATGACGTCCCTTAAAGGAACAGTCATTCGTCATTCAGTCGTCGGTCCGGATGGATGTTCCGCGCTGGAGGTCTTCAGGATCCTGCCGCTTCGCTCCGGATGGAAGAAGATCGAAGATGCCGCTTGGGGAAGATGTTTGCCGGTCCGGATGTCCTCTTCTTGCCGGATAGGAGGAAGACTTTGGAGCCTCTTCTGGACCGGATTATGGATCGCCAACCCCCGCTTGGGTTGGATGAAGATCTTGGAGCCAGGACGGATCGGTGATACCTGGATGGTGAAGACAAGGTAGGAAGATCTTCAGGGGCTTAGTGTTAGGTTTATTTAAGGGGGGTTTGGGTTAGATTAGGGGTATGTGGGTGGTAGGTTGTAATGTTGGGGGGGGGGGGTATTGTATGGTTTTTTTTACAGGCAAAAGAGCTGAAATTCTTGGGGCATGCCCCGCAAAGGGCCCTGTTCAGGGCTGGTAAGGTAAAAGAGCTTGTAACTTTTTTAATTTAGAATAGGGTAGGGAATTTTTTATTTTGGGGGGCTTTGTTATTTTATTAGGGGGCTTAGAGTAGGTGTAATTAGTTTAAAATTGTTGTAATATTTTTCTTATGTTTGTAAATATTTTTTTATTTTCTGTAACTTAGTTCTTTTTTATTTTTTGTACTTTAGCTAGTTTATTTAATTGTATTTATTTGTAGGAATTGTGTTTAATTAATTTATTGATAGTGTAGTGTTAGGTTAATTGTAGGTAATTGTAGGTAGTTTATTTAATTATTTTATTGATAGGGTAGTGTTAGGTTTAATTATAACTTAGGTTAGGATTTATTTTACAGGTAAATTTGTTATTATTTTAACTAGGTAACTATTAAATAGTTCTTAACTATTTAATAGCTATTGTACCTGGTTAAAATAATTACAAAGTTGCCTGTAAAATAAATATTAATCCTAAAATAGCTATAATATAATTATAATTTATATTGTAGCTATATTAGGATTTATTTTACAGGTAAGTATTTAGCTTTAAATAGGAATCATTTATTCAATAAGAGTTAATTTATTTCGTTAGATAAAAATTATATTTAACTTAGGGGGTTGTTAGTGTTAGGGTTAGACTTAGCTTTAGGGGTTAATACATTTATTAGAATAGCGGTGAGCTCCGGTCGGCAGATTAGGGGTTAATAATTGAAGTTAGGTGTCGGCGATGTTAGGGAGGGCAGATTAGGGGTTAATACTATTTATGATAGGGTTAGTGAGGCGGATTAGGGGTTAATAACTTTATTATAGTAGCGCTCAGGTCCGCTCGGCAGATTAGGGGTTAATAAGTGTAGGCAGGTGTCGGCGACGTTGAGGGGGGCAGATTAGGGGTTAATAAATATAATATAGGGGTCGGCGATGTTAGGGCAACAGATTAGGGGTACATAGGGATAACGTAGGTGGCGGCGATTTGCGGTCGGAAGATTAGGGGTTAATTATTTTAAGTAGCTGGCGGCGACATTGTGGGGGGCAAGTTAGGGGTTAATAAATGTAATACAGGGGTCGGCGGGGTTAGGGGCAGCAGATTAGGGGTACATAAGTATAACGTAGGTGGCGGTCGGCAGATTAGGGGTTAAAAATTTTAATCGAGTGGCGGCGGTGTGGGGGGACCTCGGTTTAGGGGTACATAGGTAGTTTATGGGTGTTAGTGTACTTTAGGGTACAGTAGTTAAGAGCTTTATAAACCGGCGTTAGCCAGAAAGCTCTTAACTCCTGCTATTTTCAGGCGGCTGGAATCTTGTCGTTAGAGCTCTACCGCTCACTTCAGAAACGACTCTAAATACCAGCGGTAGAAAGATCCCATTGAAAATATAGGATACGCAAATGGCGTAGGGGGATCTGCGGTATGGAAAAGTCGCGGCTGAAAAGTGAGCGTTAGACCCTTTAATCACTGACTCCAAATACCAGCGGGCGGCCAAAACCAGCGTTAGGAGCCTCTAACGCTGGTTTTGACGGCTACCGCCGAACTCCAAATCTAGGCCTAAGATAGCTACAATATAATTAATAATTACATTGTAGCTATTTTAGGATTTATATTTAATTTACAGGTAACTTTGTATTTATTTTAGCTAGTTAGAATAGTTATTAAATAGTTATTAACTATTTAATAACTACCTATCTAATAGAAATACAAAATTACCTGTAAAATAAATCCTAACCTAAGTTACAATTAAACCTAACACTACACTATCATTAAATTAATTAAATAAATTACCTACAAATAACTACAATTAAATTAAATTAAATAAACTAACAAAAGTACAAAAAATAAAAAAAGCTAAGTTACAAAAAATAAAAAAAATAAGTTACAAACATTTAAAAAATATTACAACAATTTTAAGCTACTTACACCTAATCTAAGCCCCCTAATAAAATAACAAAGCCCCCCAAAATAAAAAAATGCCCTCCCCTATTCTAAATTAAAAAGTAACCAGCTCTTTTACCTTACCAGCCCTTAAAATGGCCTTTTGCGGGGCATGCCCCAAATAATTCTGCTCTTTTGCCTGTAAAATAAAAATACAACCCCCCCAACATTAAAAACCACCACCCACATACCCCTAATCTAACCCAAACCCCCCTTAAATAAACCTAACACTACCCCCCTGAAGATCATCCTACCTTGAGTCATCTTCAGCCAGCCGACCACCGATGGAACCGAATAGGAGATCCGGAGCGGCAGAAGTCATCATCCAAGGGGCACTGAAGAAGTCTTCCATCCGATGAAGTCATCATCCAGGCAGCGCTGAAGAGGTCTTCCATCCGATAGAAGTCTTCATCCAGGCGGCGTCTTCAATCTTCATCCATCCGGAGTGGAGCGGAGCCATCTTCAGACGAGCCGACGCGGAGCCATCTTCTTCTTCCCGACGACTAACGTAAATGGATATTCCTTTAAGGGACGTCTTCCAAGATGGCGTTCCTTCAATTCCGATTGGCTGATAGGATTCTATCAGCCAGTTGGAATTAAGGTAGGAAAAATCTGATTGGCTGATTGAATCTTGGATGACGTCCCTTAAAGGAATATCCATTCGTCGTTAGTCGTCGGGAAGAAGAGGATGGTTCCGCGTCGGCTCGTCTGAAGATGGCTCCGCTCCGCTCCGGATGGATGAAGATTGAAGAAGCCGCCTGGATGAAGACTTCTATCGGATGGAAGACCTCTTCAGCGCCGCCTGGATGATGACTTCATCGGATGGAAGAATTCTTCAGCGCCCCTTGGATGATGACTTCTGCCGCTCCGGATCTCCTCTTCGGTTCCATCGGTGGTCGGCTGGCTGAAGATGACTCAAGGTAGGATGATCTTCAGGGGGGGAGTGTTAGGTTTATTTAAGGGGGGTTTGGGTTAGATTAGGGGTATGTGGGTGGTGGGTTTTAATGTTGGGGGGTTGTATTTTTATTTTACAGGCAAAAGAGCAGAATTCTTTGGGGCATGCCCCGCAAAAGGCCCTTTTAAGGGCTGGTAAGGTAAAAAGAGCTGGTAACTTTTTAATTTAGAATAGGGTAGGGCATTTTTTTATTTTGGGGGGCTTTGTTATTTTATTAGGGGGCTTAGATTAGGTTTAAGTAGCTTAAAATTGTTGTAATATTTTTTAAATGTTTTTAACTTATTTTTTTAAATTTTTGTAACTTAGCTTTTTTATTTTTTTGTACTTTATTTAGTTTATTTAATTTAATTGTAGTTATTTGTAGGTAATTTATTTAATTAATTTAATGATAGTGTAGTGTTAGGTTTAATTGTAACTTAGGTTAGGATTTATTTTACAGGTAATTTTGTATTTCTTTTAGATAGGTAGTTATTAAATAGTTAATAACTATTTAATAACTATTCTAACTAGCTAAAATAAATACAAAGTTACCTGTAAAATAAATATAAATCCTAAAATAGCTACAATACAATTATTATTTAAATTGTAGCTATCTTAGGGTTTATTTTACAGGTAAGTATTTAGGTTTAAATAGGAATAATTTATTAAATTATAGTGTAGTGTTAGGTGTAATTGTAACTTAGGTTAGTTTTTATTTTACAGGTAAATTTCTCTTTATTTTAGCTAGGTAGCTATTAAATAGTTAATAACTATTTAATAGCTATTGTACCTAGTTAAAATAAATTGAAAGTTGCCTGTAAAATAAAAATAACTCATAAAATAGCTACAATATAATTATTATTTATATTGTAGCTATATTAGGGTTTATTTTAAAGGTAAGTATTTAGTTTTAAATAGGATTAATTTATTTAATAAGAGAAATATTATTTAGATTTATTTAATTAATATTTAAGTTAGGGGGTGTTAGGGTTAGTGTTAGACTTATGTTTAGGGGTTAATAATTTTATTACAGTGGCGGCGGTGTAGGGGGGGCAGGATAGGGGTTAATAACTTTATTATAGGTGGCAACGGTATAGCGGGGGCAGGATAGGGGTTAATAGGTATAATGTAGGTGGTGGCGGGGTCCTGGAGTGGCGGTTTAGGGGTTAATACATATATTATAGTTGCGGCGGGGTCCGGGAGCGGCGGTTTAGGGGCTAACATATTTATTATAGTGGCGGTGGGCTCCGGGAGCGGCGGTTTAGGGGGTAATAACTTTATTTAGTTGCGGCGGTGTAGGGGGGACAGATTAGGGGTGTTTAGACTCGGGATACATGTTAGGGTGTTAGGTGTAGACATCTTCCATAGGAATCAATGCGATGTCTGGCAGCAGCGAACATGAGCTTTCGCTGTGGTCAGACTCCCATTGATTCCTATGGGATCCGCCGCCTCCAGGGCGACGGTTTGAAAACCAGGTACGCTGGGCCGGAAAAATGCCGAGCGTACCTGCTAGTTTTTTGATAACTAGCAAAAGTAGTCAGATTGTGCCTCACTTGTGTGCGGAACATCTGTAGTGATGTAAGCATCGATCTGTGTCGGACTACGTCTGGCGGATCAAAGCTTACGTCACAAAATTCTACTTTTGCCAGTATCTAGGGCTTGATAACTAAGGCGAATCAGCCTCACCACAAATACGCTGAGGAATTCCAGTGTATTTGAGGTTGACGGCTTGATAACTAGGGGCCATTGCGTTCACTGAAACTGAAAATAGTTTCAGTGTAGGCACACTTCAAATATTGCCTGTAGGACCTAATGTTTACTACACCTACTCCAAATACCTATCAATGTAGTCTTGACGCTGATAGCTGGCAAGACAAACATGGCTGCTACCCTCCTCACAACCTGCACTTCACAATATAAACATATCAATCTGATGTTGATGTGTCTGAATCAAAATGCAGATTACTCCCCCTAGCATGCCCCATTAACTCCCCCTGAACACCTATAACTATGTCACACCTAAGCTACACTCCCCCTGCTCCACCTCGCTACCTCCCACTGACTGCCTACACCTACATCAGAGCTAACTTACACTCCCCCTGTACCTCCCAGCTAACTCCCCCTGACTGCCTACACGTATGTCACACCTAACCTGCACACCCCTGGAACAGATACCTAAGTCCCTAATACCGCCTACACTTACTGTATGTAATGTCTAACCTACAGTCCCCTGGAATGCCCAAGCATACTGCCTCCTGTCAGAAAAATACCTCACTATAATAAACTATACTAAATAGTAAACCTCCCTAATACAACTATGAAGCTATATCATTAAATTTATAAACAATGTTTAAATGATGTGTCACAGAAATGCGCTAAAATGTCGTAGACCAACTGCCCTTGGCAAATCCAAATTGGCCGTGCTGGCTTCTGGAACTTTAAATGGGTGCCGATCAAGCAGGGTGTATGGGATAAAGTTGCCTTTTTAGTATGCTGCAATTTGATGAGGAACCTAGGGATAAACTTGTTTGGGGGTATTACCTTCTGGGAGGAATGGGAGAACCGGAAATAAAGTGTCCCTCTGGCATTTACCTCATCTCCTTGAAAAAATATGTATGTTCATGTAGATTTCAATGTAGATTATTTAAAGTATTGTAGATATCTTAAAAGGTAGTTAATGGTTACTTGCTATTATTTAAACCAAATATATATTTGTAAATATATGTTTGTGTATAAAATAATAGAAAGCATCATTAAATACCTTTTACTCTCTATATATAAACAATATGCATTGTACATGACTATGCATATCATTTCAACATTGCCCCTAAACTGCCATAACCTACAACTAACTGTAGAAGCTAAGGCCCTACACATAAATATTCAATATTTAAAATGATGCATTGTTATGTAGAATTTATATTATATAAATATTTGCATATACATTAAAATGTAATTAATTTGTGTTGTGGTTAATATTTAATATAAAAGACAGTATAATTAAAATTATAGATCTATATAACTGCATGCCTGTTATCTAAAGTATAATTTAATGCTACTGACCATCCTTAATAAACACAACAAACTAAGATAAATACAATAACTGTTTAAATATTGAATGTCAATGCAAGGCCTGACTACATTATACCTAAAATGTTTGAAATACAATGCATGGTCATGTATAATGCATAATAGTTTAAGTAAATGGATATATAAATTTAAATTTAGATATTCTTGCTTTATGCATTTATTATTTTAAATATAAATATATTTTTTTAAAGATATATTTAAGTTACAAAAGACAGTTGCATTATAATTATAGTTTTACTTCACTGCATGCATGTTATGTAATAATACACTTGTAATACTAATGCCATTTTTAACACAAAATAAATATATGTATGTTTACAATAAAAAACAGAAAAAACAATAAATGCATATTAATTTATATACAATAGTTAAAAGAATATGCATCATACATAAGAATGCATAATATTTTAAAAATTATAGATAAATGCACTATAAACCCCTAAGCTGCCCTAACCTAATCACCTAATCAATCCCCATACAGGAACGGGGGATGGCTAGAAGGTTAAGGCCTACTGCATTCTTAAAATCAATACTCACCTAATTAACCCCATACAGGTATGGGGGTGGTTAGGTGATTATGCTATATATCAATAATCACCTAATCAACCCTCATACAGGTATGGGAGGTGGTTAGGGGTTGAAAGCCTAAATTACCACCTCATAACACAAACTATAACTACTTGAGTATTGTGTGCAGTTCTGGAGGACATATCTTCAGAAGGATATTAACAAACTTGAATCTGTACAAAGGAGGGCTTCCAAAATGGTACATGGTCTAAAAAATAAAACTTACCAGGATAGGCTCAATGACCTAAATATCTATAACTTAGAGGAGAGAAGGGAAAGAGGTGATATGATTGCAACTTTCAAGTACGTTAAAGGGCTTAGTAAAACTGATGCTGTGGGTATTTTACATAAAATGGAAAATTCAAGAACAATGGGTTATGATCTCAATCTGAAGGGTAGTAGATTCTGGAGTAATTTGAGGAAGCACTTTTTTACCAAAAGAGTGATTGATTTATGGAATAAACTTCCTCAAGAGGTAGTAATGAAAAACACTGTGGGGGACTTTAAAAATGCCTGGGACAAGCATAAGGCTATCCTACGAACTAGATAAGTTTATACTTTTAGGTAATATCAAGCAGACTTGCTGGGCTAATTGCTCTTATCTGCTGTCAATATCTATGTTTCTATGTTTCTATGCTACTTTAACACCTACTCCCCTCTAAACTAAACCCCCTAATTTAAATGGAAAAAAAATCTTTTACAATAAAATAAAAAAATCTAAGTTACAAAAAATAATAAAATACAGTATCCAAAATCAAAATAATACCACCATTATACCTAACAATAATCTACATGCCCCATAAAATAAAAAAAACACTCAAAACAAAAAAACCTAAACCCTAACACTAAAATGAATTACAATAGCCCTTAAAAGATACTTTTTATGGTATTGCGCTAAAGATATTTCACCTCTTCAACAAATAAAAAAATACAAAATGCCCCTCTCTCTATTCTTAGAAATAAAAAGAACACCCCCAAAAAAACTAATTAACTCAACATTCCTCTTGATCCAATGTTGGGACCTTTTCATTCCAGCTCCTGGCACCAGAAGCCCATCTTCATGGAGGCGGACTTCAGCAACCTCCTCAGCTGCCTCCACTTTGCATCTTCTTTTCTTCCTCTCTCAAAAGGAGACAGATTTTCAAACATGGAGTTTGTAAGATTTTTCTGAGGTGGGTTTTTATTTTAAAGAATAGGCTTTTTTAGGTAGCTTTTCTTATTTTGGGGGTGGGTGTTTCTTGTATTGTAGATGGGGTTTGTAATTGTTTTTGTTTGTAAAAGAGCTGAAATATTTTTAGGATGATGCCCTACAAAACGCTATTTTAAGGGCTAATGTAATTTATTTTAGTGTTAGGATTATTTATGTTTTGAGTGGGTTTTTTATGATATGGGGCATTTAGATTTTTTGTAACTTAATTTTCATTTTAAAATGTAACTTTTATATTAGGGTTAGATTGCGTTTGGGGTTGTGGCAGTTTAGGTTCAATATTTTTTATTTTAAAGTAAATGATTTAGTTTATTTTTTTATTTATTTTTTTTTTAAATATTTTTTATTGAGGTTTTGCATGTCAAACATAGAACATAACACGTCTCTTATGAAAAAGAGAAAAAAATTACAAACAAAATTGAACAAAATACTTTGACAATTATAAAAAGCATTAATGATAGGCTAATGAAACCTCAATTTTTCAATAAAATAGCATATATGACTGACCAGATGGGAACACAAGTTTAGGCCCAATGGACCAGAATTGTAGAAAAAAAGAAATAGCTACTGGTCAGGTACACAGCTCTTTAGAGCTTCCAGAAGCGAAGGAATATATATATATAGTAGGGGGGGGGGATATTCAGCGGGTAAGCACCGCTCTAAATATGGGGGGTGGGGGTGGAGGGCGGAGCCATAAAATATATGGCGGCTAACATACCTCCCAGGCTGCTACCAGTTGTATTTTATGAGTATCCTTGAGTAGAGACCTAATAAAGGTCTCTAGGCTTTTGTGTGTATAATGAATAAGATTAACTCCTAATACAGTTATACTCAGGGAGGGATGTTAGTATATAGGTAATATGAAATATGGAGTAAAAGATATAAAAGCCTTCTGGATGGGCTCCTCTCCTAGGGGAATGCCAGCTATAGGCGATGTGGGAAAAAGGAGTAGGGATATGACCCACAGGCAAAAAGTACCGGCGGGAAAGGGAGGAGAGGGGCCCAACAGGGAAAGGATGATTTACTCTAGTAATGAAATCAACATAGGGAGCACCATTAACCATAATAAGGCTGACAGTGTCACCTTCACATGTAATCACGGCATGTACAAGATGGGGGTCATATATAGGAATATCACCACAATAGAAAAGTAATACATACTACCTCTATAAACTCTTGCATGGTGTAATATCCACTAGTCTGAGTATTATGTATAATATGAGTTGGGGGTTATATAGCATTCTGCAGCCAGGTTCCCAACATTAAAAGCCAGCATGGAGGAAAAGAACTTAAGGATATAATGTGCTATTTACTCTCATGCCCTATAATCAGGGTAATGTGCCTAGGGCTAAAAGAGGAGATGTCTTTAGGTATATCTTAATAGTAGTCAATAGCTAAAGACACCCAGAGAATAAGTAATGAGAGAACTGACATAAGCAAAGCACTTAATCAAAACATATAAATTAACAGGGTATCTGAAGTAACTTAACTAGTAGGTACTGAGAAAGCATCTTTCCTCATCAGAAGGTCCTCTTCTTTGGCAAAGATAAATAGATAGTATGACTCTGCTACTATGTGGGATCTAGTTGGGATCTAGGCTTGGGGCATATAGCTGAAATGAGTATAACTTCGAAGGTTCATATCTAGTATTTAAATAGTGTCAACTAAATTATTTTAAATGTCAGAAATCTCAGAACAAATCTGATAGCTTGTAGGAGGTATAGTGCTAAAAGTCTATATGTGTAACAAAACAGCTCAGGGAAACACAAACAGATCAGAGCTATCTTCTCTGAGCATAATATAAACAGTACTTCTCTAAATAAGAATATTAGGCAATATAGATAACATTACTATACATGCTAACATATAACATAGTTGTACCATCTGTATGAGTATTTTATAGAGACAAGAGAACATATAACATCAAGAGTAATTGTCTCATAGAATGGCAAATACTGCATATTTGCTAACATAGATATCAGGCAGCAAAGTCATCCTTACTATATGTACAGGTATGAGATCAAGCTAGTGCCTACTGCTCTTAAGACCCATATTTAGGGTAATGTGCAACTAATTGGAGAAGATTCTGGTATAGAAAAGGTACACATTCCCCATAGGAGGAAAAGTGTCTAAGTATATCGTAATAGTAGTCAACAAGCAAACATTGTTATGGGACCCAGATAATAAGTGATATGTGAACAAACATAAACAAATCACTCAGCTAAGATACCTATCAGGCAGCTAAACAGTGTCAACTAAATTATTTTAAGTGCCATAAACGCCTAAACAGATCTGACAGCTTGGGGAGGGTATAATGCTAAGAAGTTATAGGTGTAATATAACATATCAAGCAGGCATATACAGGTAAGTGCTATCTCCTCTAGAGTTGAAATGTACAATACTTCTCTATCTAAAAGCATTGGGCAATGTAAGTAATACTAGTACATATGCTAACATATAACATCGCTGTAACATAAGGAATATAACCAGTACAGGTTAGTAGCATATCCGAATATAATGTAGAGGCATGTGTCTAGGAGGTACATATCGTAACATGGTGGAATATAAACACACATATAAATAATCAATGTAACATATGTTAGTATTGAATTTGTGATATCAATATGTTATATCAGCACTAAATCCTAGTGCACAAATACTATCCAGTTATGTGGTATTCAGCTTCCAACCACTATTAGATTCTATCGTAATGTTAACTGAGCATGGGATACCCAGTATTAAATTTGTATTATCTACTGTAAGTTAATAGGTGGTTAGAAGAGTGTTCTTAGTAGTATTTGGTGCAATTCAAAATATTAGTATAGCTCTGGTCCGTGCTTATTATGGCAACTGTATATTTTGTGAGAGAGTATGGTGTTGAACAGCCGAAGAGATATTAACACTATAAAACACATCCTGTTCATTAATCTTTTGAAGAATACAAACGGTATCATATAGAAAGTAAACTAATACAAGGTACTAGTGAAACTCAAGAGTTATAACTCTCACAGTCAATATATTAAAGTGCTCTATGTACAGATAACTGATAATTTACAGATTGCCCCAAAGTAAGAGGAGCAGGTGGTAGTAGTATCCGAAATGGATCGTCTTATAGCCACAGTTGGGTCATATTATGCCTAAGGCATCAACTTTCTCCTAGGACGCAACAAGTCAAGTTCCAAGTGGTAGTAAACATAAAGTCTGAGACATCAGAGCAAAACATCATCACAACCGACTATAGTATACACATCCATGTGGCTTAAACAGCGTAGGACGAGAGCAAGCTGTGAGAGGTCTCAAAAAGAGTACCAGGATGGCCCCTCAACAGCGGAGTTGCATGCCGCTTTACCCCACCCCCGATCTGGCTACAGGTAGAGGAGAAAGCCGCATGAGCAAGGAGAGTACATCTGTGCAAGACCTGAGCCACCCGGAGCCATTACAGCAAAGTGTGTCAGTAGGTAAACTCACTGCGATCTGACCATGAACAGCGAAACGCCTCGGGAGTAAGCAGCAGCCAATATCTAGGTAAGTGTCAATTGGCATTACCGTTATGTACAGTCCCTGTAGTTCCTGGAGACATGATGCTACTATAGCTACGGTCCATTTTACTTTCGCTGAGGCTAGATGAAACCTGTGAGCAGGATGTGACTTCATGCGGGTTTCGGCTTTTAGTGACCCACTTGGTAGGACCTCCGTTGTTGTAGGGCAACTAGATGGGAATACAGTTGTCAGGTGCGTTAAATTATGCTCGCTCTCATATTCAGCCCCCTGCAAGAAGCTATGTCTTGGCTCCTGCTGAGGAAATATACCTCGGGGGGTTAGTAAGTAGGGGCCGGTGTCTGCAATGTCAGACCATGAGTCTGTGCGCTGCAATCGGTCATTTGGGCTTAGTAGGGCCAAACAATCCATACTCTGTGCCGATTCCCCACTGCTCAAGATGGTGTTCATCACCTCCCACAGCATTGAAATTTCACTTAAGCCGCCATGTGGGCCCTCAGTCCAATTTTGAGTGACCATAGAGTATCGGGTTTTATGTGCGCACACTTCCTCCTCTAGAACTTCAGCAGCCACTCTTGTCGACAGTGGTCGGACATTTGCATAGAAATAGATTCCCAGGGACCCGTTAGGGCCATGCGGGTCTCATGGCTCTCCGGTGAGGATGACTCCCCCTGTTGTGCTATCCTCGTCTTCTGCCAACAGTTCTGAGAAAGCTTCCTTCATCCACTGTTGGAGGGTGTCAAAGTGGTCTTCTATTAGCTGTGAGGCACGACTCCCCCAGTTGTCAATTGCCTCACAGACAAACATAGCATGTGGGTCGGGTAGATTGTTTACCAGAGGCATTGTGGCGTGCGTTCTGGCGTGCTGTGCCGCAGCCCAGCTCTTGTCTCTGCTATATGTCTCAGATCCTGCCTCAATCTGACCATAAGTGTCCCTTATATTAAGTTCCTGATGGTCACTGGTTAATACAATTGGTTTTGGTGCAAAAAGTAAACGTCTATCCCTCTAGATTTAGTTTATTTTTAATGTAACTTAGTTGCTTTAGTTTAGAAGGGGGTTAGATATTATGTAGAGTAGCGTAGAACTTTTAATCATCCGGGCCTTAGTGCTATTGCATTGTATTTTTATCATGCATTTGTTGATTATGCAAATCTACTGTGTTTACTGGTCCTTTAATATTGACATGCAGAACATACATATACACGTCTAATTGTCTCAAGTCTAAAGCAATACTGACCAATTCAGTGAAATTTATAGATTATATCTTATATCTTTCTGTTCTTTTTAGCCATCCTGTGTTTTAAGATATAATCTGTAAATTCCATTGAAATGGTCAGTATTGCTTCAGACTTGAGAAAGGGAGGAATTCTTCCAAAAACTTGTCAACTTATAAATGTATAGTTAGTCCAATAAAAAAGTATCTATCTATCTATCTATCATCTGTCTATCTATCATCTATCTATCTTTCTATCTATCTATCTATCTATCTATCTATCTATCTATCTATCTATCTATAGATGTGTGTATATGTATTTATGTATTTATATGTGTATATTTTTTCTTGCACATACTATATATATATATATATATATATATATATATATATATAAATATATATATATATATATATATATATATATATATATATATATATATACACATATAAAAACATCAATACACATATTGATATATATATTTATAAAGGTGCATTGGAGCCCTTAGCAGGCAAATAGCTGAATAACCTGAAAAATCATATGTATGTAATATTCATATTTAATAAAGTGTTTAACTGTGTATGTACAGTTAATAATTTACATTCCAAGGGTCTATACATAGGGGAATATGTTCTTAGTATTTTTAAATAGATATTCCTATATATATCTGTATATATATATATATATATATATATATATATATATATATATATATATATATATGTCTATGTATAATTATATATGGTATATATATATATATATATTTTTTTTTTTATTTTTTTACCAAAAGAAAACAAACACCAGAAATGTATTAAAAAAATATATTTAAGGCTAAATAGACCATATTCTTCTAAGTGAAGAACATTAGAATGTGAAATATTAATATTTAATGTCTGGTTACTACATTTGAGAAATGCAATCAGGTTTCGCAACTTGTTGGGTGTTTTTTTCCCACTTTTCAAGCTCCATTTAAGTCTATGGGGGAATACATTAACACTGTTGCAATATTCTAAGTTGAGCTGTTTGCTGGCTTCGGGTTAGCACTTGTGTGAAAACTTTTTACTTTCAGCTTGTAATTTGCTTGCTACCCGCCACGCACAACATGCTTCTAGTGGAGTTAATGCACCAATGGTAGCATAAGTTAAAACTATACTCGTAATTGAGCCCACAATGTGCATAAAAAGTTTTACACATTTAATTTATATTTATTCAGCTTACATAGTACTGTAAAACATTGCAGTACACAGTGATGGTTATATAGCAATTCTATCTGTATTTGAAATATATTCTACTGTTATCAGTTTTTTTTTTCTTTTTTTGGACTGCAATGGACTATATTGGATTAAACTTTGACTATAACTGCATCTCTGGGTACCTCCCAGATAACTATAATAAAAAAAAGTGTAGTCAAATATATTGTCCAATATTTATTGAAAGCTACAGCAACAATAATAACAACATAATAATAATAATGATAATGATAATAATAATAATAATAATAATATATTTCATAAGTAGCTATTGCTTTATCTCCTAATCAGAATTTTTTTCTATCATTGTTATTTTCATTCACCTTAGAAACTTTCTTCTATAAACACTGCCCTTTGATTTCTGTTGTATTATGTAATAATTGCTTATGTATGCAGTTTTCTTTGACATCTCATTGATGTACTCGAGCATAATGATGCATAAAATAGTCGCTGGGATTATGTGTCATTCTCCTTTGCTGCCTTGAATTGGTATGTGTTGTATTTAGGTTCCTTCTCCTTTTTGCCTAAGGCAGCAATAAAAAGGAAGGTACCATGTAAGTATTCCTAGTCTCCAGTCTAGTTTACATGTTGCCCTTGGAAGTCATCTAATTTCACTTTCCTGCTTTTTCTTTCCCTTTTGCACTCTATAAGCATGCTACATGCATGAACAAAGAGCAAAGATCTTGACACAGTGGAATTAATTTATAGGATGCAAGAGGGAGGTTAATGTATCTTCTTTGTACAAATGTCTAAGTATCTGGGCATTTTCTACAGTTGACTGAGAATATGTTTTGTGTTTCCGAGTGATTGACTCCACTTGTAGAAGATGCATTTATATTTTATAGTGTGGTAATAGGCTGTTTGTGTTCCCTTTTTCTACCTCTTAAAAATATATAACTTTAAGTCGAGCAATATTCAATTAACAAAACATGTAATTTAGCAGTCTCTAATTGCAAATGCACTAATACACATCCTTCTTAATAGTATTATACTTGCAGGGGAAGGAAAGTCAAGTTTTCTTGAGTTACATTAAAGGGGAATTGTACTGTAAACTTTTCTTCCCTTTTATGTGTTCCCAATTAGCTATTTTACTTGCAGGTACTTATAGTACCTGTTAAAACCACCATTTTTTACTGAAAATATAAATACAGTAAAAATGTTTATTCCCCAAAGCAGTCCAGTTGGGCTGGAAGTGATAGACGCTAAGGGGCCAATTCTTTAACAGTCTTCAGTCTAAACATGGTTTTCCATGTCGACTCTTGCAGAGGCAGCTTTCATGGTATTCTATAAAAAAAGGAGGCTGCCCCTGCAAGTTACGAGATGTCTCTTTTTACGTAAAAGTTTGCAATGGAGGACAAAGTACAGTGGAAGACCCTTGCATGTGTTTAAATTTAATATTACACCTAATATAAATCAAATAATGTTGCTTTCAGTGCACTATACCTTTTACATTGCAAAAAAAACAAACTGTGAGATTTGTAGGGCAGAAATGTTTATAGAATTATGCTGGGATTTGAGAGACAATTTCATACACGCCCATGGAACGCCGATGTTCAGCCCATTTTATAAAAAAACAACAATAACGGGTTATATTTTATATTTATAAGTACAGGTGGTTTACGCAGGTTCAATTTGCGCCGTTTCAGAATAACAACCTTTTGTTTCAGTCATGTGACTGCAATTGAAAAGCATTGAAAAGCAGTGCACTAATTAAAATAGCCAGTAGGTGGAGCTGTCTTCTTGTGTTGCACCAAAGTTATGCAAGCTTAGCAGACTGAAATTAATCTGTGTACACAGAACAGACCTTAGCTATCGAGCAGCTTTCAAAGCAACAAGATCTAGCAGCCACTTCCCTATTATCTTCCTGTCCAGCTGCTTGAGGTGAGGGTGCTAACTGCTTAATAAGTCCAGATTGAAATGCATAGAATAGGTGCAGACCCAATATTATCTAACATGCTAACAATGCAGAGAGCTGATTTCAGAAAAATGCAAGTTGTGTGATTATTTAATTAGGTTTAATGTTGTTTAGCATTTAAAGTCTTCATTTCAAAGCTTTAAAAATAATGTAATAGGTGTTACTTATGTCAATTTTGAGAGGGGCCTGGAACCTAACTCCCTCACTTCCCATTGACTTACATTATAAACTGGGTTTCAATTTACAATGGCTTTGATTTACAACCATTCCTTCTGGAACTGTTTTTTACACAGTCAGTAAACTTAAATTACGATTTACAATGTGCATATTTAATACAATTTATACTTGTGTAATTAACATTCAAATTTAACATTTTTGATAAAATATATTTTAGTGAACACAATTTTTGATGCATCTTAACAATACATTTTTTCTTTTTGTGTGTTCATGTGTGAAACATTGAATTATTAATTTTGTATGACTTTTTAATTTACGATTTTCTGTGTGCACATGTGTAATTTATGCGTCTCCTCATATGAATATTCAGGATATGCCACATAGCAAGACCCCTGTTTTCAGGGAAAAAAGTGGCATTATAGAATTCCACCAGGGAAATAGAAGGACTGGCGAGCAGTCTTATAGAATCTCACCAGCCCATAGAGCTTTATAGAATCGGCATGTAAGTGTTAAACTCAAGTGTAATACAAAATACCACTGTAAAATTGGGCATTTTATAAAATCTGAATTAAACCATTCTTATTATTATAAAGTACAGAAGTTCACTACTTACACACTCTCACCTTAGCGCAACCTCATCTTAGTGCACCATCATTTAAAAGAATTACAACATTAATTTTACTGTGCAACCCTATTATGTGAAGGATTTACCTCACTCTCTCTGTGGGACATGCAGATGTTAGCACAGCCTATACTATCAATCGAGCAGTTAAAAAATTATCTTTTGACTTGTAATATGAGCAGAATATAGAAAAACTATTGAATGCATTTGTGCAATGTAAATGCATAATAGTGCTAATGTTTGCTCTCCAATTGTCATATAGGCCTTTATGTTTAAGCTTTGTAACACGCTAAATATTGCTTGGAAGTAAAAAAAATTGTATATCATTATAAATTGCATGCTGTCAGGGATTCACTGCTTGTATAAGCTTCGGACACTTAATTGATAATAAAATGTTTTTTTCTACATTATTGCTCTATGCACATTAACACCAAATACCTCCATTGCCTCACTCTACCATCAATGACACCCTGTCTCGAAGATATTTCTAATAAAGGACAACATTATAAATGTCTCATTCTCTAAACAATTACATCTATTGGGTTGGTAGCAAATGATCCCAAAGATTTCCCTTAATTGCTTTATTCTTATGTACTATTTTGTATGGGTTGTGGAAGAGATCCCAATAGCCATAAAACTGCACAATAAAACTTATATTTTCTTATGTCAAGCATGCAGTTGTGCCAAACAACAAAATACCAATATTGGGCTAGATTACAAATGGAGCGGTAATTACTTCTCCAGCTGCAGCATTAGCTTCAGTAGAAGTAAATTGTTTGTGCTGTCGGTTAGTGCCAGTGTTAGAAGTTGAAAGTAAAAATGCTGCGCACACACAAAACCCAACGCAGACAAAAAGTTAACAACAGGATTTATCACATTCCCGATATCAAAATAACCACATTAACTTAGAAGGAGCAGCAAAATAAAAAAAAATGACACCTATACTTGCGCGCTAACCCTCATCACAATAAAACCTACTCTAATAACTCCTAAACTGTCACATCCCCTACTGTGTTAATCCCTCTACACTACTAACCCCTAATCCACCACATCCCCATCGCAAACTACCCAGTTACACTATGAACCCCTAATCCCCCCAATCCCCATCTCTATTTGCTCCTAAACTGCCATAACCCCAACCGCAAAGAAAATACATACCCTAGTAGCCCCTTAACCACCACAACCCCACTTTAATAAACCCCCTAACCTATTAGGCTTTAAACCACCACAAACCCCACTGCAATAAACCCCCTAACCTATTAAACCCCTTAAGGACTTCTGGGGTTTCAAGCGTTTGAAGCAATCATGATAGCTTCCAGACGCTTTCAAGGTATTGCAGTGATGTCTCGATATTGAGACATCACTGCAATACCCTTTTTTACCCACCAATGCAGAGAGAGACACTTTGTGGCCCTCTCTGCATCAGCCAACAATGGTGCCGATCGTTGGTGGGTGGGTACCATAGCAGGGTGGCGGGTGGGCGGCCCATTGCTGGATCAGTTCTGGCTAGCAGTTCCGGCAGTTAGCAAGAGGGGGTTCGCGTGTGTGAAGGGGTGCAAACGTGCGAGGGGGGCTCATGCGCGTGCGTGCACGCTATTAAGTGCTTGTTTTTCTCGAGCCTCTGTAAGGGAAGGAGGGAGATGAAGGGGGCAATAAGAACTAAAGTTTTGGGAAAGGGAGGAGGGTTACAGAGCTGTTTGGGGGGATCAGGTAAGTTGGGGGCTAAGGGGGATCCAACACTGCATTAAATGTATATATATATATATATATATATATATATATATATATATACTTTTATTTTAGTATTGGCAGACTTTAAGATGAGGTGGGGGAGGAAAGAGAGCTGTTTGAGAGGGGCCAGGGAGTGATCAGGGGGTGGGATGTGTCAGGTGGGAGGCTGGTCTCTACACTAAAGCTAAAATTAACCCTACAAGCTACCTAATTAACCCCTTCACTGCTGGGCATAATACAACTGTTGTGTGCAGCGGCATTTAGCAGCCTTCTAATTACTAAAAAGTAATGCCAAAGCCATAAATGTCTGCTATTTCTGAACAAAGGGGATCCCAGAGAAGCATTTACAACCATTTTTGCCATAATTGCACAAGCTGTTTGTAAATAATTTAAGTAATAATTTTGTGAAAAAGTTTGTGAAAAATATAACAATTTGTTTTATTTGATCGCATTTGGCGGTGAAATGGTGGCATGAAATATACCAAAATGGGCCTAGATCAATACATTAAGTTGTCTACTAAAAATAAATATTCCCATGTGAAGGGTTATTCAGGGATTCCTGACAGATATTAGTGTTCCAATGTAACTATTGTAAATTTTGGAAACAAATGGTTTGGAAATAGCAAAGTGCTACTTGTACTTATTGCCCTATAACTTGCAAAAAAGCAAAGAACATGTAAACATTTGTGAATTTCTAAACTAAAGACAAAATTTAGAAAATATGTAGCATGGGTGTTTTTGGTGGTTGTATATGTGTAACAGATTTTGGGGCTCAAAATTAGAAAAATTATGTTTTTTTTTATTTTTTACCATATTTTATAATTTGTTATAGTAAATTATATGATATGATGAAAATAATGGTATCTTTAGAAAGTCCATTTAATGGCGAGAAAAACGGTATAATATGTGTGGGTACAGTAAATGAGTAAGATGAAAATTACAGCTAAACACAAACACCACAGAAATGTATAAATAGGCCTGGTCCCTAACGGTAAGAAAATTGAAAAATGGTCTGGTCACTAAGGGGTTAAGGGACATGAAACACATTTATTTTTGTTTCATGATGCAGATACAGCATGTGATTTTAAACAACTTTCCAATTTATGCCTATTGTCTGATTTGCTTCATTCTCTTGACATCCTTTGTTGAAAAGCATACATAGGAGCAGCAATGCACTACTGGGAGCTAGCTGCTGATTTTTAACTGCACATAAAAGCTTCTGGTCATAGGTTCGCCAGATGTGTTTAGCTAACTTCCTATAGTGCATAGCTGCTACTTCAACAAAGGATACCAAGAGAGTGAAGCAAATTTAATAATAGACCAACATTGGAAAGTTGTTTAGAATGTCATGCTCTATCTGAATCATGAAAGAACATTTTGGGGTTTCATATTCCTTCAAGTTTTAAATCGCCACAACCCCCAGTGCAATAACCCTACACTACTTAACCCATAAACCACCATTACCCCCACCGCAGTAACCCCCACACTACTTAACCCTCTAACAACTAAACCCCCAGGACCCCTAACCTAAGACTTCTCAATTTACAAAAAATTAAAAAAAAACACTTCCATTAGGAAAAAAAACATTACCAAAAATAAAAAAACTACTAAAAAAAAGCCCTACCCTAAAACAAAATTATCCTGAACCCCCCCTTAAAACCCAATACTAAAATAACCCCACAAATGAAATTAGTTGACTTGTGAGTGGCTGAAAAATTCATTTTGGACCGATTCAGATTTTTTCAAATTTCGTTTTCAAATCGATTTAAATTCAGATACATTTGAATGTATTTGTTTCAGATTCATTCGGATTCGAATAAATTCGGATGTATTCGGTTCGGATTCGATTAGTAAATTCTGAAGTTCGGTATGTGTTATTAGGGATGTGCTGTGTATTAGAGTAGTAGTATTATGTACGTATATTAGGTGCAACCCATCTGAATCAACATAAGTACCAACGTCACAGGTACCAGCTACACAATATGCACAGAGCTAGCAGATGTATATAACCTAATATACAGTACATAATACTAGTGTAATACACAGCACATCCCACCTAAGTACCAACCTCACAGGTACCCACTACATAATGTGCCCTGCACAGAGCTAGCAGAGTGATATAACCTAATATACTATACAATACTAGTGTAATTGTGATTAGTCCATGGCCATTCAAATGTAACAAATAGATCCAAGCTAATTCAGATTTATTCATTACAAATGCATTCTGATTAGTTTAGCTTTGTTGCTAGGGTAATTCGGAAATTTGAATCAATCCGAAGCTCCGAATTTGACAAATTCATCCGAATTTTGATTCGGAACGAAACAAAACGCACATGTCTACAGGGAGTGCAGAATTATTTGGCAAGTTGTATTTTTGAGGATTAATTTTATTATTGAACAACAACCATGTTCTCAATGAACCCAAAAAACTCATTAATATCAAAGCTGAATAGTTTTGGAAGTAGTTTTTAGTTTGTTTTTAGTTATAGCTATTTTAGGGGGATATCTGTGTGTGCAGGTGACTATTACTGTGCATAATTATTAGGCAACTTAACAAAAAACAAATATATACCCATTTCAATTATTTATTTTTACCAGTGAAACCAATATAACATCTCAACATTCACAAATATACATTTCTGACATTCAAAAACAAAACAAAAACAAATCAGTGACCAATATAGCCACCTTTCTTTGCAAGGACACTGAAAAGCCTGCCATCCATGGATTCTGTCAGTGTTTTGATCTGTTCACCATCAACATTGCGTGCAGCAGCAACCACAGCCTCCCAGACACTGTTCAGAGAGGTGTACTGTTTTCCCTCCTTGTAAATCTCACATTTGATGATGGACCACAGGTTCTCAATGGGGTTCAGATCAGGTGAACAAGGAGGCCATGTCATTAGATTTTCTTCTTTTATACCCTTTCTTGCCAGCCACGCTGTGGAGTACTTGGACGCGTGTGATGGAGCATTGTCCTGCATGAAAATCATGTTTTTCTTGAAGGATGCAGACTTCTTCCTGTACCACTGCTTGAAGAAGGTGTCTTCCAGAAACTGGCAGTAGGACTGGGAGTTGAGCTTGACTCCATCCTCAACCCAAAAAGGCCCCACAAGCTCATCTTTGATGATACCAGCCCAAACCAGTACTCCACCTCCACCTTGCTGGCGTCTGAGTCGGACTGGAGCTCTCTGCCCTTTACCAATCCAGCCACGGGCCAATCCATCTGGCCCATCAAGACTCACTCTCATTTCATCAGTCCATAAAACCTTAGAAAAATTAGTCTTGAGATATTTCTTGTCCCAGTCTTGACGTTTCAGCTTGTGTGTCTTGTTCAGTGGTGGTCGTCTTTCAGCCTTTCTTACCTTGGCCATGTCTCTGAGTATTGCACACCTTGTGCTTTTGGGCACTCCAGTGATGTTGCAGCTCTGAAATATGGCCAAACTGGTGGCAAGTGGCATCTTGGCAGCTGCACGCTTGACTTTTCTCAGTTCATGGGCAGTTATTTTGCGCCTTGGTTTTTCCACACGCTTCTTGCGACCCTGTTGAATATTTTGAATGAAACGCTTGATTGTTCGATGATCACGCTTCAGAAGCTTTGCAATTTTAAGAGTGCTGCATCCCTCTGCAAGATATCTCACTATTTTTGACTTTTCTGAGCCTGTCAAGTCCTTCTTTTGACCCATTTTGCCAAAGGAAAGGAAGTTGCCTAATAATTATGCACACCTGATATAGGGTGTTGATGTCATTAGACCACACCCCTTCTCATTACAGAGATGCACATCACCTAATATGCTTAATTGGTAGTAGGCTTTCGAGCCTATACAGCTTGGAGTAAGACAACATGCATAAAGAGAATGATGTGGTCAAAATACTCATTTGCCTAAAAACCACTAGCATTCAAAATCAAACTTAGATCTTGCTGTAATAATTATGACTTAGTTGCTTACCTCTAAAACATAATAATGTCACCCTCTTACTTTGTACAATACCTGATGCTTCACTTTCTCTGTGTTGTCTGTGCCTCACAATCCATAAAGTGTAGAGTAATAGATGACATTGTGTACCAGGTTGACTTTATATCACTGAATGTCCCTGTACTCCTGGCTGTGTCGAAATCGTCTCTGAAGTGTCAGGACGAATGAGTGGAACTGATTCCACTACAGAACTCAGGGGCCAGGCAGAATAAGGGGAGTGCAAATATATGTATTTAAACAAAATATTTATTAGTGCCGTTATAAACAAGTGTAGACATACATAACATGAAATAAAAAGCCACACACATTCAATGGCTAATAAAATGCAGCTGTAACAGGTGTGGCAACAGTCTAACAGTGAGATCTGTCTTCCAACCGTTATATCGCTGCTAAGTGTAAAAGTATATAGATACAATTGTAAACCCTCTCCCAGCTAGATACCAGCTTACCCCCGATCACACAACCAGGTGTGTGATACGGAGAGCTAGAGTGTATCAGCGTCTAGGAGAAGCGGGTGCTACGTGTGGCGGGGGGCGGAGCCTTACGCGTTTCTCAACGCTATTGGTTGCTTCGTCAGAGCTAACAACTAAACCCCCATGACCCCTAACCTAAGACTTCCAATTTACAAAAAATTAAAAAAAAACACTTCCATTAGAAAAAAAAACATTACCAAAAATAAAAAAACTACTAAAAAAAAAGTCCTACCCTAAAACAAAATTATCCTGAACCCCCCCTTAAAACCCAATACTAAAATAACCCCACAAATGAAATTAGTTGACTTGTGAGTGGCTGAAAAATTCATTTTGGACCGATTCAGATTTTTTCAAATTTCGTTTTCAAATCGATTTAAATTCGGATACATTTGAATGTATTTGTTTCAGATTCATTCGGATTCGAATAAATTCGGATGTATTCGGTTCGGATTCGATTAGTAAATTCTGAAGTTTGGTATGTGTTAGTAGGGATGTGCTGTGTATTAGAGTAGTAGTATTATGTACGTATATTAGGTGCAACCCATCTGAATCAACATAAGTACCAACGTCACAGGTACCAGCTACACAATATGCACAGAGCTAGCAGATGTATATAACCTAATATACAGTACATAATACTAGTGTAATACACAGCACATCCCACCTAAGTACCAACCTCACAGGTACCCGCTACATAATGTGCCCTGCACAGAGCTAGCAGAGTGATATAACCTAATATACTATACAATACTAGTGTAATTGTGATTAGTCCATGGCCATTCAAATGTAACAAATAAATCCGAGCTAATTCAGATTTATTCATTACAAATGCATTCTGATTAGTTTAGCTTTGTTGCTAGGGTAATTCGGAAATTTGAATCAATCCGAAGCTCCGAATTTGACAAATTCATCCGAATTTTGATTCGGAACGAAACAAAACGCACATGTCTACAGGGAGTGCAGAATTATTTGGCAAGTTGTATTTTTGAGGATTAATTTTATTATTGAACAACAACCATGTTCTCAATGAACCCAAAAAACTCATTAATATCAAAGCTGAATAGTTTTGGAAGTAGTTTTTAGTTTGTTTTTAGTTATAGCTATTTTAGGGGGATATCTGTGTGTGCAGGTGACTATTACTGTGCATAATTATTAGGCAACTTAACAAAAAACAAATATATACCCATTTCAATTATTTATTTTTACCAGTGAAACCAATATAACATCTCAACATTCACAGATATACATTTCTGACATTCAAAAACAAAACAAAAACAAATCAGTGACCAATATAGCCACCTTTCTTTGCAAGGACACTCAAAAGCCTGCCATCCATGGATTCTGTCAGTGTTTTGATCTGTTCACCATCAACATTGCGTGCAGCAGCAACCACAGCCTCCCAGACACTGTTCAGAGAGGTGTACTGTTTTCCCTCCTTGTAAATCTCACATTTGATGATGGTCCACAGGTTCTCAATGGGGTTCAGATCAGGTGAACAAGGAGGCCATGTCATTAGATTTTCTTCTTTTATACCCTTTCTTGCCAGCCACGCTGTGGAGTACTTGGACGCGTGTGATGGAGCATTGTCCTGCATGAAAATCATGTTTTTCTTGAAGGATGCAGACTTCTTCCTGTACCACTGCTTGAAGAAGGTGTCTTCCAGAAACTGGCAGTAGGACTGGGAGTTGAGCTTGACTCCATCCTCAACCCGAAAAGGCCCCACAAGCTCATCTTTGATGATACCAGCCCAAACTAGTACTCCACCTCCACCTTGCTGGCGTCTGAGTCGGACTGGAGCTCTCTGCCCTTTACCAATCCAGCCACGGGCCAATCCATCTGGCCCATCAAGACTCACTCTCATTTCATCAGTCCATAAAACCTTAGAAAAATCAGTCTTGAGATATTTCTTGTCCCAGTCTTGACGTTTCAGCTTGTGTGTCTTGTTCAGTGGTGGTCGTCTTTCAGCCTTTCTTACCTTGGCCATGTCTCTGAGTATTGCACACCTTGTGCTTTTGGGCACTCCAGTGATGTTGCAGCTCTGAAATATGGCCAAATTGGTGGCAAGTGGCATCTTGGCAGCTGCACGCTTGACTTTTCTCAGTTCATGGGCAGTTATTTTGCGCCTTGGTTTTTCCACACGCTTCTTGCGACCCTGTTGAATATTTTGAATGAAACGCTTGATTGTTCGATGATCATGCTTCAGAAGCTTTGCAATTTTAAGAGTGCTGCATCCCTCTGCAAGATATCTCACTATTTTTGACTTTTCTGAGCCTGTCAAGTCCTTCTTTTGACCCATTTTGCCAAAGGAAAGGAAGTTGCCTAATAATTATGCACACCTGATATAGGGTGTTGATGTCATTAGACCACACCCCTTCTCATTACAGAGATGCACATCACCTAATATGCTTAATTGGTAGTAGGCTTTCGAGCCTATACAGCTTGGAGTAAGACAACATGCATAAAGAGAATGATGTGGTCAAAATACTAATTTGCCTAATAATTCTGCACTCCCTGTAGAAATAAGAGATATAATCTCCTAAACTAGGGCACTGCCCAAAAAATACCTTTTAAATGGTGATTTTTTTGATTAGGTTTTTTTTAAAGATAGTTTTTTTTTTTTATTTGGGAGGGCTATTTTAGTATTAGTATAGTTTTTTTAAGGGGGGCTTTTTTAGTGTTTAATGCAAACACTTTCCCCAGCTTCAAGCTTACGTTAAATGTTTGAAAGTAAAATGCGCTTATGTTGAGCGATTGCATTTACTTTCAGCTTGTAATGTGATTGTAACTTAACGCATTTGTGATACTGCAATATCACACTCTCATTAACATTATTTATACAATTGTAATCTAGCCCATTGTGGGTTTGGTACCATATAAAGTTAGTATTTATATCATGCCATGAAAAAACCACTAGCATTCAAAATCAAACTTAGATCTTGCTGTAATAATTATGACTTAGTTGCTTACCTCTAAAACATAATAATGTCACCCTCTTACTTTGTACAATACCTGATGCTTCACTTTCTCTGTGTTGTCTGTGCCTCACAATCCATAAAGTGTAGAGTAATAGATGACATTGTGTACCAGGTTGACTTTATATTACTACTTCCATATATAGTTTAAATTACTTCCAACTAAAACTAAACTCCTGGCTCAAAATCCCTGTTTCTTTATTGCCCAAGTGTTATCCCATTCAAATATCCTACAATCTTTCCAAATAGAGAGGTAATAGTAAAAACATTAATCGTTTTACATTTAGGGCCAAATTAAAAGTCGAGCAGCACTTACACCCGCTCAAGATCTAACTAAATCTTTTTGCATGCATTGGGTAGGGCTTGTATTACAAGTTGAAAGTAAAAAGTTTTTGCACACGTTCTAACCCGACGCACATAAAAACCCGAACTTAGAATTTTGTGTGCACGTTAACATATTCCCCCATAGAAGTAAAAATATGCATATTCTCAAGTGCGCTAACCCAACATGAAAATATTAATATTTCACATTCCAATGTTCTTCACATAGCAGTATTTGTTCTATTTATCCATAAATATATATTTCTACATATATATGATGTTTATTGCTGCAATATATATATATATATATATATACCTATTTTATATACAATATATATATATATATATATATAGATATATATATATAGATATATATATATATATATATATATATATATATATATATATATATATATATATACAGTATATATATATATATATATATATATATATATATATATATATATACTGTATATACAGTATATATATATATATATATGTGCCAAATGTTTCCTTAACTTTCAATACTAAATGTGCATTTATATGTTGCCCAAATTCATTTTATTTCATTTTATTTTATGTACACTTATGGATGACTATTTTTAACATTTTACCTTGGATTAATTATTGTGGTTTTAGTTTGATATAACTAAACATGACTCATTTTTCATGTTTAAATTTAAAATTAATACTTTTACATTTTAAGCGCATCCATGTATGTAATACATACACTGAGATGCCCTTAACAAATATGGCGACGGCAGCTCCTTGTTACGGACCAATTGAGCCTAACAACGCTATTAAAGACAGAATGGGAGGGGGGCGGCCCCTACCTCTGACGAAGCAACCAATAGCGTTGCAAAACGCGTAAGGCTCCGCCCCCGCCACACGTAGCACCCGCTTCTCCTAGACGCTGATACACTCTAGCTCTCCGTATCACACACCTGGTTGTGTGATCGGGGGTAAGCTGGTATCTAGCTGGGAGAGGGTTTACAATTGTATCTATATACTTTTACACTTAGCAGCGATATAACAGTTGGAAGACAGATCTCACTGTTAGACTGTTGCCACACCTGTTACAGCTGCATTTTATTAGCCACTGAATGTGTGTGGCTTTTTATTTCATGTTATGTATGTCTACACTTGTTTATAACGGCACTAATAAATATTTTGTTTAAATACATATATTTGCACTCCCCTTATTCTGCCTGGCCCCTGAGTTCTGTAGTGGAATCAGTTCCACTCATTTGTCCTGACACTTCAGAGATGATTTCGACACAGCCAGGAGTACAGAAACATTCAGTGGAAACCAGAAAAGGAATTTCCAAGGAGACAACAACTAGAAAAGGATCTTTCAAGGAGACAACAGCTATAACACAGGCCCTATTGATACCTCATACCAATTGAGGTTGAATCACGTGAGTGGTTTATTTGCATCTTATTTTTCCAAGCATCTGTTCCTACAGGCTTCACTAGGGGTGCCTTCTTGTGCGCTTCTTCACCTCTTCTTTTTATATATATATATATATATTAATGCAAAAGTTTAGGCACCCCTGATAATTTCCATGATTTTCATGTATAAATAATTGGGTGTTTGGATCAGCAATTTCATTTTGATCTATCAAATAACTGAAGGAGACAGTAATATTTCAGTAGTGAAATGAGGTTTATTGGAAAATGTGCAATATGCATCAAAACAAAATTAGACAGGTGCATAAATTTGGGCACCCTTGTAATTTGTTGATTTTATTACCTGTAACTACCTAGCACTGATTAATTGGAACACACAATTGGTTTGGGGAGCCAATTAAGCCTCAAACGTCATAAACAGGTGCATCCAATCATGAGAAAAGGTATTTAAGGTGTCCAATTGCAAGTTGTTGTTCTCTTTGACTCTCCTCTAAACAGTGGCAACATGGGGGCCTCAAAACAACTCTCAAATGACCTGAAAACAAAGATTGTTCAACATTATGTTTTAGGGGAAGGCTACAAAAAGCTTTTGCAGAGATTTAAGCTGTTAGTGTCCACTGTGAGGAACATAGTGAGGAAATGGAAGACCACAGGCACAGTTCTTGTTAAGGCCAGAAGTGGCAGGCCAAGTAAAATATCGGAGAGGCAAAGGCAAAGGATGGTGAGAATGTTCAAAAACAGTCCACAGACCACCTCCAAAGACCTACAACATCATCTTGCTCCAGATGGTGTCACTGTGCATCATTCAACAATCCAGCGCACTTTGCACAAGGAGAAGATATATGAGAGAGTGATGCGGAAGAAGCCTTTTCTGCACACACACCACAAACAGAGTTGCTTGAGGTATGCAAACGCGCATTTGGACAAGCCAGCTTCATTTTGGAAGAAGGTGCTGTGGACTGATGAAACAAAGTTTGAGTTATTTGGTCATAACAAGGGACATTATGCATGGCGGAAAAATAACACAGCTTTCCAAGACAAACACGTGCTACCCACAGTAAAATTTGGTGGATGTTCCATCATGCTGGGGGGCTGTGTGGCCAGTGCCGGTACTGGGAATCTTGTTAAAGTTGAGGGTCGCATGGATTCCAATCAATATCAGCAGATGCTTGAGAATAATGTTGAGGAATCAGTCACAAAGATGAAGTTATGCCGGGGCTGGATATTTCAACAAGACAACGGCCCAAAACACTGCTCAAGATCTACTCTGCCATTTATGCAGAGAAACAAGTACAATGTTCTGGAATGGCCATCTCAGTTCCCAGACCTGAATATCATTGAAAATCTTAGTGGGGTAGGAAGGGGCGCTGAACCGCAATCTGGAAATGTATACTGTATAACTTATGACCTTTGCATTAATTTATATTTAGTTGGGGTAGAGAATACCAATATTAAATCTTATATGAGGTGTGATGGTAAAATAAAATAAAATAATATAATATAATAATCTTCTATCTTTTAGTTGGGGTAAATAATACCAATAATAAGTTCAAGGTGTGATGATAAAATAAATTAGTATAATAATCTTCTATCTTTTCAGTGGTAATATACTGTGTGCTGCGTAGAAAGCTACTTAGTGAAAGTGTTAATGAAAGTGTTAATCTTTTACTTAGGGTAGATAATACCAATAATATGAAGTTCAGGTATGATGATAAAATTAAATAGTATAATAATCTTCTATCTTTTCAGTGATAATATAATGTGTGCTGCGTGGAAAGCTGCTTAGTGAAAGTGTTAATGAAAGTTAAAACATGCTCATTTCTCCTTGTTTATGTAAGGAAAAAAATTTTTTTTAATTAAATCGTGAGAGTAAATAGGTGTGAAATTAGTGTTAGAGCAGTAAGTTTAAAGTGGCTCTATGTCACCAGGTAGATCTTCTGTATATATAGTATACGTGCAGTATGGATGATAATTGTTGTAGTGAAAAGTAGGGGTGCAAAAAAAATATATAGTTAAATACATTTGTGATTAAATTAGTACTGGGAACTAGGGATCCTCACAAGTTTTAGATTTTAGGTAGAAATATGGATCCTAATTAAAAATGAGAAAAAAGGTATAGTATGCAGATTAGTGTTATAATGTTAATTTATTAAGTAAGTTCATACTAAGAAATAAAAATTCCTTACAGACATTAATAGCAATAAAATATTAAACAGTAATGTTCTAAAAATTAGATTCTAAAAACTTAATAACACCGGTGTTATAAATGCATTAAAAACTACAATTCTAATTTAAAACTACAATTCTTATAGAAAAGACTCCAATAGCTGCTAATATGTTAGATGATGGGCATATAATAAAGTGAAAACTAGTAGAGGCATAAGTTGATACAGTAACAATAAACCACTATAAATTGATAAGAGGAGTTGGTTTTCAAACACTAGTATGAATTAATATTGAAAACAATGATAAGCCTTTTCTCCAACATAGGTATGTCCGGTCCACGGCGTCATCCTTACTTGTGGGATATTCTCTTCCCCAACAGGAAATGGCAAAGAGCCCAGCAAAGCTGGTCACATGATCCCTCCTAGGCTCCGCCTACCCCAGTCATTCTCTTTGCCGTTGTACAGGCAACATCTCCACGGAGATGGCTTAGAGTTTTTTAGTGTTTAACTGTAGTTTTTATTATTCAATCAAGAGTTTGTTATTTTAAAATAGTGCTGGTATGTACTATTTACTCAGAAACAGAAAAGAGATGAAGATTTCTGTTTGTATGAGGAAAATGATTTTAGCACCGTAACTAAAATCCATGGCTGTTCCACACAGGACTGTTGAGAGCAATTAACTTCAGTTGGGGGAACAGTGTGCAGTCTCTTACTGCTTGAGGTATGACACATTCTAACAAGACGATGTAATGCTGGAAGCTGTCATTTTCCCTATGGGATCCGGTAAGCCATGTTTATTAAGATAGTAAATAAGGGCTTCACAAGGGCTTATTAAGACTGTAGACTTTTTCTGGGCTAAATCGATTCATTATTAACACATATTTAGCCTTGAGGAATCATTTATTCTGGGTATTTTGATATGATTATATCGGCAGGCACTGTTTTTGACACCTTATTCTTTAGGGGCTTTCCCTAATCATAGTCAGAGCCTCATTTTCGCGCCGGTATGGCGCACTTGTTTTTGAGGACAGCATGGCATGCAGCTGCATGTGTGTGGAGCTCTGATACATAGAAAAGTCTTTCTGAAGGCATCATTTGGTATCGTATTCCCCTTTGGGCTTGGTTGGGTCTCAGCAAAGCAGATTCCAGGGACTGTAAAGGGGTTAAATATAAAAACGGCTCCGGTTCCGTTATTTTAAGGGTTAAAGCTTCCAAATTTGGTGTGCAATACTTTTAAGGCTTTAAGACACTGTGGTGAAATTTTGGTGAATTTTGAACAATTCCTTTATACTTTTCCAGGAAGGTCAATTCATGACCAAGGTGGATTTCAAGGATGCGTATCTACATATTCCTATCCACAAGGAACATCATTGGTTCCTAAGGTTTGCATTCCTGGACAAGCATTTCCAGTTCGTGGCGTTTTCTTTCGGATTAGCCACTGCTCCTAGGATTTTCTCATAGGTACTAGGGTCCCTTCTGGCGGTGCTAAGACCAAGGGGCATTGCTGTAGTACCTTACTTGGACGACATTCTGATTCGAGCGTCGTCCCTTCCTCAAGTAAAGGACACGGACATTGTCCTGGCCTTTCTCAGATCTCACGGATGGAAAGTGAACGTGGAAAAGAGTTCTCTATCTCCGTCAACGAGGGTTCCCTTCTTGGGAACTATAATAGACTCCTTAGAAATGAGGATTTTTCTGACAGAAGCCAGAAAAACGAAACTCCTAGACTCTTGTCGGATACTTCATTCCGTTCCTCTTCCTTCCATAGCGCAGTGCATGGAAGTGATAGGTTTGATGGTAGCGGCAATGGACATAGTTCCTTTTGTGCGCATTCATCTAAGACCATTACAACTGTTCATGCTCAGTCAGTGGAATGGGGACTATTCAGACTTGTCTCCGAAGATACAAGTAAATCGGAGGACCAGAGACTCATTCCGTTGGTGGCTGTCCCTGGACAACCTGTCACAAGGGATGACCTTCCGCAGACCAGAGTGGGTCATTGTCACGACCGACGCCAGTCTGATGGGCTGGGGCGCGGTCTGGGGATCCCTGAAAGCTCAGGGTCTTTGGTCTCGGGTAGAATCTCTTCTACCGATAAATATTCTGGAACTGAGAGCGATATTCAATGCTCTCAAAGCTTGGCCTCAGCTAGCGAGGGCCAAGTTCATACATCAACCATCAGGGGGGAACAAGGAGTTCCCTAGCGATGGAAGAAGTGACCAAAATCATTCTATGGGCGGAGTCTCACTCCTGCCACCTGTCTGCTATCCACATCCCAGGAGTGGAAAATTGGGAAGCGGATTTTCTGAGTCGTCAGACATTGCATCCGGGGGAGTGGGAACTCCATCCGGAAATCTTTGCCCAAGTCACTCAACCGTGGGGCATTCCAGACATGGATCTGATGGCCTCTCGTCAGAACTTCAGAGTTCCTTACTACGGGTACAGATCCAGGGATCCCAAGGCGGCTCTAGTGGATGCACTAGTAGCACCTTGGACCTTCAAACTAGCTTATGTGTTCCCGCCGTTTCCTCTCATCCCCAGGCTAGTAGCCAGGATCAATCAGGAGAGGGCGTCGGTGATTTTGATAGCTCCTGCGTGGCCACGCAGGACTTGGTATGCAGATCTGGTGAATATGTCATCGGCTCCACCATGGAAGCTACCTTTGAGACGAGACCTTCTTGTTCTAGGTCCGTTCGACCCACTCCAGCTGACTGCTTGGAGATTGAACGCTTGATCTTATCAAAGCGAGGGTTCTCAGATTCTGTTATTAATACTCTTGTTCAGGCCGGAAAGCCTGTAACCAGAATAATTACCACATAATTTGGTATATCTGTTGGTGTGAATCTGCAGGATTCCCTTGGGACAAGGTTAAGATTCCTAAGAGTCTATCCTTCCTTCGAGAAGGATTGGAAAAAGGATTATCTGCAAGTTCCTTGATGGGACAGATTTCTGCCTTGTCTGTGTTACTTCACAAAAAGCTGGCAGCTGTGCCAGATGTTCTAGCCTTTGTTCAGGCTCTGGTTAGAATCAAGCCTGTTTACAAAATTTTGACTCCTCCTTGGAGTCTCAACCTAGTTCTTTCAGTTCTTCAGGGGGTTCCGTTTGAACCCTTACATTCCGTTGATATTAAGTTATTATCTTGGAAAGTTTTGTTTTTGGTTGCAATTTCTTCTGCTAGAAGAGTTTCAGAATTATCTGCTCTGCAGTGTTCTTCTCCTTATCTGGTGTTCCATGCAGATAAGGTGGTTTTGCGTACTAAACCTGGTTTTCTTCCAAAAGTTGTTTCTAACAAAAACATTAACCAGGAGATAGTTGTGCCTTCTTTGTGTCCTAATCCAGTTTCAAAGAAGGAACGTTTGTTGCACAACTTGGATGTAGTTCGTGCTCTCAAATTTTACTTAGCAGCTACTAAGGATTTCAGACAAACTTTGTCTTTGTTTGTTGTTTATTCTGGTAAACGGAGAGGTCAAAAAGCAACTTCTACCTCTCTCTCCTTCTGGATTAAAAGCATTATCCGATTGGCTTATGAGACTGCCGGACGGCAGCCTCCTGAAAGAATCACAGCTCACTCCACTAGGGCTGTGACTTCCACATGGGCCTTCAAGAACGAGGCTTCTGTTGATCAGATATGTAAGGCAGCGACTTGGTCTTCACTGCACACTTTTTCTAAATTTTACAAATTTGATACTTTTGCTTCTTCTGAGGCTATTTTTGGGAGAAAGGTTTTGCAAGCCGTGGTGCCTTCCATTTAGGTGACCTGATTTGCTCCCTCCCTTCATCCGTGTCCTAAAGCTTTGGTATTGGTTCCCACAAGTAAGGATGACGCCGTGGACCGGACACACCTATGTTGGAGAAAACAGAATTTATGTTTACCTGATAAATTACTTTCCCCACGGGTGTGTCCGGTCCACGGCCCGCCCTGGTTTTTTTAATCAGGTCTGATAATTTATTTTCTTTAACTACAGTCACCACGGTAACATATGGTTTCTCCTATGCAAATATTCCTCCTTAACGTCGGTCGAATGACTGGGGTAGGCGGAGCCTAGGAGGGATCATGTGACCAGCTTTGCTGGGCTCTTTGCCATTTCCTGTTGGGGAAGAGAATATCCCACAAGTAAGGATGACGCCGTGGACCGGACACACCGTTGGAGAAAGTAATTTATCAGGTAAACATAAATTCTGTTTTCTGTGTTGGTAGTATGTAACAGGTGTTTCAAAGTGGTGTGTGTCTTATTAGACACAGTGTTGCAAGCTTTAATTAGAGGGCTTTTCCTAGCATAGGTTGATACAGTAACAATAAACCATTGCAGATTAATAAGTATAGTTAGCTTTCATACACCAGTATGAACCAATGGTAAAAACAATGATAAGCCTTTTCTGTATTGATAGTCTGTAATGAGTGTTTTTAAAATACTGTGTGTTACCCTATCTATACTATCATTGAAAATCTGTGGGATGATTTGAAGCGGGCTGTTAATGCTCAGCTACCATCAAACCTAACTGAACTGGAGATGTTTTGCAAGGAGGAATGGTCCAAAATACCTTCATCCAGAATCCAGACACTCATTATTTAAATACCAAATTATTTATAAATGAAAATCATGGAAATTGTCAGGGGTGCCTAAACTCTTGCATATGACTATATATATATATATATATATATATATATATATATATATATATATATATATATACACCGTATATATATATATATATATATATATATATACTGTATATATATATATATATATATATATATATATATATATATATACACTGTATATATATATATATACAGGTAGCCCTCAGTTTACGCCGGGGTTAGGTTCCAGAAGGAATGGCTGTAAATCGAAACCGTTGTAAACTGAAATCCAGTTTATAATGTAAGTCAATGGGAAGTGAGGGAGATAAGTTCCAGGCCCCTCTCAAAATTGTCATAAGTAACACCTAATACATTATTTTTAAAGCTTTGAAATGAAGACTTTAAATGCTAAACAGCAATATAAACCTAATAAAATAATCACACAACACAGAATATAGAAATTAAACTAAGTTAAATGAACAAAAACATTTGCTAAACAGCATTATAAACCTAATAAAATAATCACACAACACAGACTTCACTTGCATTTGTCTGCAAACAGTTCTTTCTAGCATTCCAATCTGGACTGATTTATAGACAAGAAGATCTTGTTCCTTTGAAATCTGCTCGATAGCTCAGGTCTGGTTAAACTGATTAATTTCAGCTTGCTTGGCTTTGCTGAAACACAAGCGACAGCTCCACCTACTGGCTATTTTAATAAATGCACTGCTTCTCAATGCTTTTCAATAGCAGTCACACGACTGGAAAAAAAAAGGTTGTTATTCTGAAACGGTGTAAATTGAACCATTGTAAAATGAGGGCCACCTGTATATATATATATATATATATATATATATATATATATATATATATATATATATATATATATATATATATATATATATATATATATTTATATATATATATTTAATTTATTTATATAGAAATTAATATATATAGGTATAGAGATATAAAGATATATATATATATATATGAATATCTGTATATAAATAGAAAACATTCTGCTATGTGCAGAACATTGGAATGTCAAATATTTACAGGAAATGCATAGTTAAAACCTTTATTAAATATGAATATTGCATAAATATGATTTTACCTGCTTTCCTCTACTTGACAGCAAAGGGCTCCAATGTGTTTAAATGTGTATATATGTCTGTAAAAATATATATATATATATATATATATATATATATATATATATCTATATACACAAATAAATACATAAATAAATATCAGGTAGATTACGAGCTGTGAGTTTGTCTTTTAACGCTGAAAAAATTATAATTTCAGCGTTAAAACAGCAACGCAGCATTACAAGTCTTGTCGGTATAGCTGTACCGCAAGTCTTTTAGCCTGTAACGCAACATCAGTCCCGCACTCGCAAAAAATTACGTTTTTTCATGGGACTTCCAAAGCGCTGCCATTACTAGTTTTGAGGTGAGGCTAAAAAGCTTGCGTTACACCCTATAACGAAAAGATCCGTACCGCAATCTGAGAGCAGTAGTTATGAGTTTTACACTACAAAACTATTACATAAAACTGATAACTAAAATGTTACAAAGTAAACTAACACCCATAGACTACCTATTAACCCCTAAACCGAGGCCCTCCTGCATCGCAAACACTATTTAAATATTATTAACCCCTAATCTTCCATCCGCCCACATCGACCCCACTATACTAAAGATAACCCCTATTCCGCCACTCCCTGAAACCCCCCACTATAATAAACCTATTAACCCTTAAACTGCAAGCCCCCCACAATGAAATATACTAAATTAAACTATTAGCCCCTAAACCGAAAGCCCCCACATCGCAATAAACTAATTTAAACTAGTAACGTCTAAAGCTAACGCCCTCCTAACTTTATATTAAAATTGCAATTTCCTTATCTTAAATTAAATTAAAACGTTCCTGTCAAATTAAAAAAAACTAAGTTTAAACTAACAATTAAACTAATATAACTATTTAACTAAAATTAAACTAACTACCAATTAAAGATAATTAAAATACACATTAAAAAAATCCTAACACTACTATAAAAATTACTAAGTATCTAATTACAAAAAATAAAAAATACTAAATTACAAAAAATAAAAAACACTATATTATGAATTATAACGAAAGAAATTATCAAAAATAAAAAAGAATTACATCTAATCCCATAGCCCTACAAAAAGAAAAAAGCCCACCCAAAATAAAAAAAACCTAGCCTACAATAAACTACCAATAGTCCTTAAAAGGGCCTTTTGTGGGGCATTGCCCCAAAGAATTCAGCTCTTTTACCTGTAAAAAAAAAACAAAGACCCCCAAACAGTAAAACCCACCACCCAACCAAACCCCAAAATAATAAACCTAACTCTAACAAAAACCTAAGCTACCCATTGCCCTGAAAAGGGCATTTGTATTAACATTGCCCTTAAAAGGGCATTCAGCTCTTTTGCTTGCCGTGAAAAGGGCATTCAGCTCTTTTAAGAAAAGTCCAAACCCTAAACTAAAAAAAAAAACACCCAAAAAAGTTTAAAAAATCCTAACCCCACTTACAGTTCATGAAGTCCGGATATTCAGGTGGTGAGAGGTCTTCATCCAGCTGGAGAGGTCTTTATCCATCCAGGTGGCATGTTCTGTCTTCATCCAGGCAGCATCTTCTATCTTCATCCCAGCAGCGTCTTCTATCTTAATACCGGAGGCGCGGAGCAGTTCCATCCTGAAGACATCCAGCATAGAGCATCCTCTTCATGCAGTCGCCGCTGTATACTGAATCTTCAATGCAATGGAGCCTTTTCAAAATGGCGTTCTTTACATTCTTATTGGCTGATTTGATTTTGGAAAATCAAATCAGCCAATAGGATGAGAGCTAGTGAAATCCTATTGGCTGTTCAAAATAGCCAATAAGATGAGAGCTTCTGAAATTCTTTTGGCTGATTTGAACAGAATTTTTTTAATTTTAGTTTAATAGTTATATTAGTTTAATTGTTAGTTTAAACTTAGTTTTTTAATTTGACAGGTAAGTTCTAATTTAATTTAAGATAGGGAAATTGTAATTTTAAGATAAAGTTAATGGGCGTTAGGTTTAGGGGTTACTAGTTTACATTAGTTTATTGTGATGTGGGGGCTTTCGGTTTAGGGGTTAATAGTTTAATTTAGTACATTTCGTTGTGGGGGGCTTGTGGTTTCAGGGTTAATAGGTTTGTTACAGTGGCGGTGTTGTTAGGGAGCGGCGGAATAGGGGTTAATAAATTTTCATAGTAGCGGCGATGTCGGGAGTGGCAGATTAGGGGTTAATAACATTATGTAGTTGTCAGCGATGTCGGGGGTGGCAGATTAGGGGTGTTTACACGTGGTTTTTATGTTAGGGTGTTAAAAATAACTTTTTTTTTCCCCATAGACATCTATGGGGTTGCGTTACGGAGCTTTTCATTCCACAATCGCAGGTGTTAGGTTTTTTTCTAACAAGCTCTCCCCATTGATGTCTATGGGGAAAACGTACATGAGCACGTCAAAACAGCACTTGTATTTTCTGTGGTATGGAGCTCAACACAACCATATTGCACGCACAAGCTGGCTGTTTGATAACTTGTAATGGCAGCTCTCTGGAGGGTGAAATAACGCAACTTTTGTTGCGTTTCGTTAAATACCCTCTATTGCACATAACTTGTATTCTACCTGTATGTACTTTGTGTTTTGTTACACTTTTTTGTTTCCCAAAACCAGAGCTCGGAGGACACGTTAATTATTCTGGCGTAAATTATGATTGCGCTTACGCATTTGTATTTACTTTAAACTTGTAATACAAGCACTGAAGCCAACGCACGCAAACACCCATGGTGAACCCCTTTTTGCTTTCGCATAACTGTTAGCCCACCACTCGTAATCTGGCCCTTAATAGTGATTATTGTCTGTATTATCATTTGTACATTTTCAAAAGCATGAAGTTCTTACCAAAAATTATCCTTCTTAGTGCACCTTAGTCCAATTTTTTAAGGGTTTCACAGGCTTTCATGGAAACAGAAGGCACATGGCAAAAGCAAAGGTAAAAAATTACATGTAATGAATTGAATAATTATTTTTTACTTGTTGAATCACCTGAAAGTGATGCAGCGTAGTTGTAAAAAGCTGACTAATAGTGTAGTTGTAAAAAGCTGACTAGAAAATATCACCTGAACATATATAAAAAAGAAAGACATTTTACCTAAAAATGTCCTAAGTTTTCACCCCCCATTGTAAAGGACTTTAAGCAGCAGCAAATCAGTATGCCTGGCCCGGGTCCTGCACGGGAGCATGCCTCAAGCTCATGTTATTTCCCTATTCCGTTTAAGGAGGTTTACTATGAAATCTCATGAAGTCACAATTCATGACCTCAGCACTGCTGATGCTGATTGACTGCTGTAAATTTATTCCTTTTGTTTCTTTTTCACATGCAACTGGACAACAGCTGAAGTATAACTGTTAACATAGCACTTACTCTGGTGAGCTGAGGATATTGTGAGGAAAATGTCTTGCTTTTTTTACATAGAGATGTTACAGTTATGTTGCATCACTTTCAAGTCATTTAGCATATGAGTATTATGTCCCTTTAAGCATATCTTAATATATCTGAGGAATGGGTGTGAAAATAAAATGCGTAGCGTCCATTGAAATCTGGCTGGACTTGCTGCAAATATTTTGTGCAAGCATTCTTTTTATGTTTTATTTTTGTATTGTTATTCTTTATTGTGACTTTTTATACAACTATAAAGTTTTAAGGATTTTACACTATTGCTAGTTGTAAGAACTATTATTGTTATGTGTGTGGTTTGGGTTCTTTTATAATCTGAGTGGCAGCTTAGTATTTGTATATTTATTGAAGCAAGCTATGTTTATTTGTTTTGATTGAAAGGTGCTCTCTTTTTTAGTGTTATTTTATTTTGTTATCTTCTGATCCAAATAATCAACAAACTGCCAAGGTCTCCCAAACCTTTTTGCTCCATCTACATGAAACCTTACTGTGATCTCTCCCAACACATTTATATTAACCTTCCCTTCCTAAATCATTATCACCCAATCCCTTGGGACGCACCTATTGCATTAACCACAGCGACAAGAGTTTTTTTTTTTAATGCTAGTGGATTTTATGTTAGGAGAGTCATAGGTTGAGATCCCTGAGGCACTAGGGAGATTTCGTTTGTGGGGTGATGTAAGGGGGGGTTTCTTGGAAACTAGGAAAGATTGGGTGGTCAGAAATTAGTAGTACGGGAGAATCTGATTATGGTGGGGAGGATCCAGGTAGTTAGGGTTTACTAAATGTTAAGGGGAATCAGACAGGGATGAAAAGTAAGAGATTCACATGTTTTGGCTATACAGTTTTTATAGAATAAATGTTCAATTAAGGAATAAACTTTTATTAGAGATATTAAAGACAAACACAGTGGAATGGATAAGCATAAACTCATTAACTTTATTCTTAATAGGAAATATGAGTAGACATGTTGGGCCTTAAATCAATTTTTCTATGTAAAGTTTAAGGTGAGAAGACAGGGAGGATTGGGGTTAATTGGAGTAAAGGTCTGTGTAGAGATTTTTTTTTTATATAAGCGGATTTCCCATTTGGGGGCCGATTTATCAAAGGCCGAATGGCCCCTGATGCCCCTGTTTCTGCGCGAACCTTCAGGCTCACCGGAAACAGCAATTATGACCACTGCTCTTTAATTGGTCCACCGCCTCTGAGGCTGTGGACATCAATTCGCCTGATCCTATTCAATCTGGCAGATTGACACCCCCTGCTAGGGGCCGATTAGCTGCAAATCTGCAGGGGGTGGCATTGCACAAGCAGTTCACTAGAACTGCTTGTGCAATATTAAATGCCGACAGCGTATGCTGTCGGCATTCAGTGATGTCTGGCGGACATGATACACTACAGCGAATCATGACCACCAGACAATGATAATCCGGCCCCTGTGAGTTAATTTATTATTTCGCATGTGGAATAAAGGTGGTTAAATGCAGGGTACCTTTAAGGTTTTTACTAATGTAGGAAATAGTACATGAACTTTATAATAGTGGTATAAGTTGTTTTGGAACATGTAAGCTGTATTTGTCTATAATGACTTTACCCCTGCCTTATAGCTTGTATTAACCCCTTAATGACCGGACCATTTTTCAATTTTCTTACCCTTAATGACAATGGCTATTTTTACATTTCTGCAGTGTTTGTGTTTAGCTGTAATTTTCCTCTTACTCATTTACTGTACCCACACATATTATATGCCGTTTTTCTCGCCATTAAATAGACTTTCTAAAGATACCATTATTTCATCATATCTTATAATTTACTAAAAAAAATAAATAATAAAATATGAGGAAAAAATGGAAAAAAACACACTTTTTCTAACTTTGACCCCCAAAATCTGTTACACATCTACAATCACCAAAAAAGAACCCATGCTAAATAGTTTCTAAATTTTGTCCTGAGTTTAGAAATACCCAATGTTTACACGTTCTTTGCTTTTTTTGCAATTTATGGGGCAATAAATACAATTAGCACTTCGCTATTTCCAAACCACTTTTTTTCAAAATTAGCGCTAGTTACATTGGAACCCTGATATCTGTCAGGAACACCTGAATATCCCTTGACATGTATATATTTTGTTTTAGAAGACATCCCAAAGTATTGATCTAGGCCCATTTTGGTATATTTCATGCCACCATTTCACCGCCAAATGCGATCAAAAAAAAAAAAAGTTAACTTTTTCACAAAATTTGTCACAAACTTTAGGTTTCCCACTGAAATTATTTACAAACAGCTTCTGCAATTATGGCACAAATGGTTGTAAATGCTTCTCTGGGATCCCCTTTTTTCAGAAATAGCAGACTTATATGGCTTTGGGGTTGCTTTTTGGTAATTAGAAGGCCGCTAAATGCCGCTGCGCACCACACGTGTTTTATGCCCAGGAGTGAAGGGGTTAATTAGGGAGCTTGTAGGGTTAATTTTAGCTTTAGTGTAGTGTAGTAGACAACCCCAAGTATTGATCTAGGCCCATTTTGGTATATTTTATGCCACCATTTCACCGCCAAATGCGAGCAAATAAAAAAAAAAACTTTACATTTTTCACAATTTTAGGTTTCTCGCTGAAATTATTTACAAACAGCTTGTGCTATTATGGCAGAAATTGTTGTAAAAGCTTCTCTGGGATCCCCTTTGTTCAGAAATAGCAGACTTATATGGCTTTGGCGTTGCTTTTTGGTAATTAGAAGGCCGCTAAATGCTGCTGCGCACCACACGTTAATTATGCCCAGCAGTGAAGGGGTTAAATTAGGTAGCTTGTAGGGAGCTTGCAGGGTTAATTTTAGAGATCAGCCTCCCACCTGACACATCCCACCCCCTGATCCCTCCCAAACAGCTCTCTTCCCTCCCCCACCCCACAATTGTTCCCGCCATCTTAAGTACTGGCAGAAAGTCTGCCAGTACTAAATAAAAGAGTTTTTTTTTAAATACAAATAATAAAATATTTTAGCTGTGATGGACCCCTGCCTTAGCCCCAACCTCCCTGATCCCCCCTCCAGCTCTCTAACCCTCTCCCCTACCTAATTACCGCCATCTTGGGTACTGGCAGCTGTCTGCCAGTACCCAGTTTGGCCCCAAAAAACCCCCAAAAAGTATTTTTATTTTATTTTTTACTTAAAAACTATTTCTGTAGTGTAGCAGCCCCCCACAATACCCCCACCCCCACCCCCTCCCAGATCCTTTTATATTTAAAAAAAAAAAAATTCCCTTTTTTTCCCCCCTTTCTGCCCTCATTCATTGGTGTCAGTGTGGCTAATGGGTGCACGTGCACGCGCACACGCACGTGCGTGCACGCCCCGTGCACGTGCACATGCACGCTCACGTGCACACTCACCCCTCGTGCCCGCGCACGCGCATCGTGCACGCGCGCGCACCCTCACACCCGGCGGACACTGTCACCATCGCTACCGGTGCAGAGAGGGCCACAGAGTGGCTCTCTCTTTATCGGAGGCTTGTAAAGCGGTATTGCAGGATGCCTCCATATCGAGGCATCACTGCAATACCCTCAGAGCTGCTGGAAGCATTTGTGATCGCTTCCAGCACTCTGTTAGACAACTGACGTACCAGGTACGTCCATTGTCATTAACAGTTAGTTTTTGCATGACGTACCTGGTACGTTAGTTGTCATTAAGGGGTTAAAGGGACACTGAACCCAATTTTTTTCTTTCTTGATTCAGATAGAGCATGAAATTTTAAGCAACCTTTTAATTTACTCCTATTATCAAATGTTCTTCGTTCTCTTGGTATCTTTATTTGAAATGCAAGAATTTAAGTTTAGATGCTGGCCCATTTTTGGTGAACAACCTGGGTTGTCCTTGCTGATTGGTGGATACATTCATCCACCAATTAAAAAAGTGCTATCCAGAGTACTGAACCAAAAAAAACAAACAAAAAAAACTTAGATGCCTTCTTTTTATTTTTAAATAAAGATAGCAAGAGAATGAAGAAAAAATTATAATAGGAGTAAATTAGAAAGTTGCTTAAAATTCCATGCTCTATCTGAATAATGAAAGAAAAAATTTGGGTTCATTGTCCCTTTAATTAATTAAGTTAAAACATTTTTTAAAAATTAAAAAAATAAGGTAGATCATTTGAATAGCCTAGGTTGCAAAAAAAAAAAAAAGGTTGTGAGAGAACCTAAGAGAAAATAAAGCAAGATTTCCCATACATATACATATATAAGATATGAAAAAAATGTTTTTATCAAAACTTCTATATTAAACGTTCAGGTCTATTATTCTAAATATGTATAACTACTAAAAAGTATAATTATAATTACAAATCCACACAAGAGGCAAAGCACTTCATTTGATTCTCATATACCTAAAACACTTATTTTGAAACACTGGTGAATTTTCATCAAATTGGTTTAGTGAATATTTAGATGGATACATGACTATCTAACTATATAAGACAGCCTAAAATTAGAGTGTACACAATTGTATGTAAAAATGTTCATCATTAGGACTGCCAAGGGTCAGACATATCTACTGGTGGTTAGAAAGGTCAACCCTAGAAAACATGAAATTGATAGGCTAATGCTCAGGAATACAACAGAATGAAAAACACAAGCTATCAATAACATTATTAACATATGAACTAAATTAATGATTAAAAAAATATAAGTAGAAGGAATGGGAATAAAAATCACAATGGATGAAATTGTGCATGTGATACGGTAATAATTCAATTGCTGCCATTAAAGGAAATGATAATAATAATAATAATAATAATAATAATAATAATAATAATAATAATAATAATAAAGTACCATTGTGTGTAGTATTTGCCTAATTTAACATAACATGAAAGATTTGTGTTTGATTTTAAACCACGATAAAAATACTTACAAAAAAAAATGAATGATAAAAAAAAACTATTAAAGACATAAACTGATGCTCAAAGTCAGTGAAATTAATTAAAAAACAAAATTAGTGATGAAAAATCAACTAAATAATAATGTGGTGGTTTGACATTGTGACAAAACAGTTTGGGATGATTTAAGTTTGCCGCATCTGTGACAATACTATTTAAATTTACCAAGAGTTCAAGTCCTTCACTTAGGCAAGATCTCACAGGTAATGCATGAGTGTTCCTGATGATATCTAGAGGGATAGTTGCCTAGGTGATATTTGAATCACTGATGCACATTATGAGTAGGTCTTACGTGAGAGTACTAATTGCAGCAAATACACATGTAAGGTAGTGCTTCAGTAATCTCCTTGGCAAACCTAAAAATATCTCCATTCACCAAAACAGCTTGGTATCCCCTATGATTTGCTTTAACACCATGAGGCTACCACAAAAAATGTGCCTCAGAGAAAGACCAGACTTGTAGTGGGTTTTCAAGTAACACATGACTGCAGAAATTGGAAATTATGTAAATCATTAACTTATTAACACCCCTGATGCTCAATATCCAATCATAAAAGAAAATAACCATGTTTACTTATATTCTACAATTATCACTTTCTTTGAACTTTAATGGCACAACATAGAAAGCAAACAATCATTGAAAAGTAGCATCTATAAGAGCTCATTATATGGTTCTCAAAAGAACAATCACTCAAAAATGAATATATTATATGACCAGTGAAATACATTTTAAATCATTTTAGTATATTTATATCACAGAAAAAGTAGCCACACAATGCAAAGCTTATAACAAAAAAAAAAACACATAATACACATGCGTTATAAATGGCTTTTACAAAAATGTTATTTTTTGATTTTCACTGTGCACTAGAATAAATATTGTTCTATTTATCTTTAACTGTATATTAAAAACCACTAAGGGCTATATTACAAGTGGAGTGCAACTGATACAACACAGTGCTTTTTCTTGCACTTGGTCTAAGTAACACTCTCTTAACACAAACGGATGGCTTAACATTTCAACCAGAGTATCTAAAAGCGTCCAACACATTTTTAGGCCACCTTACACTTTTCAGCAGTAGCACAGGGAGTGTTCAAGCAAAATCCAAAATACAGCTGAAAAAAATGTTGCAGTTTTGAGTAAACCATAGTATAGCACCAAAATACATGTTATATGTTTATAATACAAAAGCGGGATCATTTCTGAAAGAGCCTTGAGAATAATCAAATATTAACACAATTTTAAAATGTGATAAAATAAAATTGTGTGGTTTCCCTGCTGATACCTACACTTAGGGCGAAATTTATAAAGCTGCGACATACAGCTTTATGTAGCTTCCATGCAGGTTCATAAAGTAAGCCTGCAGTCAATAGTTAAAAAGCAGCGGTCATCAGACCACTGCTTCCTAACCTGCACGCCAGCTCTCAGCTGGCATACTAAAATTACCCCGGACATGTCCGACCGGGTGATTGACAGCCTCTGCTTGCATTAGGAACTGCTGGTGCAATGATAAATGCGGGCAGCGTATTGCTGCCAGCTGGCCAAGATACTTGGGGGACAGGTTCCTTGGATCGAGCCTTGTCTGCCTGTTGCTTCATAAATGTTGGCTTTAATGCACTCATTTATATTATCTTCAATTTAAGTACTGACTCAGTAGCCTCTGATGTATCCAAGGATTTTTTTTTCCTGAGTTGGTCTTATTTGAAGAGAAGTTTAAAAAATAATGGAAGAATATTATTTTATTAATATTTTATAGTATCCTTTTATGTAATTGTAAAAAATATTGGAATTGATTTATTTTATTTTTATGCAATACTTTACAACTGAAGAAACATGGCAGGCTACATACATAGTTTGGTGGCTTCCCTATTATCTGCCTTAAACATGTGAGCTGCAGATTTTCAGCATATAGACAATCAAACATAAAAGTTGTTACAAATCTGCTTTGTGTTCCTTAGTTTTGCTTGACTGGACCTTGGTTGAGCAATCCTTGATATATTTTTCTATGGCATTGCAGCCTGCAATTCCTGTAACCTGTTTGCTGTGATGTGTGTCAGTCTTTTTCAGTACTGATTGTACTCAATTCTACACCCTGTCATTTTACAGCGTCTAATACCATGCTATTTGAATTGGTTTACTCATGGTTCTGTCAGCTACTGTTTGAAGTGCTTCATGAAATCATTTCTTTTGCCATGTCACACTTCAAAAATATTTGATAAATTAGACACTATGGGTCACTGGTTCACAAACTGCAAATAATGAGTAATAAATTGGCATGTTACACAAAATGTGCAAGTTTTTATGGGAATCTAATATCTGAAAAAAAAAAATCAGAACGCTTGTGATCTCTTTCAAACATTAAACATCAAATTATAGCTATAATATATAATTCACAAATGTGTACTAGTATTCTTTTAAATATCTTCTGGTTTGGGTGATTCTTTTGGAAACAATTTCTTTTGAGATAATAGCAATGTAATCTATAATTAAGCAATGTATTTCATTCTAGCAATGTGGATGGATTTTAAGTTAAATATTTAGAATTATCAATTGTAACTCAATTTAGAATATACAATTATTCAGTATTTAAGTTCACAAATGAATTATAAGTTGGTTGTGGATTTTTCAGAAAATGCAATAGTAAAAAATGACAGCTTATATGAAGAATGTATTATTAGTATTTAAATCATGAGTAATTTAATTAATATATATATATATATATATATATATATATATATATATATATATATATATATATATATATATATATATATATATATATACTGTATGTATATATATATACTGTATATATATATATATATATATATATATATATATATAAAGGCAGTAACTTAATAGTCTTCCTTCTGTAATGAAAAAGACTAAAAAAGAAAAATCCTATTTTTCTATACTGATTGCAAATTACATGTTGTAAACAAAGAAAAGTCTAAATATGTTTAGAGTGTGATTTATCATTGCCAAGAACATTTAGCATTTTGCAAAATTACCCAACATTTTTTCTAGTGAAAAATGGAATAAACAAATGGGATTTATCATTCCAACACTCCCCATTTTTCAACGACAAATCACAATGATCAGACTCATGCATATTTAAATGAGCCAGGTACTCGTAATGAAAGTATCTTTTGGCCTTAAGACAAATGATTTACAAGAGAAACACTGTAAATATGTTTTATGCTAGAAGAATGGTATCAAATACCATCATCTCACACACATCAGTGGATGTTTGACAGTTATTTTTTATATTCCTGTCTTTCGTTTATTGTTCTTAGCACTCTGGTCATAGATATCAAATCTAAATAAGCTGTAAGGGTAACAATGTATATAAACAATTCATATCTTTATCCTGGTTCCTGAAATATGTTACTGCACAATGTATAAACAAATGCAGCCTTTTAGGGTGGCAATTAAGTTTTTAATTTTAATGTTCAATTAGCCCAGGCAACTGGAGAGGAGAACCAAAGTGTTCATCCACTGATTATGAGGTTTGCAGAAACATCATTGCAATTTATGTTTTAACCGAGCAATTTAAGACATGGTTCCATTGAAAATGAGAATTTACAGTTAAAAGAAGATGTTATTCATATTAATTAAGAGAGGCACACATATACATTATTTAAATGGAATAACGCATATGTAATCATAATAAAGGTTACCAGGATAACCAAACAGCAGTCAGACACTTGACACTTTTTATTTTTTAAAGAATAATGACTTCCATATTGTTAACATACAGGTAGAATTCACTTATTTTAAATAGAATTAATTTTAATTTATCAATAAAATGTGGGAAATAATAAGCATACACCTAGATTAAAAAGGGTGCATGGGCATAGATTAGAGTGGAAACTGAATGTTTGCAATTTGTTCTTTATTCAGGTTTACTACAAAACATTACATATTCTTTGAACCATAAATAAGTGCAATATAATTTGGCAGTTGTAATTTCAGTTAGAATTAGCCATATGATATCCTGAAGAGTTAGATATTGATTTCAGTAACATGTCAAACCTAGAAGTCAATTTAATACTATTGAGATGTACTACAGAGATAATATATATGTAAGTATATATATATATATATATATATATATATATATATATATATATATATATATATATATAACCAAATCAGTTAGAAAAGAGCTCTAACAATTTTAAAAGAGCTAAAGCGGATTACTGGCCGCACCAATACAACCCTACAGTATACATGGAAATGACATCCTAGACAGGTGTGCTGAACATATATATTTTAATAAAAACATAGCCAAAAAGTTACATGCTGAGAATAGTAGCAATAATCAAGTTACAAAATACAAGTTGCAGGTGTAGTGCACTACTGATATCTGTGAGCTAGCATTTGCAAGGTTTAGTGTCGACTCATGAGAAAGTCCATCCCTAATGCCGGGCACTTGAGTGTTAAGAACACGCTCCGGTTATAGTTTAGACAGAATACCGTCCTTGATATCTCATTGGTGTATGTTTGATCCGGTACCGGATTTGAGATAATAGTATGAGAGTCCAAGAGTGGTAATTTCACCGTTGAAAACTTAATCCCATGTGCAAGTGACACATCAAACTTCAAACTTTCAGAGTGCAAGACTTATTACTGCATGGCTTACCTTCGCTCTCTTCACACACTCTACGGTATTACCTGACAGTATCTCATCCGTGGTGTGACTCACAGCGATGTATTCCGCCTATGCAGCTCTTCACTTGCTCAGGTATTCGAACTTGATATCGCCAGATTCACAGCAAATCCACCATGCTGGCGTCCTCCACACTGTGTCTTGTTCCAAACATTACGCGTTTCGCCCCTCCCCCTTTGCGGGCTGAACTCAGGGCTTCATCAGATGTGTCTGATTAGACACCACAACAAACTTTATAACACTAGTGCAGATACAAAGTTACACCCCCTTCATGAATTTTAAAGGGGATGTATTATGCATGTAAATTTCAATGGCAACAATTAAATACCTAGATACATTTTATATACAACTAAACTATACAATATAGCATATTGAGTTCCTGTGTGAATTATTGACTATTTGTCTGGAGAAGAACTATTTTAAATTTGAGGACTGCTACTACCTTCAGGTAGCTGGCACAGCCATGGGGTCCAATGTGGCACCCACTTACGCAAATATTTACATGTCATGGTATGAGCAGGAGCTCATGAAGCCTTTTGAACATCCACAGGTGACTTTTTACACCCGCTACATCGATGATGTTCTCCTGATATGGAGAGGTGATGAAGTGTCTTTGCGTGAGTGGGTGTCACATTTGAACCTCATGGCCAGCCCTATTCGTTTTAAGCTTGAATTCAGTACAGATAACGTTAATTTTCTGGACCTCAATTTGTTCAAGGTGAATGACTCTGGTGGTTGGCGTTTTGGTACTAAATTGTACTCTAAGCCCACGGATCGCAACTCTTTGTTGCACGCTAGTAGTTTTCACCCTGGACACCAGAAAAAGGGTATTCTCACCTCCCAACTCACTAGGGCGCTGAGAAATAACAGTGAGACACATTCACAAGTTACCCAAGTAAAATAAATGGGCATTAAATTGAACAAAAAGGGTTATCCCATGACAGACATCTGCGAAATACAGGAGAAATTGTTATGCACGGACACTTTACGAGACACCAGAGTTCCTAAAAAGGATAAGTCTGAACAACTGAATTTAATTACCATGTACACACCTGGTTTTGAACGTCTATCCAATGCAGCACGTCGCCACTGGCCAGTGGTGGGCACAGATCCCATGTTACCCTTTCATAAGATGACCGCTCCAAGGGTGGTCTACCGCAGAGCAAGGAACCTGAGGGACATCTTGGTTAAAGCAGATCCTGTGAACCACTACAAAAAGGAAACATGGCTCAAGTCATCCAAGAAAGGTTGCTTCCCCTGTGGGAGTTGTACAACATGTAACAGCATGTGCAAAGGGGACACTTTTCAACACCCCCACAAAAACCAACGGTTTAAAATAAACCATCGTCTTAGTTGTACCAGCACCTTTGTGATCTACATGTTGTCTTGCCCATGTTCACTTATATATATAGGAAAAACAATAACCTCCTTCCGCGACAGGATGGCAAATCATCGCCACGCTATTCGTGAAGCCCTGAAAGATGGTGACTCGGATCAACCGGTGGCACACCACTGTGCAAATTTTAAACACCCGGTGTCAAGCATCAGATCAATGCTGATTGATCATATCCCACCAAATCCAAGAGGTGGTGATAGGGGAAAAAAATTACTCCAATGTGAGAGCAGGTGGATACATAAATTGGGAACTATGACCCCAAAGGGACTCAATACTACTTTGGATTTTAGCCCTTTTTATTAATGCCTACGTTAATGACCACATAAGAGCTTGGGTCTGTGGAAGTTTCACTGTCTGGTTACTACCATACTCCTATGGGTTTGATGGATAGATAGATTAAATAGCAGCATTGATTTATTGGTGCATATTATATTATGTTCACTAATTATTTGAGGCAGTTTCTATCTAATAATCATATAACCATGAATTTCCTCTGTATATACTTTTGTCACAGTTTTCTGGTCCATTTTATCATCGTATCTGCGGCTGTGATATATCTTTCAGATTTATATTCCTATCACATAACAGACTTAAGTGAAGTGACTATGTATTTATATCAAGTTTCTTCTATGGTATGAAAATCTGATAAGATCACACATCCTTACTGCCTCCGCCGTAGCCACATACTATGGGACACCCAGAGCGGCTCTTGCCTGATTAGGTGGCTGGTTTACGTTGGTTGCCCATAGCAACCGCTGCGCTTCAAGAAACTTTGTTGTTGTGAATATGCGCAGATTGTTCCCTGGTGATCTCCTAGTAACTGGCTCATTCGTCGATGTAATGCCTTGGACGTTGTCATGACAACGCCGTGCTATGCGTCATCACGCTAGGCACGGCTAGCGTGTCAGCGTGACGCAGGGATTAGGTGATTGAACGAGCATGCAATAGGAATGGCGGTAAAGGCTAAGTGGGGATATTCTCTATTCTCTATTTAAGGGGGTTTGTTTTAAATGTATGTTAACTGATCCGGGGTGCTTGGGTGCACTCTGTCCTTGTACTTTTTGTTGTATAACATTGACAAAGGCACAATGCAGTGCCGAAACGTTTGTTTTTTTAAACTGATGTAATAAATTCTAGTTTTACTGCAAAGACCAGTGAGCTGCCTGCTTTTTGGAGAGTATTGTTATGGTATTAGCAGAGCACCGTGGCATTATTTAAGTATGATTGTGCAATCCTATCTATGACTTTATATATATATATATATATATATATATATAGTTTAGTATATACAAGGGTCTATATCAACATAATGTCCAAGCTGTTTTTTTAATGCCAAATCTCTAGAAGTAACTATAGCAAGAAACTCTATTGTACAATACCAACAACTTTAGGGCTAGATTATGAGTGGAACGCTAACTGTTGCGCACAAGAGAAAAGTGGTTTATCACAGATTTTTGCATGCATAGCAAGTAGCGGGATTTTGCGTTCGCTTGAGCACAATGGAATTTAATGCACTGGGATGTCGCTACCTCAGAGCTCTGGTTAGCTGTTAGGCGAGACAAAAAGTGGCACAAAACACATCACAAATACATTTAATAGTACAGTTACAATTATAATAACACTATCATAAAAATGATTTAAAAACGAAAAGTTATAACATAACTTTAACTTTAAGTACATAGTGGCGATCGGAGCCCCCTTTGGGGAAAATGCTGATTGCGGGTTGAGTGTTTTATGACAGGTGCTGCGGATGAGTCTTAATGTGAGGATTGTTTTTGATCGTACATCTGATATAGTTATTGTTTTGACTGTGTAGAACAGCCTATCAAAGTGGAGGAGCGTTCTCATTGTTATGTGGTAGAAACCATTATGTGCGCAAATGTGGAGGTGCGGATCTCTGATTTAAGAACCTTCAATATTATTTGGGAGATCAGTGCTCAAGCATATATGAGATTACACAATGTAATTGGACATATTTTTGGTATTACTATTTGTGACACTTGAAATGCTTACAGATACACATTGATATGATGAAATGTATTATCACTTATCCATACCGTTTTTTGGTTTGGTCTTTATTTTTGCACACGGCCACTTGTGATTGGTGGCAACATAGGGGAGGGTCTGGCAGGCCTATTTAAGTTTGATCATTGCACTGTTTGTTTGTCAGAAGAAGGGACACTACTAGTCCCGAAACGTTACTATAATAAAATTTGTATTTGTTGTCAGAAGTCCAGTGAGTGCTTGGAATCATTTGCTGCTCTCTCTCTCTATATATATATATATATATATATATATTTATAAATGTGTATTTATGTGAAGAAGATTGAAAAATATAAATATTTTCATGTCTGGTTAGCTCACTTGAGAAAATGTGATTGGGTTTGCGTGTGAGTAAAGTTGTTAAAGGGACACTTAACCCAAATGTTTTCTTTCTTTCATGTAATTAACAAGAGTCCATGAGCTAGTGACGTATGGGATATACATTCCTACCAGGAGGGGCAAAGTTTCCCAAACCTTAAAATGCCTATAAATACACCCCTCACCACACCCACAAATCAGTTTTACAAACTTTGCCTCCAAGGGAGGTGGTGAAGTAAGTTTGTGCTAGATTCTACGTTGATATGCGCTCCGCAGCAAGTTGGAGCCCGGTTTTCCTCTCAGCGTGCAGTGAATGTCAGAGGGATGTGAGGAGAGTATTGCCTATTGAATGCAGTGATCTCCTTCTACGGGGTCTATTTCATAAGGTTCTCTGTTATCGGTCGTAGAGATTCATCTCTTACCTCCCTTTTCAGATCGACGATATACTCTTATATTTACCATTTCCTCTACTGATTCTCGTTTCAGTACTGGTTTGGCTTTCTACAAACATGTAGATGAGTGTCCTGGGGTAAGTAAGTCTTATTTTCTGTGACACTCTAAGCTATGGTTGGGCACTTTATTTATAAAGTTCTAAATATATGTATTCAAACATTTATTTGCCTTGACTCAGAATGTTCAACTTTCCTTATTTCCAGACAGTCAGTTTCATATTTGGGATTATGCTTTAAATTATCATATTTTTTCTTACCTCAAAAATTTGACTTTTTTCCCTGTGGGCTGTTAGGCTCGCGGGGGCTGAAAATGCTTCATTTTATTGCGTCATTCTTGGCGCGGACTTTCTTGGCGCAAAAATTCTTTTCCGTTTCCGGCGTCATACGTGTCGCCGGAAGTTGCGTCATTTTTGACGTTATTTTGCGCCAAAAATGTCGGCGTTCCGGATGTGGCGTCATTTTTGGCGCCAAAAGCATTTAGGCGCCAAATAATGTGGGCGTCTTATTTGGCGCCAAAAAATATGGGCGTCGCTTTTGTCTCCACATTATTTCAGTCTCATTTTTCATTTGCTTCTGGTTGCTAGAAGCTTGATGTTTGGCATTTTTTTCCCATTCCTGAAACTGTCTTATAAGGAATTTGATCTATTTTGCTTTATATGTTGTTTTTTCTCTTACATATTGCAAGATGTCTCACGTTGCATCTGAGCCAGAAGATACTACAGGAAAACCACTGCCTGCTGGATCTACCAAAGCTAAGTGTATCTGCTGTAAACTTTTGGTAGCTATTCCTCCAGCTGTTGTTTGTAATAATTGTCATGACAAACTTGTTAAAGCAGATAATATTTCCTTTAGTGATGTACCATTGCCTGTTGCAGTTCCCTCAACATCTAAGGTGCAGAATGTTCCTGATAACATAAGAGATTTTGTTTCTGAATCCATAAAGAAGGCTTTGTCTGTTATTTCTCCTTCTAGTAAACGTAAAAAGTCTTTTAAATCTTCTCTCTCTACAGATGAATTTTTAAATGAACACCATCATTCTGATTCTTTGGACTCTTCTGGTTCAGAGGATTCTGTCTCAGAGATTGATGCTGATAAATCTTCATATTTATTTAAGATGGAATTTATTCGCTCTTTACTTAAAGAAGTACTAATTGCTTTAGAAATAGAGGATTCTAGTCCTCTTGATACTAATTCTATACGTTTGGATAAGGTTTTTAAAGCTCCTGCGGTTATTCCAGAAGTCTTTCCTGTTCCTAATGCTATTTCTGCAGTAATTGCTAAGGAATGGGATAAATTGGGTAATTCATTTACTCCTTCTAAACGTTTTAAGCAATTATATCCTGTTCCGCCTGACAGGTTAGAATTTTGGGACAAAATCCCTAAAGTTGATGGGGCTATTTCTACCCTTGCTAAACGTACTACCATTCCTACGTCAGATGGTACCTCGTTTAAGGATCCTTTAGATAGAAAAATTGAATCTTTTCTAAGAAAAGCTTATCTATGTTCAGGTAATCTTCTTAGACCTGCTATATCATTGGCTGATGTTGCTGCAGCTTCAACTTTTTGGTTGGAAACTCTAGCGCAACAAGTAACAAATCGTGATTCTCATGATATTATTATTCTTCTCCAGCATGCTAATAATTTCATCTGTGATGCCATTTTTGATATTATTAGAGTTGATGTTAGATTTATGTCTCTGGCTATCTTAGCCAGAAGAGCTTTATGGCTTAAGACTTGGAATGCTGATATGGCTTCTAAATCAACTCTACTTTCCATTTCTTTCCAGGGAAACAAATTATTTGGTTCTCAGTTGGATTCTATTATTTCAACTGTTACTGGTGGGAAAGGAACTTTTTTACCACAGGATAAAAAGTCTAAAGGTAAAAACAGGGCTAACAATCGTTTTCGTTCCTTTCGTTTCAACAAAGAACAAAAGCCTGATCCTTCGTCCTCAGGAGCAGTTTCAGTTTGGAAACAATCTCCAGTCTGGAATAAATCCAAGCCTGCTAGAAAGGCAAAGCCTGCTTCTAAGTTCACATGAAGGTACGGCCCTCATTCCAGTTCAGCTGGTAGGGGGCAGGTTACGTTTTTTCAAAGAAATTTGGATCAATTCTGTTCACAATCTTTGGATTCAGAACATTGTTTCAGAAGGGTACAGAATTGGTTTCAAGATGAGACCTCCTGCAAAGAGATTTTTTCTTTCCCATGTCCCAGTAAATCCAGTGAAAGCTCAAGCATTTCTGAATTGTGTTTCAGATCTAGAGTTGGCTGGAGTAATTATGCCAGTTCCAGTTCCGGAACAGGGGATGGGGTTTTATTCAAATCTCTTCATTGTACCAAAGAAGGAGAATTCCTTCAGACCAGTTCTGGATCTAAAATTATTGAATCGTTATGAAAGGATACCAACGTTCAAGATGGTAACTGTAAGGACTATATTGCCTTTTGTTCAGCAAGGGAATTATATGTCCACAATAGATTTACAGGATGCATATCTGCATATTCCGATTCATCCAGATCATTATCAGTTCCTGAGATTCTCTTTTCTAGACAAGCATTACCAATTTGTGGCTCTACCGTTTGGCCTTGCTACAGCTCCAAAAATTTTCACAAAGATTCTCGGTGCCCTTCTGTCTGTATTCAGAGAACAGGGTATTGTGGTATTTCCTTATTTGGACGATATCTTGGTACTTGCTCCGTCTTTACATTTAGCAGAGTCTCATACGAATCGACTTGTGTTGTTTCTTCAAGATCATGGTTGGAGGATCAATTTACCAAAAAGTTCTTTGATTCCTCAAACAAGGGTAACCTTTCTGGGTTTCCAGATAGATTCAGTGTCCATGACTTTGTCTTTAACAGACAAGAGACGTCTAAAATTGATTACAGCCTGTCGAAACCTTCAGTCTCAATCATTCCCTTCGGTAGCCTTATGCATGGAAATTCTAGGTCTTATGACTGCTGCATCGGACGCGATCCCCTTTGCTCGTTTTCACATGCGACCTCTTCAGCTCTGTATGCTGAACCAATGGTGCAGGGATTACACGAAGATATATCAATTAATATCTTTAAAACCGATTGTTCGGCACTCTCTAACGTGGTGGACAGATCACCATCGTTTAATTCAGGGGGCTTCTTTTGTTCTTCCGACCTGGACTGTAATTTCAACAGATGCAAGTCTCACAGGTTGGGGAGCTGTGTGGGGATCTCTGACGGCACAAGGAGTTTGGGAATCTCAGGAGGTGAGATTACCGATCAATATCTTGGAACTCCGTGCAGTTTTCAGAGCTCTTCAGTTTTGGCCTCTTCTGAAGAGAGAATCGTTCATTTGTTTTCAGACAGACAATGTCACAACTGTGGCATACATCAATCATCAAGGAGGGACTCACAGTCCTCTGGCTATGAAAGAAGTATCTCGAATTTTGGTTTGGGCGGAATCCAGCTCCTGTCTAATCTCTGCGGTTCATATCCCAGGTGTAGACAATTGGGAAGCGGATTATCTCAGTCGCCAAACGTTGCATCCGGGCGAATGGTCTCTTCACCCAGAGGTATTTCTTCAGATTATTCAATTGTGGGAGCTCCCAGAGATAGATCTGATGGCCTCTCATCTAAACAAGAAACTTCCCAGGTATCTGTCCAGATCCCGGGATCCTCAGGCGGAGGCAGTGGATGCATTATCACTTCCTTGGAAGTATCATCCTGCCTATATCTTTCCGCCTCTAGTTCTTCTTCCAAGAGTAATCTCCAAGATTCTGAGGGAATGCTCGTTTGTTCTGCTAATAGCTCCGGCATGGCCTCACAGGTTTTGGTATGCGGATCTTGTCCGGATGGCGTCTTGCCAGCCATGGACTCTTCCGTTAAGACCAGACCTTCTGTCACAAGGTCCTTTTTTCCATCCGGATCTGAAATCCTTAAATTTAAAGGTATGGAGATTGAACGCTTGATTCTTGGTCATAGAGGTTTCTCTGACTCCGTGATTAATACTATGTTACAGGCTCGTAAATCTGTATCTCGAGAGATATATTATAGAGTCTGGAAGACTTATATTTCTTGGTGTCTTTCTCATCATTTTTCTTGGCATTCTTTTAGAATACCGAGAATTTTACAGTTTCTTCAGGATGGTTTAGATAAGGGTTTGTCCGCAAGTTCTTTGAAAGGACAAATCTCCGCTCTTTCTGTTCTTTTTCACAGAAAGATTGCTATTCTTCCTGATATTCATTGTTTTGTACAAGCTTTGGTTCGTATAAAACCTGTCATTAAGTCAATTTCTCCTCCTTGGAGTTTGAATTTGGTTCTGGGAGCTCTTCAAGCTCCTCCGTTTGAACCTATGCATTCATTGGACATTAAATTACTTTCTTGGAAAGTTTTGTTCCTTTTGGCCATCTCTTCTGCTAGAAGAGTTTCTGAATTATCTGCTCTTTCGTGTGAGTCTCCTTTTCTGATTTTTCATCAGGATAAGGCGGTGTTGCGAACTTCTTTTGAATTTTTACCTAAAGTTGTGAATTCCAACAACATTAGTAGAGAAATTGTGGTTCCTTCATTATGTCCTAATCCTAAGAATTCTAAGGAGAAATCATTGCATTCTTTGGATGTTGTTAGAGCTTTGAAATATTATGTTGAAGCTACGAAATCTTTCCGTAAGACTTCTAGTCTATTTGTTATCTTTTCCGGTTCTAGGAAAGGCCAGAAAGCTTCTGCCATTTCTTTGGCATCTTGGTTGAAATCTTTAATTCATCTTGCCTATGTTGAGTCGGGTAAAATTCCGCCTCAAAGAATTACAGCTCATTCTACTAGGTCAGTATCTACTTCCTGGGCGTTTAGGAATGAAGCTTCGGTTGACCAGATCTGCAAAGCAGCAACTTGGTCCTCTTTGCATACTTTTACTAAATTCTACCATTTTGATGTATTTTCTTCTTCTGAAGCAGTTTTTGGTAGAAAAGTTCTTCAGGCAGCGGTTTCAGTTTGAATCTTCTGCTTATGTTTTTTGTTAAACTTTATTTTGGGTGTGGATTATTTTCAGCAGGAATTGGCTGTCTTTATTTTATCCCTCCCTCTCTAGTGACTCTTGTGTGGAAAGATCCACATCTTGGGTAGTCATTATCCCATACGTCACTAGCTCATGGACTCTTGTTAATTACATGAAAGAAAACATAATTTATGTAAGAACTTACCTGATAAATTCATTTCTTTCATATTAACAAGAGTCCATGAGGCCCACCCTTTTTTGTGGTGGTTATGATTTTTTTGTATAAAGCACAATTATTCCAATTCCTTATTTTATATGCTTCGCACTTTTTTTCTTATCACCCCACTTCTTGGCTATTCGTTAAACTGATTTGTGGGTGTGGTGAGGGGTGTATTTATAGGCATTTTAAGGTTTGGGAAACTTTGCCCCTCCTGGTAGGAATGTATATCCCATACGTCACTAGCTCATGGACTCTTGTTAATATGAAAGAAATGAATTTATCAGGTAAGTTCTTACATAAATTATGTTTTTGTGATTTAGATAGAGCATGCGATTTTAAGCAACTTTCTAATTTACTCCTATTATCCTATTATCAATTTTT